>NC_091333.1:18627616-18975116 GCF_038502225.1 Cherax quadricarinatus
CTGGATCTGACGAACTGTGCCTCTCTGCCGAGGAGGACGCCTGTTGAGTATCTTTGTTTTATCCCCTGAGATTATTAACCCCAGGTCCTGACACGAGGCTAAAACATGATTAAGAATGTTTTGGGTGTTGGAGAATCCGGTAGTGTGAATCATTATGTCATCAGCAAAACTAACCATATAATGATGGGGCTGGCTAGGCATGGCATTAAGTAAGGCATTAATCAAAATGTTGAAAAGGGTGGGACTAAGCACACCTCCCTGTGGGGTAGTCCTTGTGGCTTAGCGCTTCTTTTTGATTATAATAATCCCTGTGGGGTTCCTAATTCAAAATCTTTAGTTACACTTCTATGTCCCTGGAACAACACAGACGACTTTCTGTTGGACAGGTAACCTTTAATCCAGCGGAGAAGCCATCCTCCAACATCCATTCTGGCAAGTTCACTAATGATTACATGTCTGTTGGCTACATCAAAAGCGGATTTAAGGTCAAGGAACGTAGTGTATGAGCTGTCAGTGTGCAGAGTGAGAAAGGTGGTAATGCAATGATGCACACTCCTTCCATGCATGAAGCCATGCAACCGGGGTGACAAGAATTCCTTAATTCTGTGCATAAGACGATTAAGAATCATCCTTTCAAATGTTTTACACAAGCAGCTAGTAAGGGATATTGGGCGAAATGAGTTTTGTTGATTGGGCTTTGGAATGGGAATAATGAGGCTATTGGTCCATGATTTAGGGAGCTCCCCAGTGACATAACTCATGTTATATAATTCAAGTAAAGGATTACCTGGTACTCGACACAGCAATCTGAGTATGTTGTAAGTAATACCATCCTCACCAGGCGACGTGGAGTTGCCCTTAGTTAGTGCTGCATCAAGTTCATAATTAGTGAAAGGAATGTTGCAGTCATCTGCCTTGCTGAGCATAAAGCAAACAAGTCTCTCCCTTGCATCATATTTGTCCATTAATTTCGCCTGTGTGGTACTGGGAAGACTGTCATAGCTAGATGTAGCAGCCCAAGCACTGACTAACTCATTCGCCCTATGCAAGGGATGAGGGTGCGCGATCTGCCCAGTTCTGTTACCCTTAATTCTATTTATGTCCCTCCATGCCCGGCTAAGTGGGGTGTGAGCATTGAGACCATTGACAAATTGTTCCCAGTCTGTTTGCCGCAGCTCTGTCATACGCTCTCTGGCAGCAGCAAGGGCAGTTTGGAAGAGGCTCAGCATTTCAGGGGTACGATGGTTTCTATAGGCTAGGCCTAGTCTGCGAGCAGTACGTTTCAATGTTCGAAGTTTAGAATCATTGTAATAGGTATGATTTTTATAAGACTTATGATTATTATGGAAGTCATTTGGATTTAGAGTAGTAGGAGGTTTCAGAGGCGGCTCTAAGAAGTTCTGAATACTGCTCACAAGGTCATTGTTAAAAGTCTCGACAGAGGTACACTCATAGGAATTATACCAGTCAGTCACATGTGCAACAAAGTCATCATGTTGATCAGGGGAAACATTAAGACGTTTCCGTTTGAATATCCCACCAGGGAGAATAGTATTACCAATATCTAGAGAGGTTAGCCTTGGGAAATGATCAGACGCTATATCTGTTACAATGGAAGACTCACAGCTGGCAGAAGTAATGTTGAAGCCAAGACACAGATCAAGGACACCTCCATAGATATGTGTGGGTTCAAGGTCACCTACAATGTGCACATTATCATGACTGTTTAAGAGTGACAACAGTTGATTGCCATTACGATTACCAAACTGAGAGTTTCCAATGCTTTTGTGTCTTGCATTATAATCACCAATAATGAGAGTAGGTTCAGACTGAGCACAAGTTGGGAGCTCCAAGTAATTAAACTTATCAGCAGGAGCGTACAAGTTAAATATGTTGAGAGCAGAGTTCCCAATATAAATCCTAACACCGTGATACTGTAGCCCCTCTGTTTTCTTATGTGCTGCACCAAAAGGAACTTAGAAAACTTACCTAACCTTATTATAACAAGAACAATTTATTTTAGCCTAGCCCAACTAAATATATTTTAGATTTGTTTACAATAATTTAATACTAAACAAACACAGTGAAATATATTGTTTTCGTTAGGTTCGTGGCCCGGTGGCCTGGTGGCTAAAGCTCCCGCTTCACACACGGAGGGCCCGGGTTCGATTCCCGGCGGGTGGAAACATTTCGACACGTTTCCTTACACCTGTTGTCCTGTTCACCTAGCAGCAAATAGGTACCTGGGTGTTAGTCGACTGGTGTGGGTCACATCCTGGGGGACAAGATTAAGGACCCCAATGGAAATAAGTTAGACAGTCCTCGATGACGCACTGACTTTCTTGGGTTATCCTGGGTGGCTAACCCTCCGGGGTTAAAAATCCGAACGAAATCTTATCTTATCTTATCAGAATGATATTGGCGAAATTATTGCATACACAAATTTTCGCTTGTCCTATATGGCAAGATGAGCGTTGCTATTTAAGCCAATATCACAAGTTCTGCCTATTCGGCACGACATATATATATTTATATATATATATATATATATATATATATATATATATATATATATATATATATATATATATATATATATATATATATATATATATATATTTTTATTATTATTATTATTATTATCACACTGGCCGATTCCCACCAAGGCAGGGTGGCCCAAAAAAGAAAAACTTTCACCATCATTCACTCCATCACTGTCTTGCCAGAAGGGTGCTTTACACTACAGTTTTTAAACTGCAACATTAACACCCCTCCTTCAGAGTGCAGGCACTGTACTTCCCATCTCCAGGACTCAAGTCCGGCCTGCCGGTTTCCCTGAACCCCTTCATAAATGTTACTTTGCTCACACTCCAACAGCACGTCAAGTATTAAAAACCATTTGTCTCCATTCACACAAAAAATCCTTTACCTCCTCCCTCCAACCTTTCCTAGGCCAACCCCTACCCCGCCTTCCTTCCACTACAGACTGATACACTCTTGAAGTCATTCTGTTTCGCTCCATTCTCTCAACATGTCCGAACCACCTCAACAACCCTTCCTCAGCCCTCTGGACAACAGTTTTGGTAATCCCACACCTCCTCCTAACTTCCAAACTACGAATTCTCTGCGTTATATTCACACCACACATTGCCCTCAGACATGACATCTCCACTGCCTCCAGCCTTCTCCTCGCTGCAACATTCATCACCCATGCTTCACACCCATATAAGAGCGTTGGTAAAACTATACTCTCATACATTCCCCTCTTTGCCTACAAATACAAAGTTCTTTGTCTCCACAGACTCCTAAGTGCACCGCTCACCCTTTTCCCCTCATCAATTCTGTGATTCACCTCATCTTTCATAGACCCATCCGCTGACACGTCCACTCCCAAATATCTGAATACATTCACCTCCTCCATACTCTCTCCCTCCAATTTGATATCCAATCTTTCATCACCCAATCTTTTTGTTATCCTCATTACCTTACTCTTTCCTGTATTCACTTTTAATTTTCTTCTTTTGCACACCCTACCAAATTCATCCACCAATCTCTGCAGCTTCTCTTCAGAATCTCCCAAGAGCACAGTGTCATCAGCAAAGAGCAACTGTGACAACCACTTTATGTGTGATTCTTTATCTTTTAACTCCACGCCTCTTGCCAAGACCCTCGCAATTACTTCTCTTACAACCCCATCTATAAATATATTAAACAAGCACGGTGACCAGTCCGATGACATTCTTCTTTGCAAATATACAGGGTCTAAAGCCAGCAACAAACAACAAAATACCTTTCATCCGTGGACTGCTTGCAGAGGCAAAGGCAATGTTCGCGGCTTTCACTGAGACCCACATAAAGGATCACTTGGACAACGAAATATGGATCCCAGGTTACATCCTATACAGATGTGACAGAGTGAACAGGCAAAAGGGAGGGGGGTTGGCCTGTACATTGCAGAGTCACTTGTTTGCACAGAACTGCTTAATGCCTCAAATGATGCAGTGGAAGTTTTAGCAGTAAAGGTCGAGAACCAAAACCTAGTCATTGTGGTAGTCTACAAGCCTCCGGATGCAACATCCCAGCAATTCCAGGAACAGCTGTTAAAAATTGACCACTGTCTGGAAAATCTTCCAGCTCCTGCACCCAACATCTTGCTCCTGGGGGATTTCAACTTAAGGCACCTAAAATGGAGGAATATAGCAAATAATATTGTTGCAGTAATAACACCAGGAGGCAGCTCTGATGAAAACTCACACTCACACGAGCTTTTAAATCTCTGCACAAAATTCAATTTAAACCAGCAAATAATAGAGCCTACTAGACTGGAGAATACACTAGACCTCATCTTCACTAACAATGATGATCTGATAAGAAATGACACCATATCAAAAACAATATACTCAGATCACAACATAATTGAGGTTCAGACATGTATGCGCGGAGCCCCAGACCGACATAATGAGACTAGTCACGAGGGAGCATTCACCAAATTCAACTTCAATAACAAAAACATAAAGTGGGACCAAGTAAACCAAGTCCTAACCGATATAAGCTGGGAAGATATACTAAGCAACACAGACCCCAACTTATGCCTAGAACAGATTAACTTGGTGGCACTCGATGTATGCACAAGGCTTATTCCTCTAAGAAAAAGGAGGAGTAGATGTAAAATAGAAAGAGACAGGCGCTCCCTTTACAGGCGACGGAAAAGAATAACAGAGCGGCTAAAAGAGGTCAATATATCTGAAATGCGTAGGGAGACACTGGTCAGAGAAATAGCAAGCATCGAACTTAAGCTAAAGGAATCTTACAGGAGCCAGGAATCGCGGGAAGAACTAAAAGCCATAAATGAAATCGAAAGAAACCCAAAGTATTTCTTCTCCTATGCCAAATCAAAGTCGAGAACAACGTCCAGTATTGGGCCCCTACTTAAACAAGATGGGTCCTACACAGATGACAGCAAGGAAATGAGTGAGCTACTCAAGTCCCAATATGACTCAGTTTTTAGCAAGCCGCTAACCAGACTGAGAGTCGAAGATCAAAATGAATTTTTTATGAGAGAGCCACAAAATTTGGTTAACACAAGCCTATCCGGATGTTATCCTGACGCCAAATGACTTCGAACAGGCGATAAATGATATGCCCATGCACTCTGCCCCAGGGCCAGACTCATGGAACTCCATGTTCATCAAGAACTGCAAGAAGCCCCTATCACGAGCCTTTTCCATCCTATGGAGAGGGAGCATGGACACGGGGGTCGTCCCACAGTTACTAAAAACAACAGACATAGCCCCACTCCACAAAGGGGGCAGTAAAGCAACAGCAAAGAACTACAGACCGATAGTACTAACATCCCATATCATAAAAATCTTTGAAAGGGTCCTAAGAAGGAAGATCACCACCCATCTAGAAACCTATCAGTTACACAACCCAGGGCAACATGGGTTTAGAACAGTTTGCTCCTGTCTGTCTCAACTATTGGATCACTACGACAAGGTCCTAAATGCACTAGAAGACAAAAAGAATGCAGATGTAATATATACAGACTTTGCAACAGCCTTCGACAAGTGTGACCATACCGTAATAGCGCATAAAATGCGTGCTAAAGGAATAACAGGAAAAGTCGGTCGATGGATCTATAATTTCCTCACTAACAGAACACAGAGAGTAGTCGTCAACAGAGTAAAGTCCGAGGTAGCTACGGTGAAAAGCTCTGTTCCACAAGGCACAGTACTCGCTCCCATCTTGTTCCTCATCCTCATATCCGACATAGACAAGGATGTGAGCCACAGCACCGTGTCTTCCTTTGCAGATGACACCCGAATCTGCATGACAGTGTCTTCCCTTGCAGACACTGCAAGGCTCCAGGCGGACATCAACCAAATCTTTCAGTGGGCTGCAGAAAACAATATGAAGTTCAACGATGAGAAATTTCAATTACTCAGATATGGTAAACACGAGGAAATTAAATCTTCATCAGAGTACAAAACAAATTCTGGCCACAAAATAGAGCGAAACACCAACGTCAAAGACCTGGGAGTGATCATGTCGGAGGATCTCACCTTCAAGGACCACATAACATTGTATCAATCGCATCTGCTAGAAAAATGACAGGATGGATAATGAGAACCTTCAAAACTAGGGATGCCAAGCCCATGATGACACTCTTCAGGTCACTTGTTTTATCTAGGCTGGAATATTGCTGCACACTAACAGCACCTTTCAAGGCAGGTGAAATTGCTGACCTAGAAAATGTACAGAGAACCTTCACGGCACGCATAACAGAGATAAAACACCTCAATTACTGTGAGCACTTGAGGTTCCTAAACCTGTATTCCCTGGAACGCAGACGGGAGAGATACATGATTATATACACCTGGAAAATCCTAGAGGGACTAGTACCGAACTTGCACACGAAAATCACTCACTACGAAAGCAAAAGACTTGGCAGACGATGCAACATCCCCCCAATGAAAAGCAGGGGTGTCACTAGCACGTTAAGAGACCATACAATAAGTGTCAGGGGCCCGAGACTGTTCAACTGCCTCCCAGCATACATAAGGGGGATTACCAACAGACCCCTGGCAGTCTTCAAGCTGACACTGGACAAGCACCTAAAGTCGGTTCCTGACCAGCCGGGCTGTGGCTCGTACGTTGGTTTGCGTGCAGCCAGCAGCAACAGCCTGGTTGATCAGGCTCTGATCCACCGGGAGGCCTGGTCACAGACCGGGCCGCAGGGGCGTTGACCCCCGGAACTCTCTCCAGGTAAACTCCAGGTAAACATCACACATCCTTGTCTAAGGCCTACTTTTACTGGGAAATAATTTACCTCTTTCCTACACACTCTAACTTGAGCCTCACTATCCTCGTAAAAACTCTTCACTGCTTTCAGTAACCTACCTCCTACACCATACACCTGCAACATCTGCCACATTGCCCCCCTATCCATCCTGTCATACGTCTTTTCCAAATCCATAAATGCCACAAAAACCTCTTTAGCCTTATCTAAATACTATTCACTTATATGTTTCACTGTAAACATCTGGTCCACACACCCTCTACCTTTCCTAAAGCCTCCTTGTTCATCTGCTATCCTATTCTCCGTCTTACTCTTAATTCTTTCAGTAATAACTCTACCATACACTTTACCAGGTATACTCAATAGACTTATCCCCTGAACATTAAAATGGTATAAAATACCGACAGATTGTTAGGTAAGACACATATGCAACAGTTAGGTATCTTTATTTCGATACGTTTCGCCTACACAGTAGGCTTCTTCAGTCGAGTACAGAAAAGTTGATAGAAGCAGAAGATACTTGAAGACGATGTAATCAGTCCATCACCCTTAAAGTTTTGAGGTGGTCAGTCCCTCAGACTGGAGAAGAGCATTGTTCCGTTGTCTGAAACAATATTGTTTCAGACAACGGAACAATGCTCTTCTCCAGTCTGAGGGACTGACCACCTCAAAACTTTAAGGGTGATGGACTGATTACATCGTCTTCAAGTATCTTCTGCTTCTATCAACTTTTCTGTACTCGACTGAAGAAGCCTACTGTGTAGGCGAAACGTTTCGAAATAAAGATACCTAACTGTTGCATATGTGTCTTACCTAACAGACTTATCCCCCTATAATTTTTGCACTCTCTTTTGTCCCCTTTGCCTTTATACAAAGGAACTATGCATGCTCTCTGCCAATCCCTAGGTACCTTACCCTCTTCCACACATTTATTAAATAATTGCACCAACCACTCCAAAACTATATCCCCACCTGCTTTTAACATTTCTATCTTTATCCCATCAATCCCGGCTGCCTTACCCCCTTTCATTTTACCTACTGCCTCACGAACTTCCCCCACACTCACAACTGGCTCTTCCTCACTCCTACAAGATGTTATTCCTCCTTGCCCTATACACGAAATCACAGCTTCCCTATCTTCATCAACATTTAACAATTCCTCAAAATATTCCCTCCATCTTCCCAATACCTCTAACTCTCCATTTAATAACTCTCCTCTCCTATTTTTAACTGACAAATCCATTTGTTCTCTAGGCTTCCTTAACTTGTTAATCTCACTCCAAAACTTTTTCTTATTTTCAACAAAATTTGTTGATAACATCTCACCCACTCTCTCATTTGCTCTCTTTTTACATTGCTTCACCACTCTCTTAACATCTCTCTTTTTCTCCATATACTCTTCCCTCCTTGCATCACTTCTACTTTGTAAAAACTTCTCATATGCTAACTTTTTCTCCCTTACTACTCTCTTTACATCATCATTCCACCAATCGCTCCTCTTCCCTCCTGCACCCCTTTCCTGTAACCACAAACTTCTGATGAACACTCTAACACTACATTTTTAAACCTACCCCATACCTCTTCGACCCCATTGCCTATGCTCTCATTAGCCCATCTATCCTCCTATAGCTGTTTATATCTTACCCTAACTGCCTCCTCTTTTAGTTTATAAACCTTCACCTCTCTCTCCCCTGATGCTTCTATTCTCATTGTATCCCATCTACCTTTTACTCTGAGTGTAGCTACAACTAGAAAGTGATCTGATGTATCTGTGGCCCCTCTATAAACATGTACATCCTGAAGTCTACTCAACAGTCTTTTATCTACCATTACATAATCCAACAAACTACTCTCATTTCACCCTACATCATATCTTGTATACTTATTTATCCTCTTTTTCTTAAAATATGTAATACCTATAACTAAACCCCTTTCTATACAAAGTTCAATCAAAGGGCTCCCATTATCATTTACACCTGGCACCCCAAACTTACCTACCACACCCTCTCTAAAAGTTTCTCCTACTTTAGCATTCAGGTCCCTACCACAATTACTCTCTCACTTGGTTCAAAGGCTCCTATACATTCACTTAACATCTCCCAAAATCTCTCTCTCTCTCTACATTCCTCTCTTCTCCAGGTGCCTGCACGCTTATTATGACCCACTTTTCGCATCCAACCTTTACTTTAATCCACATAATTCTTGAATTTACACATTCATATTCTCTTTTCTCCTTCCATAACTGATCCTTCAATATTACTGCTACCCCTTCCTTTGCTCTAACTCTCTCAGATACTCCAGATTTAATCCCATATATTTCCCCCCACCGAAACTCCCCTACCCCCTTCAGTTTTGTTTCGCTTAGGGCCAGGACATCCAACTTCTTTTCATTCATAACATCAGCAATCATCTGTTTCTTGTCATCCGCACTACATCCACGCACATTCAAGCATCCCAGTTTTATAAAGTTTTTCTTCTTCTCTTTTTTAGTAAATGTCTACAGGAGAAGGGGTTACTAGCCCATTGCTCCCGGCATTTTAGTCGCCTCATACGACACGCATGGCTTACGGAAGAAAGATTCTTTTCCACTTCCCCATGGACAATAGAAGAAATAAAGAAGAACAAGAGCTATTTAGAAAAAGGAGAAAAACCTAGATGTATGTATATATATATATATATATATATATATATATATATATATATATATATATATATATATATATATATATATATATATATATATATATATATATATATATGTCGTGCCGAATATGTAAAACTGGTCAGTTAGCAAGAACTCATTTAAAATTAAGTCCTTTCTAAAATTTTCTCTTATACGTTTAAAGATATATTTTTTTCATTAATGTTAATGTAAAAATTTTTAATTTTGCTCCAAAAGAATCTTAGAAAACTTACCTAACCTTATTATAACATGAACAATTTATTTTAGCCTAACCCAACTAAACATATTTTAGATTTCTTTACAATAATTTAATACTAAACAAACACAGTGAAATACATTTTTTTCGTTAGGTTCAGAATGATTTTGGCGAAATTATTGCATACACAAATTTTCGCTTGTCCTATATGGCAAGATGAGCGTTGCTATTTAAGCCAAGATGGCTAGTTCTGCCTATTCGGCACGACATATATATATATATATATGCATGTGCGTGTCTGTGAAGTGTCAACAAAGTGTAAGTAGGAGTAGCAAGATATCCCTGTTATCTAGCGTGTCTATGAGACAGAAAAAGAAACCAGCAATCCTACCATCATGCAAAACAGTTACAGGTTTCTGTTTCACAGTCATCTGGCAGGATGGTAGTACTTCCCTGGGTGGTTGCTGTCTACCAACCTACTACTCATATATATATATATATATATATATATATATATATATATATATATATATATATATATATATATATATATATATATATATATATATATATATATATATATACATACATACATACATACATATACACAATTCCTCGTCCCACACACAGTATAATACATTAACCTGTCAAGGGAGTTTCCTTGATGCTGGTGAAGTGTTTTGGACTCTAGGAATTGAACTTGATTTCTCCTAATGTGGATCGAATCTGATTGCCTCCTATAATAATAATAATAATAATAATAATAATAATAATAATAATAATAATAATAATAATAATAATAATAATAATAATAATAATAATATCTTTATTTCTACAAGTACATGTACAAGGTACAGTCCTAGCTGACAGTAATGACATATGTAAGTAACGCTAAACGGATCAAAAGTCACAAGAGTTGCAGAGGGAAAATTCCTAGGTATCCACCTTGACAGTAGCCTTGAGTTCCAGACACAGATACAACAAATCACCAAGAAAATCCCTAAGACTGTAGGCATACTATCAAAGTTACGGTGTACTACGTTCCACAATCAGCTCTCCTGGCACTGTACCATTCACTCATATGCCCTTACCTCATATACGGAATTGTGCATGGGGATCAACAACATTGAATCACCTAAGACCTCTAATAACCCAGCAAAAGGCAGCAGTCAGAATGATAACAAATTCCCACTCCCGACAGCATACTCCACCAAATTTCAAAAGTCTAAATCTGCTCACCATTAAGAACATCCATACTTATTCATGTGTCTACTACATACATAGAACAATACACGCAAATATAAACTCTCCACTCAAACTTCTCACCAACCTTAACAGGACACATGACCATAACACAAGACACAGATCTCTTTTTGACGTACCCCGTGTCCATATCAAACTGTAAAAACTCTATGCACATAAAGGGCACCAAAATAAGGAATTCATTACCAGAAGATACTAAAGTAACCCGGTCTGAAAATCAATTTAAGATTAGATTTAGATTTGGCCACCAAAGTGGCTAGTTTATTGTGCACCCCATATCCATCCTGTGGACAGAAGCGCGAGAGCATATGGATACACAAAAGGCCTAGGAACTAGGCCCCAAAGGGTTAACAGGAATACATATGATTTATATCTACATATCTATATTTCACTTATCTGTTACAAGCAAACTTAGCGCTTCTTTTTTATTATAATAATAATAATGTTACAAGCAAATTTAGGAAATTTGCTTAGTATATCTGGTATCTTATTTTCATTAATAAGATATTTTGACATGTCACATAGGTTATTATATTGTTTATCTCTGTATTCCTCATTAAGTAGACAATTAAGCACATAGTGTTCAAGACAGTGATCATATGCCTGATCACATAATTTACATTTAGTTTGATCATCATGTGTGTGTCTCCCAAACTGCCAGATGTACTTGTAACCAAGCCTAAGCCTGGCCACTACAACATCAGTCAGTCTGTTCACATTGCAAGTTGCTCCATAAACATACTTATCTACGTTCATGTTATCATAGTGGGTTATAGATCTACTCAGGCTTCTAACTGCATTCCTATAACAATCATTTTCATTATTTACTTCTCTCCTAATTATTCCTAATGATAAACACAGATATACCAAAGTTATATTCTACATTCTCCTTCTGGGTACTCTTCTTGGCTAACACATCAACTTTACCATGAAGGAGTAATCCAATGTGTGATGGGATCCATAGCAATTGTACATTAATTCCTTTGTCCCGGATTTTTTAATATATATACCTGGCTTCTCCAATGAGCATGTTGTTGGAGTCATTATATGAGTTAAGAGCATTCAGTGATGACATAGAATCAGTAATGACGATAGAGTCAAGCTCAGTGTCATAGGTTAGCTTTAGCGCCATTAGGATGGCAAACAGTTCAGTTTGCAATGTAGACGCCCAGTTGTTAATTCTTATGCCTAATCCAGCAAGTTTATTATCGTTCTTAACTAGGGAGGTGGCAACAAGAGCAGATGCAGCCTTGCCAGAAGACTCCTGTTTAGATCCATCAGTGTATATTACTTGTGATAACTTATTACTATCAGCTAGGCCAGAAATTTCTTCTTGAGCAGTTGCTTTAACAAGTGATTTAAGGAAGGGATTACTAGCAATGAACTTCTTGAGAGGGACTTGCAGGTATGTGATATTAAATGAACACATCTTCCATGGAGGGGTGAAATGCTCTTGTTATCTACAGTGATACAGTTCATGCAGGTTATAAAACAATGCAATTGCATGTTTTCACAATCCATTTAGATCTGTGTGCATTTACTTCTAGACACTTAGTAAGGTATGAACCTTACTAAGTGTCTGGTTCATTTTTTAACATTCTAATACCGAGTACAGCGTTAATCTCAACAATCCTATCACTGATACTAAAAATAGTTTTTTTAGTTAGTTTAATATGTTTATTATGCACCCCATACCCATCCTGTGGGCGGTAGTCAAAAGATTACAGAGGTACATAATTGGTCCAGGGACTGGACTCCAAAGTTTTGATAGCTGAGCAAGTTACAGAGGTAATGAACTCACAATTTACAAAGGTAATGAACTCACAATTTACAAAGGTAATGAACTCCAGGTAAGTCTGGTCACAATCATGACAAGTTACAAAGGTATTTACAGATTACAGAGGTACGTAATGGGTCCAGGGACTGGGCCCCCAAAGTTTTGATAGCTGAACTAGGTACAAAGGTAATGAGCTCACAAGTTACAAAGGTAATGAATTCTGTAGAATGGTTACTTACGTTTATACTTTGGCTACAATCATGAACAAATTATAGAGTAATGAGCAATTCACACTTCCACACCCGGTCACAACTGTAATGAGTTATTGGTGCAAATATTGATTGTTAAGTCACACACACACACACACACACACACACACACACACACACACACACACACACACACACACACACACACACACACACACACACACACTTTAGTTTAATATCTTTATGCACCCCATACCCATCCTGTGGGCGGTAGTCAAAAGATTACAAAGGTACATAATGGGTCCAGTGACTGGACCCCAAAGTTATGATAGCTGAACTAGTTACAAAGGCAATGAACTCCAGGTAGATCTGGTCACTAATCATGGCAAGTTACAGAGGTAATGAATCAGCTTCACTCCTATACATGGTTACAGTCATGAACAAATTACAAAGTAATGAACCACTGATACGTCCACACCTGGTCACAATTGTAATGAGTTATAAATACAAATATTAAGTGGATCATACACCCACACTAGCGCGCGCGCACACATACACACACGAGGGCGCACGCACGGACATGTGCACACGAGCGTACAAATATATGCATACACACAAGGACGCACACCCACACACACACACCCACACACCAACACCAAGCTCTTTCCTCATATTAAGAACCTTTGTGGATTTGGGACAACCAAGAATAATTCTGAGAGCTTCATTTTGCATTAACTCCAAGGGTCGGAGAAAACTTTCTCTAGCTAATATCATGGGAGCAGCATAATCAATTAAGGACTTAACATAGGCTATGTACATCATTCTCACGATTCTCACATTAGCATCATAGTTGGGGTTGTAGCCAGCAACAGCTTTGAGAGCATTTAGCCTATCTTTGTATTTCTTATTTAGTTGTGGTATAGTGGATTTGTTAAAGGGTACAACTAAACCAAGATATCTGTAAGTTCAAACGTAGCTAATGCTTTCACCCTGCAAATAGATGGGTGGGGGATGCCGTTTGCTTTTTAATATCTTTGTTTTAGAGGAAAATATTATGAGGCCTAGTCGATTACAAATTGCTTGAACTTCATTAAGAATGGCACTCATCTTCTTATGCCCTGTTGTGTGGATCATGATGTCATCAGCATATCTTATAGCTATATGTTTAGGTGAGGCAGGTAGAGCATTTAGGAGAGCATTAATCAGAATATTAAATAACATGGGACTGAGAACTCCTCCATACGGTGTACCTAGGGACATTTCTTTAGACTCATTTCTGAAGCCTTGGTAGAGGACAGAGGATACTCTATTTGACAGGTATCCTATTATCCAGCAGAGTAAGCTACCACCAATATTCATTTTGGCTAGTTCATGTAGTATAACGGTTCTGTTTGAGACATCAAATGAAAATTTTAGATCAAGAAATGTGGTAAAACTAGCAGAGGTGTGTGCAGTGAGAAAGGTGGAAATAAAGTTCTGCACACTTTTACCTTTCATGAACCCATAGAGGTCGGGGGAAAGTTAGTTTACCTGGAGTTTACCTGGAGAGAGTTCCGGGGGTCAACGCCCCCGCGGCCCGGTCTGTGACCAGGCCTCCTGGTGGATCAGAGCCTGATCAACCAGGCTGTTGCTGCTGGCTGCACGCAAACCAACGTACGAGCGTCTGATTCTGTAGTACAGTCTGTTAAGTATCATTCTTTCAAAAGTTTTACAAAGACAATTAGTTAAGGAGATCGGTATAAATGTATCAGGCTGTTGAGGCTTAGGGATAGGCACAATGAGTATTGGTCCAGGAAGTAGGAAGAACTCCCTCAATGTAACTGAGTTTATACAGTGCCAACAAAGAGTTATCAGGCACTTGCCTTAGAGCTCTGAGAATGTCATAGGTTATACCATCCTCTCCAGGAGCAGTTGATTGATCTTTAGTTAATGCATTACCTAATTCTTACTCGGTGAAGAGGCAGTCAGTCTCATCAATATTTTGGCTCATGAAATTAATCATTTTCAACATTTCTTCAGAAGCACTCTCTAAATTTGTTATAATATGAGTTGGAAGGTTTTCATGCTGTGAGGGAAAAGTTCAACAGAGAGGAGTAGCGAGCGAGTATATGGTAACGATAGTTTGATTGCCAGCTGCTTGTTAAGGTAGGGTAAGTATAGCTCCCACTATCATCCCCCCTCTTTCCCCACTCCAAAAGGTAAGATAAGATAAGATTTCGTTCGGATTTTTAACCCCGGAGGGTTAGCCACCCAGGATAACCCAAGAAAGTCAGTGCGTCATCGAGGACTGTCTAACTTATTTCAATTGGGGTCCTTAATCTTGTCCCCCAGGATGCGACCCACACCAGTCGACTAACACCCGGGTACCTATTTGCTGCTAGGTGAACAGGACAACAGGTGTAAGGAAACGTGTCGAAATGTTTCCACCCGCCGGGAATCGAACCCGGGCCCTCAGTGTGTGAAGCAGGAGCTTTAGCCACCAGGCCACCGGGCCACCGGGCCACTGGTGACATGTGGGGCTCCGGCCAAACAATAATCACTCGACTCACAGCTCCCAGCACAACTGTAAGTAAAAGCCTGCTCCTATTCTAGTGGACTTATTGGTTGAAAGCTTCACTTTTGACCAATAGGTTCGAATCCTGGCAAGGACTTGTGAAGGCTTACTCAGCCCTGTAACAACTTCAGACAGTATTACCAAGGCTGGTCCTCCTCAGGAAAATCAATGAATAGAAAAAGAAATAATTCACAAAGATAAACACTATTATTTATTAATGCAAATATAAAACAGTGAAACATGAAGGTGTATCCTATTTGAAAGAAAAATGAAAAAGGAAATGAAAAAATGACATTTGAATTAAACGCTAATATGTATAGATATATACCTGGATTACCTGGAGAGAGTTTCGGGGGTCAACGCCCCCGCGGCCCGGTCTGTGACCAGGCCTCCTGGTGGATCAGCGCCTGATCAACCAGGCTGTTGCTGCTGGCTGCACGCAAACCAACGTACGAGCCACAGCCCGGCTGATCAGGAACTGACTTTAGGTGCTTGTCCAGTGCCAGCTTGAAGACTGCCAGGGGTCTGTTGGTAATCCCCCTTATGTGTGCTGGGAGGCAGTTGAACAGTCTCGGGCCCCTGACACTTATTGTATGGTCTCTTAACGTGCTAGTGACACCCCTGCTTTTCATTGGGGGGATGGTGCATCGTCTGCCAAGTCTTTTGCTTTCGTAGTGAGTGATTTTCGTGTGCAAGTTCGGTACTAGTCCCTCTAGGATTTTCCAGGTGTATATAATCATGTATCTCTCCCTCCTGCGTTCCAGGGAATACAGGTTTAGAAACCTCAAGCGCTCCCAGTAATTGAGGTGTTTTATCTCCGTTATGCGCGCCATGAAAGTTCTCTGTACATTTTCTAGGTCGGCAATTTCACCTGCCTTGAAAGGTGCTGTTAGAGTGCAGCAATATTCCAGCCTAGATAGAACAAGTAACCTGAAGAGTGTCATCATGGGCTTGGCCTCCCTAGTTTTGAAGGTTCTCATTATCCATCCTGTCATTTTTCTAGCAGATGTGATTGATACAATGTTATGGTCCTTGAAGGTGAGATCCTCTGACATAATCACTCCCAGGTCTTTGACGTTCGTGTTTCGCTCTATTTTGTGGCCAGAATTTGTTTTGTACTCTGATGAAGATTTAATTTCCTCGTGTTTACCATATCTGAGTAATTGAAATTTCTCATCGTTGAACTTCATATTGTTTTCTGCAGCCCACTGAAAGATTTGGTTGATGTCCGCCTGGAGCCTTGCAGTGTCTGCAATGGAAGACACTGTCATGCAGATTCGGGTGTCATCTGCAAAGGAAGACACGGTGCTGTGGCTGACATCCTTGTCTATGTCGGATATGAGGATGAGGAACAAGATGGGAGCTAGTACTGTGCCTTGTGGAACAGAGCTTTTCACCATAGCTGCCTCGGACTTTACTCTGTTGACGACTACTCTCTGTGTTCTGTTAGTGAGGAAATTATAGATCCATCGACCGACTTTTCCTGTTATTCCTTTAGCGCGCATTTTGTGCGCTATTACGCCATGGTCACACTTGTCGAAGGCTTTTGCAAAGTCTGTATATATTACATCTGCATTCTTTTTGTCTTCTAGTGCATTTAGGACCTTGTCGTACTGATCCAGTAGTTGAGACAGACAGGAGCGACCTGTTCTAAACCCATGTTGCCCTGGGTTGTGTAACTGATGGGTTTCTAGATGGGTGGTGATCTTGCTTCTTAGGACCCTTTCAAAGATTTTTATGATATGGGATGTTAGTGCTATTGGTCTGTAGTTCTTTGCTGTTGCTTTACTGCCCCCTTTGTGGAGTGGGGCTATGTCTGTTGTTTTTAGTAACTGAGGGACGACCCCCGTGTCCATGCTCCCTCTCCATAGGATGGAAAAGGCTCGTGATAGGGGCTTCTTGCAGTTCTTGATGAACACAGAGTTCCATGAGTCTGGCCCTGGGGCAGAGTGCATGGGCATGTCATTTATCGCCTGTTCGAAGTCATTTGGCGTCAGGATAACATCGGATAGGCTTGTGTTAATCAAATTTTGTGGCTCTCTCATAAAAAATTCATTTTGATCTTCGACTCTCAGTCTGGTTAGCGGCTTGCTAAAAACTGAGTCATATTGGGACTTGAGTAGCTCACTCATTTCCTTGCTGTCATCTGTGTAGGACCCATTTTGTTTAAGTAGGGGCCCAATACTGGGCGTTGTTCTCGATTTTGATTTGGCATAGGAGAAGAAATACTTTGGGTTTCTTTCGATTTCATTTATAGCTTTTAGTTCTTCCCGCGATTCCTGACTCCTAAAGGATTCTTTTAGCTTAAGTTCGATGCTTGCTATTTCTCTGGGGTGTCTGGTGGAGGTTGACACCGTCTTTTAGAAATTGTAGCCATTACTGATGATGTGGGGGGGGGGTCACAGGTGTTGATGACAACCCAACGGCTAGTTCTTCACAGAGTCTATAACCTTGAACAGTCAGTCCAGATGACAGGAAAGCAGGTTCTTTACCACTACAAGGATGAGGGGTTGTTGCCTGCTGTCGCCTACAGTTAATCAGATAGGTAGATCCAAAAAGTGACGTCTCCGGACTTTTGCAAAAGTCCTTCTCCTTCAACACTTCTCGTTGGTTGGCAGGTGACCCAATCTGTCATTCCAAGCTGGAAAGAGAGACAGGTTACCCACTGCTTAAGAAATCACTCTCCATGATAAGTACAATACCTAAAAGATGTGGTGATTATCAAAACATCTAACATGGAGATCAAGGCTGAAAGGACTAAGTTTATTATTGGTCAAAAGTGAAGCTTTCAACCAATAACTCCACTAGAATAGGAGCAGGCTTTTACTTACAGTTGTGCTGGGAGCTGTGAGTCGAGTGATTACTGCTTGGCCGGAGCCCCACACGTCACCTTTCGGGGTGGGGAAAAAGGGAGGGGGGGGGGGATAGCAGGAGCTATACTTACCCTACCTTAACAAGCAGCTGGCAATCAAACTATCGTTACCATATACTCACTCGCTACTCCTATCTGTTGAACTTTTCCCTCACACTCCCCATACCAAGACTTATAGTCAAGGAGTATAAGAATAGGTGAGGAAAAAGTTCTAGAATGTGGAAGTCGTGTAAGGCAACAAATCTTCTACTGACTGTCACGACTTAACCAGTCAGAGAAATAATTGGATGGTAACCATTGATATACACAATATAGAACTTAAAAGCTTGGAGAGCCAATGTCCACCTCAAGAGGCGGCTGTTGGTTCCCTTAAAAGTTTCTAGGTATATCAAAGGTTTGTGATCCGTCTCTAAAATAAATTCTTTTCCCAGTAAATAAAATTTAAGCTTGGAGATACCCCACACAAGGGCCAAACATTCCTTTTCTATGGTGGAGTATCTCGTTTCTGCAGGAAGGAGTTTCCGGCTCAGGAAGCATACAGGGAAGGGAGTACCATCTTGGTATTGTAGTAACACTGCACCTAAGCCAGTATTGGAAGCATCAGTTCTTAAACAAAATGTTTTATTAATATCTGGAATCTTAAGAATAGGGTCTTTTGAGAGGATATTTTTAATCTCATTTAACTTTTCTCGAGCTACGTCAGAAAGTTCAAGAGGTTCCTTCAGACTTTTTAAGGAAGTTGGATAAGATGCCTGTAAGATCAGTAAGGTTCAGGTTTATTCTCTATAAGGATTACAATGCTGAGTTTACAGAATTTGGTTATTGTGTGGTTTACATGTAGTAAAATAATTATTACAGAGTGTACCACTAGAACACCTAGCATGGCTAGGCATTTGGGCAGACTTAAATTAAATCTTAAGTTTAAAATATTACAAAATTATGAGGTAAGTGACTAAGTGACTAAATACTAGTTTGTGAGTTTAGCAATGTGAATGATTTTGTTTTGGCACTATACATAGTTTCAGTATTGGAGTATCACAGGCCAACTTATGACTAGTTAAGATTCATCATTTTGAGATTGAGATTGATATTTCTGTTTATGGTCAAATGGGTGAGTGAGTGTAAGTGTTAACCACCAGGTGGTACTCGTGTAATTAGTTGACAGGATGTATCAGGGAGATAAGATGTTTTCTGATGGTAGTTTTGAAGGTGATGAATGTGTCTGCAGTTTTAGAATTTTCAGGTAGGGTGTTCCAGATTTTAGGGCCTTTGACATACATTGAATTTTTGTAAAGGTTTAGTCAGACACGGGGAATATCATAGAGATGTTTGTGTCTGGTGTTGTGCCTGTGGGTTCTGTCGCAACTATCAAGAAAGCATTTTAGGTCAAGGTTAATATTGGAATTTAAGGTCCTGTAGATGTAGATTGCACAGTAGTAAGTGTGGATGTACTGAACAGGGAGTAAGTTTAGATCTATGAAGAGTGGGGGGGGGGTGTTGCCAGGGATGGGATTTAGTGATTATTCTTACTGCGGCTTTTTGTTGGGTTATTATTGGCTTTAGGTGTGTTGCTGCAGTTGAACCCCAAGCACAGATAGCATAGGTGAGGTATGGATATATAAGTGAATGGTATAGTGTGAGAAGGGCAGTTTGCGGCACGTAGTATCGTATCTTGGAGAGGATCCCAACCGTTTTGGATACTTTTTTGGTTATGTGTTGGATATGGGTGCTGAAGTTCAGGTTGTTGTCGAGGTATAGGCCTAGGAATTTGCCCTCATTATGCCTGGCAATTAGAGTGTTGTCGATCTTAATGTTAATTTGCGCATCTCCTGCTCTGCTACCAAACATAATGTAGTAGGTTTTGTCAGTGTTAAGCGTAAGTTTATTGGCTGTCATCCAAGTCGATATTTTGATCAGCTCCTCATTAACAATGGTGTTGAGGGTGGCAAGATTAGGGTGAGAGATGACATAAGTCGTGTCGTCAGCAAAGAGAATGGGGTTCAGGTGTTGAGATACGTTTGGAAGATCATTGATGTATATGAGGAAGAGCAGGGGACCAAGGACACTTCCCTGCGGAACTCCAGTATCAAGTGGCTGTGTTGTTGATGCTGTGTCTTTAATGGTGACATACTGATACCTATTAGTAAGGTAAGATTTGAAATACGCAAGCGCATGGCCTCTTATACCATAATGGTCAAGTTTGTGGAGTAGGATGCCGTGGTCTACTGTGTCAAAAGCTTTTCTTAGGTCAATAAAAATTCCTAGTGGATATTCCTTATTTTCCAATGCTGTGTAAAGCAGATCTAGCATTTTTATGATTGCATCGTTAGTGCTTTTATTTTTTCTGAATCCAAATTGGCAGGGGTTGAGTATGTTTTGTGCCGTTATAAATGAATATAGTCTCCTGTGCACGAGTTTCTCAAAGATTTTGGATAGCAATGGTAAGTTTGATATTGGCCTATAGTTGTTTAAATCTGTAGGGTCACCAACTTTATGTATTGGTGTAACCCTTGCCGTCTTGAGTAGTTTCGGGAAGGTGCTAGTTTCTATTGACTTGTTAAAAAGTAATGAGATAGCATGCGAGAGGACATGGGCCGCTCTCTTGTACAATAATGGTGGGACATGATGTGATGTAGTTCAGCTGGGCTTGTGAGGTCTCTGGGGAGACCTAATTTAACCAATTATATGGTCACACCTTGCCTTGGCAAACGTCTGTAGCCACGCCCACGTCTGAGGTCTTTTGTTCTTGACGGCGTCAGACCTAGGCGTCAGGTCATACGCGTGGTTGTGGAGGGTGCTTGGACCACCATAAAAGCCCAAGGAAGAGCATGATCAGGAGATTCGTGCGGAGCACTGGCCTGGGTGCAGAGCTCCTGAGCAGAGACTTCGAGAGGAGCTGCTGCTGGGGTGCAGGGCTCGGGAGAAGGCTGCTGAAGTCTCTGGAGGAGACTGTTGGAGGCATTGGGCAGAGTACTGGCTTGACACAGTACTCGTGCTGTGTAGGACTTGGGACCTGTGGCTTAGTTCTTGTAGTGAACTGTCCTCTGTACTATATTGTAAGTTATATTAATTTTCGTCAAGTTGATTGTATTCCCTGTCTCACTGCTTATGTGTACCACCCCATTTATCTAAACCACATAGTCTACGTCATAGTCTACGTTAGAGGTGTCAATTACACACACCTTACACTCCTCAGTTGTCTTATCAAGTTTGTGTGGAAAAACTAAATCAAAGTTATTCAGGCAGTTAACCGAATTTCTTCGGTAATATTTCTTAAGGATGTTGACATGATAAAGCTTAGGTTTCCCTTTGACTTCTATGAGGTAATCAACCTTCCCACAAATTTTTAACACCTTATATGGACCTTTCCATGCTACTAATAATTTATTTGACTTGATAGGCAAAAGTACTAGAACTTCATCCCCTACTTTAAAACTTCTGACTTTTGGAATCAAGATAGATTTTGTACTGGTCCATTGACAAGCTTAAGTTTTTCGAAACTATGTTAGAGGTCTCCTCAAGTTTGGATCTAAGGTCAAGGAGAAACTGATAAGAAGAATGAACCTCAGCATTTACGTCCTCATTAGTCCATAAGTCATGAAGGATGGACAATGGACCTCTGGCCTGTCTACCATAGAGAAGTTCAAAAGGTGAAAACCCCAAAGAGTCACTGGGAACTTCCCTCATGGCAAACAAAGCACAGGGTAGGTAACGATGCCACTCCTTAGGTTTAAGGGAGTAAAGTTTCCTTAAAATGGACTTGAGAACCGAGTGCTGGCGCTCAATCCTCCCATTACAGCTGGGATGATAGGGTGTGGTGAAGAGAGGCTTCACTCCTAGAAGCTGGTAGAGATGTTGCATTAAGTCAGATGTGAATTGTGTCCCACGGTCAGACAAAATCTCTAGGGATGCCAACTCTGGAGAAGATGGACAAAAGGGCTTCAGCCACCTCTGCAGTAGTTATGGTCTTTAAGGGTACGGCATCAGGGAAACTCGAAGCATAATCAACTAATGTTAATATATATCTATGTCCCCCAGATGAAAGTGGTGATAAAGGACCAACGATGTCAATAGCTACTCTTTCAAACGGTACCGTAAAGATTGGCATTTTGACCATAGGTACTCGCCTGATACCTCGGGAGGATGACAGTTGGCAAACTTTACACGATCTACAATAGGTAGTGATATCTGAGGACATTTTGGGCCAAAAATAGGTTTCCCTAATTTTATTTAAGGTTTTACGATGCGAGAAATGTCCAGCCACTGGTAGGTCATGAGCCATTTTAAGAACAGTCTCTTTGCATTGACTTGGAACAACTAAGATGGAATAGTCTATCTCATCTGAATTTAATTTGAATACTGATTTATACAAGATACCTTTTATATATTCAAATTTATATGAAAAGTTTTTCCTTTGGATAACTTGATTTTGTCTAGCTGCATTATGGCAATTCTGAAGAGAAGGGCAATTACGTTGTAAATTGACAAAGGAGTCCTTCGATATATCTAAAGGCTTAAAGTCAGGGAAAATCAAAGGATGGACAGTAGGAGAAGCCTGGGCTTTGGTCTGAGCCCTAGTCAAGACATTTATAGTATCAGAGGTGATATCCTCACTTTCATCTGACAAGTGAACCGGTGATCCTACTACCTCGCTTTCGAGAGTAGTATCACTGGTTTTTTAATCCCACATGAATATCACGAGACATTGTCTCATCTAAACTGTCGAGGGGCTTTTCTGATTCTACAGGAAGAGGAGCTGAAAAACTCATGTCCAACTCACTACAGTTGTGACCGGGTGTGGAAGTGTGAATTGCTCATTACTCTATAATTTGTTCATGATTGTAGCCGTGTATAAACGTAAGTAACCATTCTTACAGTATTCATTACCTTTGTAACTTGTGAGTTCATTACCGTGTACCTAGTTCAGCCATCAAAACTTTGGGGCCCAGTCCCTGGACCCATTACGTACCTCTGCAATCTGTAAATACCTTTGTAACTTGTCATGATTGTGACTAGACCTACCTGGAGTTCATTACCTTTGTAAATTGTGAGTTCATTACCTTTGTAAATTGTGAATTCATTACCTCTGTAACTTGCTCAGCTATCAAAACTTTGGAGTCCAGTCCCTGGACCAATTATGTACCTCTGTAATCTTTTGACTACCGCCCACAGGATGGGTATGGGGTGCATAATAAACATATTAAACTAACATCTTTGGTGATGAAAGGTCAATCTCAGAAGGAAGAATGGCACCTTTTACATTACCTATTAGTACGGAGCAAGAAGTGATGGGAGCTAGTATGGCTTCAGACCAACCTGTGAACCATTTAGACCTAATGTAACAACGGATGGTAGGAAAAGTGTCTGTACGGCCCAAGTAGTCTGAAAATATAGCAGAGGAATGAGTTTCTTTAAGGTTAGGGAACAGCTTATCAGAAATGACTATACATGTGCATCCAGTGTCTCGTAAAATGGTAGATACATTAAGTCCATTAACTGTTCCTGAACAGAAGGGTGCCTGGTCATTACAGGCTTTAAAACATCTTCCAACTTTTTGGACCTTCTTAGAAGGACAATCGGGGCGTTTATGTCTCTTAACACTACATAAATGACAAACAGGAATAAAAGAAGTCAGTTTACTTTCCACTAGAGGCTTTGATTTCTTAAGATCTGGTGAACCTTTACCCTTAGGGTTCGATCCCTTTAGGTCTTTATAGGAATTGTGAGCCTCAGCATACAGGTCAGCAGCCTCAGCAACTTCATCAGCTTTAATCAGGTTACGTTCTCTGATGAATGTTCGTATCTGGTGAGGAAGAGCTGTCAGGAACTGGTCAGCAACCATGAAGTCTCTAAGAGATTCATAACTGTGATCAATTCCTGAACTCTCTATCCAAAAGTCGAACAAACGAAAGAGTGTTACCTGTAACTGCTGAAAGTTCTGGCCAGGCTGTAAGGTGGCATACCTGAAATCTTTCCTATAAGAATTTGTGGTTTTTTGATATGCTTTAAGGATTGCCTTCTTCAGTAGGTTATAATTACATATGACATCCTGCGACAAAGTTGCATAGATATTCAAAGCTGTACCAGAAAATAACATTCCTAACCTGGTAGCCCAGGTATCAGATGGCCATTCACAGAGGGTAGCGGTATTTTCAAACTAATAATGTATGAAGTGATGTCTTCACCCTCTGTGAAGGGAGGTAAATTAGGTGTTGGAATATGTGCACTAGCTGCATGGTGTTCAATTACTCCTTCCTCTAATTGTTGTTGTGTAAAAGTTAACTTTTTATTCTCTAATTCAAGGTGAGATTTCTCTACCTCGCGATCTTTTTCTCTTTCTCTTAACTCGTGTTCTCTATCTTTTGCTCTTTCCTCAAGTTCTCTTAATTTAATTTGGTCCTCACATATTTGAGCTTGTTCCTCACATACTCTAGCTCTCTCCTCATGATCAAGTCTATCACACTCTTTTTTGTCTTCTCTCTCTCTTTCTAAATGTCTTTCTTGATTTTCGCTTTCGATTCTCTCTCTCACTTTTCTCCTGTCTTTCCCTTTCTAACTGTCTCTCTTCTCTCTCGATTCTTTCTCTTTCAATTCTTTCCTGGATCTTAGCACTAACGAAAGATTCTAAATTTTTCCCTGTTATTCCTAACTTACTTCCAGCGTTCGTCCAAAACTGGTATTCCTCCATACTTGCAAGAATAACTTAAACTACCAGGGGAAAATGAAACGGGTATCATTATTATTATAATAAAAAAAAAGAAGCGCTAAGCCACAAGGACTATACAGCAAACGGGTATCAAAGAAAACAGAGGGCTCAATTCCTGCTCCGCTCAAACTGTAAATAAGCTGAAGGGCTCGATCCCTGCTTCGATTAAACAAAATGTATTAATGAAAACTGAGGGTTCTATGCCGGCTCCGAGCAAACAGTAAGTAAAATGGGGTCCCTTGACCATCCAATCTTCTCACCAACAAATCAAGAGTCCTACGACAGCTCCCTTGATATAATAAAGAGCTCAATGAAACAACTTGTCACTGGAAAATCTCGGGTCCCTAGAGTCTATTCCTCCAAATCATTTCAAACTCAAGAATAAAGGTGACAGAATTAACTAGTATATCCTGCCTTGACTTGACTTACAATAAACTGAGTCTATAGCAATCACCAAATCTTTTAAATACCTGTACTGTAGTCCTACCATAGAGAATGATTACTCAGGGCTGGTGGTAACTGTCTGTGAAATGCAGCGTTGAAGTTCGAATGGTAGATTCGAGATGGAGTTGAATCTTGATTCAGTCAGATAAGATAAGATAAGATTTCGTTCGGAGTTTTAACCCCGGAGGGTTAGCCACCCAGGATAACCCAAGAAAGTCAGTGCGTCATCTAGGACTGTCTAACTTATTTCCATTGGGGTCCTTAATCTTGTCCCCCAGGATGCGACCCACACCAGTCGACTAACACCCAGGTACCTATTTGCTGCTAGGTGAACAGGACAATAGGTGTAAGGAAACGTGTCGGAATTTCCACCCGCCGGGAATCGAACCCGGGCCCTCCGTGTGTGAAGCGGGAGCTTTAGCCACCAGACCACCGGGCAAGGTCGCCACTTGTGAAGGCTTACTCAGCCCTGTAACAACTTCAGACAGTATTACCAAGGCTGGCTCCTCCTCAGGAAAATTAATGAATAGAAAAAGAAATAATAATTCCAAAGATAAACACTTTATTATTTATTAATGCAAATATAAAACAGTGAAACATGAAGGTGTATCCTATTTGAAAGAAAAATGAAAAATGAAATGAAAAAATGACATTTGAATTCAACGCTAATATGTATAGTTATATTGGGGTGTCTGGTGGAGGTTGACACCGCCTTTTAGAAATTGTAGCCATTACTGATGATGTGGGGGGGGGGGTCACAGGTGTTGATGACAACCCAACGGCTAGTTCTTCACAGAGTCTATAACCTTGAACAGTCAGTCCAGATGACAGGAAAGCAGGTTCTTTACCACTACAAAGATGAGGGGTTGTTGCCTGCTGTCGCCTACAGTTAATCAGATAGGTAGATCCAAAAAGTGACGTCTCCGGACTTTTGCAAAAGTCCTTCTCCTTCAACACTTCTCGTTGGTTGGCAGGTGACCCGATCTGTCATTCCAAGCTGGAAAGAGAGACAGGTTACCCACTGCTTAAGAAATCACTCTCCATGATAAGTACAGTACCCAAAAGATGTGGTGATTATCAAAACATCTAACATGGAGATCAAGGCTGAAAAGACTAAGTTTATTATTGGTCAAAAGTGAAGCTTTCAACCAATAAGTCCACTAGAATAGGAGCAGGCTTTTACTTACAGTTGTTTACCTGGAGAGTTTACCTGGAGAGAGTTCCGGGGGTCAACGCCCCCGCGGCCCGGTCTGTGACCAGGCCTCCTGGAGGATCAGAGCCTGATCAACCAGGCTGTTACTGCTAGCTGCACGCAAACCAACGTACGAGCCACAGCCCGGCTGGTCATGAACCGACTTTAGGTGCTTGTCCAGTGCCAGCTTGAAGACTGCCAGGGGTCTGTTGGTAATCCCCCTTATGTATGCTGGGAGGCAGTTAAGATAAGATAAGATAAGATTTCGTTCGGATTTTTAACCCCGGAGGGTTAGCCACCCAGGATAACCCAAGAAAGTCAGTGCGTCATCGAGGACTGTCTAACTTATTTCCATTGGGGTCCTTAATCTTGTCCCCCAGGATGCGACCCACACCAGTCGACTAACACCCAGGTACCTATTTGCTGCTAGGTGAACAGGACAATAGGTGTAAGGAAACGTGTCGAAATGTTTCCACCCGCCGGGAATCGAACCCTGGCCCTCCGCGTGTGAAGCAGGAGCTTTAGCCACCAGGCCACCAGGTCTCTGGCCCCTGACACTTATTGTATGGTCTCTTAACGTGCTAGTGACACCCCTGCTTTTCATTGGGGGATGTTGCATCGTCTGCCAAGTCTTTTGCTTTCGTGGTGAGTGATTTTCGTGTGCAAGTTCGGTACTAGTCCCTCTAGGATTTTCCAGGTGTATATAATCATGTATCTCTCCCGCCTGCGTTCCAGGGAATACAGGTTCAGGAACCTCAAGCGCTCCCAGTAATTGAGGTGTTTTATCTCCGTTATGCGTGCCGTGAAGGTTCTCTGTACATTTTCTAGGTCAGCAATTTCACCTGCCTTGAAAGATGCTGTTAGTGTGCAGCAATATTCCAGCCTAGATAAAACAAGTGACCTGAAGAGTGTCATCATGGGCTTGGCATCCCTAGTTTTGAAGGTTCTCATTATCCATCCTGTCATTTTTCTAGCAGATGCGATTGATACAATGTTATGGTCCTTGAAGGTGAGATCCTCCAACATGATCACTCCCAGGCCTTTGACGTTGGTGTTTCGCTCTATTTTGTGGCCAGAATTTGTTTTGTACTCTGATGAAGATTTAATTTCCTCGTGTTTACCATAACTGAGTAACTGAAATTTCTCATCGTTGAACTTCATATTGTTTTCTGCAGCCCACTGAAAGATTTGGTTGATGTCCGCCTGGAGCCTTGCAGTGTCTGCAATGGAAGACACTGTCATGCAGATTCGGGTGTCATCTGTAAAGGAAGACACGGTGCTGTGGCTGACATCCTTGTCTATGTCAGATATGAGGATGAGGAACAAGATGGGAGCGAGTACTGTGCCTTGTGGAACAGAGCTTTTCACCGTAGCTGCCTCGGACTTTACTCTGTTGACTACTACTCTCTGTGTTCTGTTAGTGAGGAAATTATAGATCAATCGACCGACTTTTCCTGTTATTCTTTTAGCACGCATTTTGTGCGCTATTACGCCATGGTCACACTTGTTGAAGGCTTTTGCAAAGTCTGTATATATTACATCTGCATTCTTTTTGTCTTCTAGTGCATCTAGGACCTTGTCATAGTGATCCAATAGTTGAGACAGACATGAGCGACCTGTTCTAAACCCATGTTGCCCTGGGTTTTGTAACTGATGTGTTTCTAGATGGGTGGTGATCTTGCTTCTTAGGACCCTTTCAAAGATTTATATGATATGGGATGTTAGTGCTATCGGTCTGTAGTTCTTTGCTGTTGCTTTACTGCCCCCTTTGTGGAGTGGGGCTATGTCTGTTGTTTTTAGTAAATGTGGGACGACCCCCGTGTCCATGCTCCCTCTCCATAGGATGGTAAAGGCTCGTGATAGGGGCTTCTTGCAGTTCTTTGTGAACACGGAGTTCCATGAGTCTGGCCCTGGGGCAGAGTGCATGGGCATGTCATTCATCGCCTGTTCGAAGTCATTTGGCGTCAGGATAACATCGGATAGGCTTGTGTTAACCAAATTCTGTGGCTCTCTCATAAAAAATTCATTTTGATCTTCGACTCTCAGTCTGGTTAGCGGCTTGCTAAAAACTGAGTCATATTGGGACTTGAGTAACTCACTCATTTCCTTGCTGTCATCTGTGTAGGACCCATCTTGTTTAAGTAGGGGCCCAATACTGGACGTTGTTCTCGATTTTGATTTGGCATAGGAGAAGAAATACTTTGGGTTTCTTTCGATTTCATTTATGGCTTTTAGTTCTTCCCGCGATTCCTGACTCCTAAAGGATTCTTTTAGCTTAAGTTCGATGCTTGCTATTTCTCTGACCAGTGTCTCCCTACGCATTTCAGATATATTGACCTCTTTTAGCCGCTCTGTTATTCTTTTCCGTCGCCTGTAAAGGGAGCGCCTGTCTCTTTCTATTTTACATCTACTCCTCCTTTTTCTTAGAGGAATAAGCCTTGTGCATACATCGAGTGCCACCAAGTTAATCTGTTCTAGGCATAAGTTGGGGTCTGTGTTGCTTAGTATATCTTCCCAGCTTATATCGGTTAGGACTTGGTTTACTTGGTCCCACTTTATGTTTTTGTTATTGAAGTTGAATTTGGTGAATGTTCCCTTGTGACTAGTCTCATTATGTCGGTCTGGGGCTCCACGCATACATGTCTGAACCTCAATTATGTTGTGATCTGAGTATATTGCTTTTGATATGGTGACATTTCTTATCAGATCATCATTATTAGTGAAGATGAGGTCTAGTGTATTCTCCAATCTAGTAGGCGCTATTATTTGCTGGTTTAAATTGAATTTTGTGCAGAGATTTAAAAGCTCGTGTGAGTGTGAGTTTTCATCAGAGCTGCCTCCTGGTGTTATTACTGCAACAATATTATTTGCTATATTTCTCCATTTTAGGTGCCTTAAGTTGAAATCCCCCAGGAGCAAGATGTTGGGTGCAGGAGCTGGAAGATTTTCCAGACAGTGGTCAATTTTTAACAGCTGTTCCTGGAATTGCTGGGATGTTGCGTCCGGAGGCTTGTAGACTACCACAATGACTAGGTTTTGGTTCTCGACCTTTACTGCTAAAACTTCCACTACATCATTTGAGGCATTTAGCAGTTAAGAGATAAGATAAGATAAGATTTCGTTCGGATTTTTAACCCCGGAGGGTTAGCCACCCAGGATAACCCAAGAAAGTCAGTGCGTCATCGAGGACTGTCTAACTTATTTCCATTGGGGTCCTTAATCTTGTCCCCCAGGATGCGACCTACACCAGTCGACTAACACCCAGGTACCTATTTGCTGCTAGGTGCAAACAAGTGACTCTGCAATGTACAGGCCAACCCCCCCCCTTTTGCCTGTTCACTCTGTCACATCTGTATAGGTTGTAACCTGGGACCCATATTTCGTTGTCCAAGTGATCCTTTATGTGGGTCTCAGTGAAAGCCGCAAACATTGCCTTTGCCTCTGCAAGCAGTCCATGGATGAAAGGTATTTTGTTGTTTGTTGCTGGCTTTAGACCCTGTATATTTGCAAAGAAGAATGTCATCGGACTGGTGGTATTGTTGGTACTGGGGGGGGGGATTTTTTCTCCGGCATTAGTATCTGTATCTGTTGGGTTTGGAGTGGAGGCCATCGACTGTGGTTCCACTCCAGGAATTACCTGGAGTTTACCTGGAGAGAGTTCCGGGGGTCAACGCCCCCGCGGCCCGGTCTGTGACCAGGCCTCCTGGTGGATCAGAGCCTGATCAACCAGGCTGTTGCTGCTGGCTGCACGCAAACCAACGTACGAGCCACAGAACGGCTGATCCGGAACTGACTTTAGGTGCCTGTCCAGTGCCAGCTTGAAGACTGCCAGGGGTCTGTTGGTAATCCCCCTTATGTGTGCTGGGAGGCAGTTGAACAGTCTCGGGCCCCTGACACTTATTGTATGGTCCCTTAACGTGCTAGTGACACCCCTGCTTTTCATTGGGGGGATGGAGCATCGTCTGCCAAGTCTTTTGCTTTCGTAGTGAGTGATTTTCGTGTGCAAGTTCGGTACTAGTCCCTCTAGGATTTTCCAGGTGTATATAATCATGTATCTCTCCCTCCTGCGTTCCAGGGAATACAGGTTTAGGAACCTCAAGCGCTCCCAATAATTGAGGTGTTTTATCTCCGTTATGCGCGCCGTGAAAGTTCTCTGTACATTTTCTAGGTCGGCAATTTCACCTGCCTTGAAAGGTGCTGTTAGTGTGCAGCAATATTCCAGCCTAGATAGAACAAGTGACCTGAAGAGTGTCATCATGGGCTTGGCCTCCCTAGTTTTGAAGGTTCTCATTATCCATCCTGTCATTTTTCTAGCAGATGCGATTGATACAATGTTATGGTCCTTGAAGGTGAGATCCTCCGACATGATCACTCCCAGGTCTTTGACGTTGGTGTTTCGCTCTATTTTGTGGCCAGAATTTGTTTTGTACTCTGATGAAGATTTAATTTCCTCATGTTTACCATATCTGAGTAATTGAAATTTCTCATCGTTGAACTTCATATTGTTTTCTGCAGCCCACTGAAAGATTTGGTTGATGTCCGCCTGGAGCTTTGCAGTGTCTGCAATGGAAGACACTGTCATGCAGATTCGGGTGTCATCTGCAAAGGAAGACACGGTGCTGTGGCTGACATCCTTGTCTATGTCGGATATGAGGATGAGGAACAAGATGGGAGCGAGTACTGTGCCTTGTGGAACAGAGCTTTTCACCGTAGCTGCCTCGGACTTTACTCTGTTGACGACTACTCTCTGTGTTCTGTTAGTGAGGAAATTATAGATCCATCGATCGACTGGATTTGGTGTACGATTTCTGCCATTTCCTGCCAGTTTTTTTTTTCCTTCCTGGCACTAAAAAACCTCTCCCTCTTGAGTGGCTGTGGCTAGAAAAATGACAGGATGGATAATGAGAACCTTCAAAACTAGGGAGGCCAAGCCCATGATGACACTCTTCAGGTCACTTGTTCTATCTAGGCTGGAATATTGCTGCACACTAACAGCACCTTTCAAGGCAGGTGAAATTGCTGACCTAGAAAATGTACAGAGAACCTTCACGGCGCGCATAACGGAGATAAAACACCCCAATTACTGGATTAGATTTTTAGATTTTGCCACCGAAGTGGCTAGTTTATTGTGCACCCCATATCCATCCTGTGGACGGTAGCGTGAGAGCATATGGATACACAAAAGGCCTAGGAACTAGGCCCCAATGGGTTAACAGGAATACATGTGGATTTATATCTACATATCTATAGTTCACTTATCTGTTACAAGCAAATTTAGGAAATTTGCTTAGTATATCTGGTATCTTATTTTCATTAATAAGATATCTTGACATGTCACATAGGTTATTATACTGTCTGTCTCTGTATTCCTCAATAAGTGGACAATTAAGCACATAGTGTTCAAGAGAGTGACCATATGCCTGATCACATAATTTACATTTAGTTTGATCATCATCTGTGTGTCTCCCAAACTGCCAGAAGTACTTGTAACCAAGCCTAAGCCTGGCCACTACAACATCAGTCAGTCTGTTCACATTTCAAGTTGCTCCATAAACATACTTATCTACGTTCATGTTATCATAGTGGGTTATAGATCTACTCAGGCTTCTAACTGCATTCCTATAACAATCATTTTCATTATTTACTTCTCTCATAATATTATTCCTAATGCTAGACACAGTTATACCAAAGTTATATTCTACGTTCTCCTTCTGGATACTCTTCTTGGCTAACATATCAACTTTATCATGAAGGAGTAATCCAATGTGTGATGGGATCCATAGCAATTGTACATTAATTCCTTTGTCCCTAATTTTTGAGTATCTATACCTGGCTTCCCCAATGAGCATGTTGTTGGAGTCATTATATGAGCCAAGAGCCTTCAATGATGACATAGAATCAGTAATGATGATAGAGTCAAGCTCAGTGTCATAGGTTAGCTTTAGCGTCATTAGGATTGCAAACAATTCAGTTTGCAGTGTAGACGCCCAGTTGTTAATTCTTATGCCTAACTCAACAAATTTATTATCGTTCTTAACTAGGGAGGTGGCAACAAGAGCAGATGCAGCCCTGCCAGAAGACTCCTGTTTAGATCCATCAGTGTATATAACTTGTGATAACTTATTACTACCAGCTAGGCGAAAAATTTCTTCTTGAGCAGTTGCTCTAACAAGAGATTTAAGGAAGGGATTACTAGCAATGAGCTTCTTGGGAGGGACTTGTAGGTATGTGATATTAAATGAACACATCTTCCATGGAGGGGTGAAATGCTCTTGTTGCCTACAGTGATACAGTTCATGCAGGTTATAAATCTTAATGCAATTGCACGTTTTCACAATCCATTTAGATCTGTGTGTATTTACCTCTAGACACTTGGTAAGATTCACTGAGACAGTGTCTGGTTCGTTTCTCAACATTCTAATACCGAGTACAGTGTTAATTTCAACAATCCTATCACTGATACTAGAAATACCAAGCTCCTTCCTCATGTTAAGAACTTTTGTAGATCTGGGACAGCCAAGAATAATCCTGAGAGCTTCATTTTGCATTAACTCCAAGGGTCGGAGGGAACTTTCTCTAGCTAATATCAACATGGGAGCAGCATAATCAATTAAGGACCTAACATAGGCTATGTACATCATTCTCACGATTCTCACATTAGCACCATAGTTGGGATTGTAGCCAGCAACAGCTTTGAGAGCATTTAGCCTAGCTTTACATTTCTTGTTTAGTTGTGGTATAGTGGATTTGTTAAAGGGTACATCTACACCAAGATATCTGTAAGTTTTAACGTAGCTAATGATTTCACCCTGCAAATAGATGGGTGGGGGATGTCGTTTGCTTGTTAATATCTTTGTTTTAGAGGAAGATATTATGAGGCCTAGTCGATTACAAATTGCTTGAACTTCATTAAGAATGGTATTCATCTTCTTATGCCCTGTTGTATGGATCGTGATATCATCAGCATAGCTTATAGCTATATGTTTAGGTGAGGCAGGTAGAGCATTTAGGAGAGCATTAATCAGAATATTAAATAGCATGGGACTAAGAACTCCTCCCTGCGGTGTACCTAAAGACATTTCTTTAGAATCACTTCTGAAGCCTTGGTAAAGGACAGAGGATACTCTATTTGACAGGTATCCTATTATCCAGCAGAGTAAGCTACCACCAATATTCATTTTGGCTAGTTCATGTAGTATAACGGTTCTGTTTGCAATATCAAATGCAGATTTTAGATCAAGAAAAGTGGTAAAACTAGTAGAGGTGTGTGCAGTGAGAAAGGTGGAAATACAGTTCTGCACACTTTTACCTTTCATGAACCCATAGAGGTAGGGGGAAAGTTGATGTCTGATTCTGTAGTACAGTCTGTTAAGCATCATTCTTTCAAAAGTTTTACAAAGACAACTAGTTAAGGAGATCGGCCTAAATGTATCAGGCTGTTGGGACTTAGGGATAGGCACAATGAGACTATTGGTCCAGGAAGTAGGAAGAACGCCCTCAATGTAACTGAGATTATACAGTGCCAACAAAGGGTTATCAGGCACGTGCCTTAGAGTTCTGAGAATATAGGTTATACCATCCTCTCCAGGAGCAGTTGATCGACCTTTGGTTAATGCATTATCTAATTCATACTCGGTAAAGAGGCAATCACTCTCATCAATATTTTGGCTCATAAAATTAATCAGTTTGAACATTTCTTCAGAAGTACTCTCTAAATTTTTTCTAATATGAGATGGGAGGCTTTCATGCCTGGATGTTTTGGACCAGTCATTTATGAGGTCATTTGCTTTTTCAAGAGGAAAGGGATGAGCAACATTGCCAGTCTTTTTCCTGGTTATTTTATTTATACCTTTCCAAGCCAAACTCAAAGGGGTGGACCTATTTAATCCACTAACAAACTGTTCCCATTCCTGTTGCCTAAGTTCTTCCTTTCTATTCCTTGCATTTGTTAGTGCAGCTTGGAACGTTCTGAGCAGGTCTGGGGTTCTACATTCACGGTATGCTTTACCAATCCTCCTAGCTGCATGTGTTAGATTGCGCAGCTGTGGATCATTATAGTATTTACATTGGTTTTTATTGTTATTTATAGTGGAGGGTCTTTGTTTCCTATTCCTGCCCACTTGATCTGTGAGAACACTCTCAATAGTGGTAATTAAATCATCATTAAATTTTTGTGTGCCAATGGGCTCGTAATTCTTATACCATTGATCCAAGTGGTTAATAAAGTTGTCTCTGTGTTCTGGTTTGAGAATAAGTTTCCTCCTTCTGTATTTAGCTCCTTGATTGCTGGAGATGTGATCAAGATTGACAGTTGTTAGTCTTAGGAAGTGATCAGATAGAAGATCATCAACTATGACAGAGTCATGCATCGTATATGATGTATTAAATCCAAGACATAGATCTAGTATGCCACCATATATGTGAGTAGGCTCAGTAGTGCCCACAATTCGAACATTATCATGCTCATTTAGCAATCTCACTAGTTTAGTTCCATTGGTGTTTGTAATAGACCCACCAATATTCTTATGTCTGGCATTAAAATCTCCAAGAATGATGGTAGGTTCACTATTGATGCGATCTGGTAAAGCATCAGGTCGAAGCTGGTTCGCTGGGGCATAGAGATTAAAAATGTTTATGGAAAAATCGCCTGCATATACTTTGACACCATGATACTGCATGTTAACTCGACTCTGCAAGGAAAGGAGTGAATGTAGCAAGTTCTTTCTGACATACATCACACAACAGTTGGTTGACCTTAGGTTATAAGCTGCATATCCAGGCAAGTTTGGTGGAGGTGCTCCATCTTTCAATCTACATTCCTGCAAACAGATGACATCAATATTCTTGGTTGCACTAATATGATGTAAGTCAGGCAACCGCTTCCTGATGGAAGCAATGTTCCATGAAAAGATTTGCAATGTATCCATTGTAGTGAGTTATTACAATCTCTTGCTCATAAGATGGTAAAACTATTATGCTTTGACTGCAGTGTGCAGACACTTAAGAGCAAATAGCATAGTTTGTACGTCTTTATCTTCAGAACCTTTATTTTTAAACATTTTTCGGCATTTTGGCAGCCAGTTATAAGGCAAGTCTTGAAGGCAAGAGTCGTGGGCTTCTTTCTCACAAATTGCTGGAAGCTGAACGGAGATTGCTGCACTTTTGACATCATCACCATGCTCAAGAGCATCATCCTGATTACATATATTTATTAAACTTGTCAGGATCTGTTCAAGATGCTCAATTTTTTTCTGGAAATTTGTTATAATATGAGGAAGGTCAGGCGAATCCAATGCCTCTCCGGAGGATGGCACTTCTGGGTTAGTGCTTCCTTTAACACCTATCACCTTAACAGGTACCATGGTTACATTAGTGTTCTCTGTTTCATCATTCATTGCAGGTAGGTCCTGTGCATCTGACTCATCTCCAATTTCCAGGGAGGTTACCTGTGTGGTGTCCGTCTGACTGTTGTAGTTGTGTGTATTGGGAGAAATGACAAACTCATCCCCATATTCAGGTGTAGCCATAGGTATCTGTAGTGGCAGACCAGTAGTTCCATATGTGCTAGCAGGAATGGCTAGCTCCTCCACAGCTGGTGTGTGTGATGGCATTCTGGTATCACCAGAATTGTTTGCAGTGAGGTGGGATTCTTGCACACTTTGAAGAGGTTCAGTCTCAGATCTGGCTGTGGTAGACTGGATGGCCCCATCCTCAGTTACCATTAAAGGACTGTTATCAGGTTTACCTCGAAGGTTGTTTGGGTTCTGACTGCAGTCCTTGTGGGAAACTGTAACCCCAACTTCTTTACAGTTAATACACTTAAATTTTTGGCTGTCAGGGCCTACTGTGCATTCTCTAGTGGAATGTTTCCCAGCACACTTACCACACCAAGAATGTAGTATTCCACAGTCTACTGCAACATGGCCATAGTGCTGGCATTTGTAACACCTACGTTTAGGGGGTAGGTACACTTCGATGTTTAGGAAACGTAAACCATGCATCCAGATATTCCGGGGGAGGGGCACAGGACCCACCCAACTGGCAATAATTTGGGATTTTCCTTTAAGTCTTTTAGGCTTGATGATATGCTCACTGAGAGTCAGATGGGATGGGTCCATGCAGGGAGGGTATCCAAAGATTATGATACTGACCCATTTTTTAAAGTGGTGAGTGTCTGATGGAGGTCGGAGCAGCTTAATACCCCCATAAGGTGTACTAAGTAGATCATTGATCAGTTCTTTATAATGTTCCACAAACACAAAGTTGTGTGTGTTTTTCCTAAATTGGATCCTTGAGTTAGGATGCTTGTTTACAACTGCCATTAGCCATGCACACTTAGCAGGCAGCGGGGTGTTGTCAGGGAAGTTCAGCTTAACACATTCTTCCTTTGAAGAAAGACTTCTTGCAGCCTCTGTGCACCAAGGACGTTTAGTATCACATTGTGTACGAGTCAAGTGAGTCTGACTACGTCGACGCTCTAGCCCTTTCTCACTTTTTCTCTTTTGTTTACTTTTAAAGGTCTGGAAGCTATCATCATTTCCATCACCTGCAGAAATAGGTTCCTCTGTGACAGTTGCCATGTTTGCCAGTGATAATATCTGGTGTAAGACTCACAACACAAGAATTCCTCGCTTATCTTTCCCTTATAAATTATGCAAGAGCAAATATTCACTACAAAGTCAGAAGTCCAAAATAGATCACAAGACACAAGTGCTCAAGTTCAATGAACACCTCCAACCATACTCAACCCAGACCACCACCACTCAATATGATTTGAGGTTCCTAAACCTGTATTCCCTGGAACGCAGGCAGGAGAGATACATGATTATATACACCTGGAAAATCCTAGAGGGACTAGTACCGAACTTGCACACGAAAATCACTCACTACGAAAGCAAAAGACTTGGCAGACGATGCAACATCCCCCCAATGAAAAGCAAGGGTGTCACTAGCACGTTAAGAGATCATACAATAAGTGTCAGGGGCCGGAGACTGTTCAACTGCCTCCCAGCATACATAAGGGGGATTACCAACAGACCCCTGGCAGTCTTCAAGCTGGCACTGGACAAGCACCTAAAGTCGGTACCTGACCAGCCGGGCTGTGGCTCGTACGTTGGTTTGCGTGCAGCCAGCAGTAACAGCCTGGTTGATCAGGCTCTGATTCACCGGGAGGCCTGGTCACAGACCGGGCCGCGGGGGCGTTGACCCCCGGAACTCTCTCCAGGTAAACTCCAGGTAATAGAGAAATTGGGGCTGTATTTAGAGAACAGTGTAATTAGGTGCAGAGGTAGGTTACAAAATGATGAATTGGGTGATTATGCTAAACACCCTATCTTACTGCCCAAAACTCATCATCTAACAAATTTAATTGTTTTAAACGCCCATAAAAATGTAATGCATGGTGGGGTACAAGATACTTTAAATTGTATTAGGGAAACTTTGTGGATTCCACAAGGACGGCAAAGTGTAAAAAGGGTGATTAAATCTTGTGTAATATGTCGCCGTGTGGAAGCCAGATCCTATATGTACCCAGGTCCTCCACCTGGAGGACCATTGCCAAATGAGCAATTTGAGTATTTTAACAACGAACTTCGCCCGGCCGCAGTGTGGAAAATACTGTATGTATTTTCCGGAAATACAGTATTTTATATGTAAATTGATGGCCTATATTGTATTTAATAAAAATTATATTATAAAAAATGGGAAGCTTGGCGTCTGTGCGGACGAGCAGGGTGAGTCGCCATGTTTTTTTGAATGAGCCAAGAAAACGTTATTGAAAATAAGAAGAATTTTCGTCGCTCTAGAGGTTATATTGGGCTTACACCTCTCAAATAGGAGCCGAAATTGTCGAATGTGCATTTCTGCATAATTTGAGCATTAAACTAATGTACAGGACAGGTCCAGGAACCTCAGATAAGCTATCTAAATTATGTTTGTAATTCTGGCCAGTATTATCATCATAAATTTAGTTAGAGAGGGGTTTTTGAGTATGATACATAGTAATCTCCAGACAAATTGGTGAGTGTTATGATTATAAATTCTCCTTCTGTTATATAAATGTGTATATGTAATCATTTATTAAATTTAATATACAGTCCACAAAAATTATAATAATTTTACCAGAATTCCTGGTATGTATGTACATTTCATTTGCAATTAATATAGGTCTAGAGCAACTTGTGGAGAGAGAGATGGTAGGTTTCGAAGGGGTACATTTTTGCGACCTAGGTGTCCTAAAAGTTCCTACTTGTCTCTGTAACTTTGATAAATAATAATTATCTTTGTTACCATTTACTTGTAAGTATGTAATGAGATTCATCCAGGTAAATGTCATTTTCCACAATAATGTTAAGACTATCTACTATACGAGAGTTATTAAGACTACTACATGAGGGTCATTAAGACTACTACATGAGTCATTAAGACTACTACATGAGTCATTAAGACTACTACATGAGTCATTAAGACTACTACATGAGTCATTAAGACTACTACATGAGTCATTAAGACTACTACATGAGTCATTAAGACTACTACATGAGGGTCATTAAGACTACTACATGAGGGTCATTAAGATTACTACATGAGGGTCATTAAGACTACTACATGGGGGTCATTAAGACTACTACATGGGGGTCATTAAGACTACTACATGGGGGTCATTAAGATTACTACATGGGGGTCATTAAGACTACTACATGGGGGTCATTAAGATTACTACATGGGGGTCATTAAGACTACTACATGGGGGTCATTAAGACTACTACATGGGGGTCATTAAGACTACTACATGGGGGTCATTAAGACTACTACATGGGGGTCATTAAGATTACTACATGGGGGTCATTAAGACTACTACATGAGAGTCATTAAGATTACTACATGAGAGTCATTAAGATTACTACATGAGAGTCATTAAGACTACTACATGAGAGTCATTAAGACTACTACATGAGGGTCATTAAGATTACTACATGGGGGTCATTAAGACTACTACATGGGGGTCATTAAGATTACTACATGGGGGTCATTAAGATTACTACATGGGGGTCATTAAGACTACTACATGAGGGTCATTAAGATTACTACATGGGGGTCATTAAGATTACTACATGGGGTCATTAAGACTACTACATGGGGGTCATTAAGATTACTACATGGGGGTCATTAAGACTACTACATGAGGGTCATTAAGATTACTACATGGGGGTCATTAAGACTACTACATGGGGGTCATTAAGACTACTACATGGGGGTCATTAAGACTACTACATGGGGGTCATTAAGATTACTACATGGGGGTCATTAAGACTACTACATAGGGGTCATTAAGATTACTACATGGGGGTCATTAAGACTACTACATGGGGGTCATTAAGACTACTACATGGGGGTCATTAAGACTACTACATGGTTGTCATTAAGACTACTACATGGGGGTCATTAAGACTACTACATGGGGGTCATTAAGACTACTACATGGGGTCATTAAGACTACTACATGGGGGTCATTAAGACTACTACATGGGGGTCATTAAGACTACTACATGGGGGTCATTAAGACTACTACATGAGGGTCATTAAGATTACTACATGGGGGTCATTAAGACTACTACATGAGGGTCATTAAGATTACTACATGAGGGTCATTAAGACTACTACATGGGGGTCATTAAGACTACTACATGGGGGTCATTAAGACTACTACATGGGGGTCATTAAGACTACTACATGGGGGTCATTAAGATTACTACATGGGGGTCATTAAGACTACTACATAGGGGTCATTAAGATTACTACATGAGGGCCATTAAGACTACAATACGAGGGTCATTACTAGGAATAAAGTAAAATTACACGTGTGTTAGCTAAAAAAAATCATTCCTCTCCTTTTCTGTAGCTACATTCATCAGACACCTTTTGGCACTCTTCTTGAACTGGTTCATGCTATGACTGGCTTTGACATGTGCAGGTAGTCTGTTCCATTCCTTTATTGCTGTACAATAAAAGGTGTTTGAAGCCTCGCCACTGACTGTGGCTACTACGAAGTTGTGTTCTCTACCACTAGTACCATGATTGCTCCGGTTCTCAGCCTGGACATAATTGGCAGTAAGATATTCTGGACAATGTTTGTGAGTAATTTTATAAACTTGATTTAGCTTCAGTTGTTTTACTCTGTCTTCAACATACAGCATATCAGGTAATTTACACTATGTATGATTACTGTTCTTATGTGTATCTGTGCCTATGTAAACTTACTGGACCGCTACCCACACCATGGGTATGGTGTGCATTATGAAGATATTAAACTGGTGGTAAAATAAGTGTTATGGTTGATATGTAGAGTGAATTGATGTTATGTGGTGTGAGAGATACTCTCACCCACACAGACGTCTAGTTATACCAATATGCTATTTACTCTGTAACAAAAATGTGAGATTAATGTTGTGACAATGGTTTTCCCATTTTCTATTTGGTTACCAGAGTCGTTACCTTGAGCTACCTAGCCTATGGTACCTCTCTTATGTTAATACATCATTCCACACTCACTACCATGGTAGTTGGTCTCCCACATCATCACTCCTCTCATACGCTAATATTTCTGCCTCGCGTTTATACCATGTTAAAACTAAATGGAAGATGGACCCCATAACTCTCCCCCCACCCATTCCCAATCCGTCACTTCTCCTCCCCTCTCCCCGTCCGTCACAACACCTCCCCTATCCCTCCCTCCCATCAACTACACCAATCCCCACCACGACAACCCCAACAGCTCTCCCCTCCCCCAATCCCATCTCCCCTCTCCCTCTACCCGTCCATCTAATCCTAACCCCCCCCCCCCCTCCCTCCCCTCCCTTCCCCTGGTAACCCAGACACAGCTGCCGCTCTTCCCGCCCTCTCAGCGGCTGCTGGCTCCACCAACCACAACCGAATGTGGCAGAAAGCTGGTTGTGATTGGCTGAGAGGAGAGGTTCCTGCGCAGAGTAAACCAATAGCTAGTTTGCACACCCCGGCATTTGTTTACATATTGGTGTTTGTTCCAAGGGCTTACTGAGGAGTGGTTTTGTTGCAGATACATGTGTTCTCTGCGGGTTATTCTCATTTATTGTCACATAACCAGTGAGTTAAAGAAGAAATACAGCCATGTGAGTAGTGTTTGTATGGTGATAAGGCGGGTGTTGCATGTATTGTTGCACTTGTGACATTACCACTCCCGTGGCGCGTCATGGCGTTCATGGCCTCTATGCTAAATATATATTGATAAATTAGACACATGTGCAGCACTTAGGTATCTTTATTGAGGAAACGTATCCCCACACAGTGGCTTCATTAGTCACATATAGGGAAGAATGGTGAAGATCAGGAGGAGTTTGAGGTAATCAGTCCCTCAGCCTGGAGTTGATATAATCGACTCCAGGCTGAGGGACTGATTACTTCAAACTACTACTGATCTTCACCATTCTTCCCTGTATAGGACTGATGAAGCCACTGTGTGCAGAAACGTTATCACAATAAAGATACCAAAGTCTTGCTCGTATGTCTAATTTATCAACTTGTCAGTTCTTTGAACCATTTATCTTCATAAAAATATATTTAACACATAAATACCACAAGTAACAGGAACAGTTGTGGTGTAAGGTTTGGAGGAATTACATATTGTCTGTAATTGTATAATTGGTGTTGAAAGATTTTGATTGTGTTAGGTTACTCTTTGAGTGAATTTTCATGCTATTTTTGTGAATAATTTATCAGGACAAACATGACTGTATGTCGTTTGGCATTAATATTAAGCTTAAATCTGCCACTGCAATGAAGACTAAAAATGAGTTTTTAAAAAAGAAATCTTGTTTTTTGTCAATGATTGTTTTAGGAGCTGAAGTTTTGTGAACCTTCACTTAAACACCTTTTTCACTTTCCTTTCACAAACTGTTTACATTGGGTATTTTTCTTTGCTTATGGAGTCCATTTTAATATCAATACTATAAAATTGATATAATTTTCATTTTACTGAAAACTAACATTTGAAATCTAAGCCAAGTTTCACTATTTCTCATATTGTGTTGTAAGTGTCCCTTATTGTTCAGAGAATCTAAACCTGTCCTCCCCTTTCTTGGATTCAACTTGAATGATTGCCATTTCCCCAGGTGCTACATAACCCCTACAAGTTTAGCACTACTCCCCCCACCCATGAATAAGAACATATGAATGAAAGAACATTGCAGTAGGCCTACTGACCCATGCTAGGCAGGTCCATGACTCATGAAATCGTAATGACATAATTGCAAACAAAACACACCACTGGCAAGGATTGAATTCTTGGTAGGTAAAAAAAGGTAAGACACATAGGCAACAGTTAGGCAACTTTATTCCGAAACGTTTCGCCTACACAGTAGGCTTCTTTAGTCGAATACAGAAAGTAGGCAGGCACAGTAGAGATGTGAAGATGTTTTACAACTTGCTTGCCACAAGTTCAATCCCTGTCCATGGTATGGTTTTTTAGGCAGGTCCAGCTTACACCCAACCACACTCTCTTATATACCCAGTGTAGAGCTTTTTCCACTTGTCTACAACTCTTTTTGCCAAACTAGAATTTCCCCCATATTCTTTACTAATCAAAATTTATCCAACTTGAATCCATTGCTGTGAGTCTTGTCTTGTTTAGATACTCTTAGCACATAATTTATATTCCCTTATTTATTACAGTTTTCCATTTGTACACTTCAGTAATGTCCCTCTCCCTTAATTTTATACCTTTAATAGAGAATGGATATTCAGTTCCTTTAGCATATCTTTTTAAGAAAGATTTCTGATACGTATGATCAAGTTCATCATTCTTCTCTGTAGTTTTTCCAGTGCATTTATGTCCATTCTCTGTAACATGGAAATCAGAACTGAACAGCATAATCTAAATGAAGCCTTACATAAGAAGTGTAACATTGAAGTATGACCTTAAAACTTCTGTTATTAATATTACTTAATGTGAAGCCCAGAATCCTGTTAGCTCTGTCATAAACACAGGTACTGTAGTCTTTTCCTTAAATTTCTGCTAACTAGAATTAGGTTTGAATGTTTGAATATTCATATTAATAATCAATTTTAAACTTTCTGCAACTCATAAATATAAAACACCCTTTATGATATTTTTTTTTTTAACACCAGTCATTTCCCACTGAGACAGGTTGACCCCAGACAAGAAGAAACACTTTCACCATCACTCATTCCATCACTGTCTTGCCAGAGGGGCTCCGATGCTACTAATAATTTTTTCTTAAATTTGATTGTGTTAAGCATCTGGAGCAACTTCGTTGAAATTTATACATTGTCATTGACAGAGCTACAGTGCTTCTAGTCATGTCTGTAAAGTTTAATATTCCACTGTGTTGTAAGCAATATAGCAAATACAAATGATTTTACTTATGCTGCTTAGAGGTTAAATGAGGAAGTCTAAGAAAACCTTTTTTTACAGAGTGAAGGAACCATATCAATCTGTCAAATGGTATCTCTGTTAAATAAGCTCACAATATAAGTAACCAAATTAAGATAAATGAAAATAAAGAGATATGGGGAGGCAGACATGGCTGTAAAATAAATACCTTTAATAAATTAATAAATTGAATAAATTCTGTAAATATTAACAAATATTGTAAATATATTTAATAAATAAATTTAACAAAAAAAATCCTTAAATAAAAATTCAATAAATAAATATAATAAGTAAATGAATTCAATAAACTTAGTAAATAAATTTAAGTAAATAAATAAAATAAGAACAGGATGGGCCCTGCTTATACATTTCATTTTACAATGAAAATTGTTGTAAAGTGAAACAGCCTTGTTTCACTTTCAAATGCATATAAAAGCCTGATAATGCATTTACACTGTCATATATTAAATGAGCAATAAAGTTAGGCCTAAAAAATGCAAATAGAGTGCACACTTTACTTAAAACATTATTATTCTGAGCTTATAGTGAGTGATGAATATATTTATTGTGGGAAGTCAGAATAAATGAAGAATGGGTATAACTGAAAATCACTGCATTAGCAAAATAGCATAAAGCAAAGTCCTGTAAAGCAGGTTCCACCTGTAAATAAATTTAATAAATAAATTTATATATTAATGCAACCATGAAAAGTGGTTTGAAGCAAATACATATATACATGTACACACACACACACACACACACACACACACACACACACACACACACACACACACACACACACACACACACACACACACACACACACACACACACACACACACACACATATTCTCTCTCTCTCTCTCTCTCTCTCTCTCTCTCTCTCTCTCTCTCTCTCTCTCTCTCTCTCTCTCTCTCTCTGTCTCTCTGTCTCTGTGTCTCTGTGTCTCTGTGTCTCTGTGTCTCTGTGTCTCTGTGTCTCTGTCTCTGTGTCTCTCTCTCTCTCTCTCTCTCTCTCTATATATATATATATATATATATATGACTCGACCCCTGCAACCACAATTAGATGAGTACATACGAATAAATCAAACCTGTATGTATATTATTGTATAAATGCAAGCACACATACATATACAGTGGACCCCCGCATAAAGATCACCTCCGAATGCGACCAATTTTGTAAGTGTACAGTGGACCCCCGGTTAACGATTTTAATCCGTGCAAGAGGGGTAATTGTTATGCGAAATAATCGTTATGTGAATGAATTTTCCCCATAAGAAATAATGGAAGTAAAATTAATCCGTGCAAGACACCCAAAAGTATGAAAAAAACATTTTTTTACCACATGAAATATTAATTTTAACCCTTTGACTGTTTCAGGCCCCTCTCTGAAACTGTCATTCTATGTCGCTCAACTTTTGAAAAAAAAAAAATTATTTTTTCTTATGAAATGATAGAGAATCTTTTCCCGATGGTAATGACACCAAAAGTTCGAAATTTGGTCGAAAACTCGTGGAATTATGCTCCCGCGAAGTTAGCGGTCTCGGCGACATATGCGTATCGGCGATTTCGCCGACTTTGAGCCCTATTTTCAGCCAATTCAATTGTTCCAGTTGACCAAACTCATAGCTATTTCTTTAGAACTCCATTTTATCTATCAGCTGAGTACAAGAAACCTCCCATTTACTAATTTGGACTACCCAATATGGTGGTCAGAAATTGGCAATTTGGCCAATTTCACGCAAAATAAAAAAGATGCCAATTTCAAAATAGGGTCCAGAATAAACAAGGTAGACATTCGTGGCACTAAAATAACATATGCTCTGTTCATTAGTCACATCTCTAGGCCCCTCTTATATTGTTATTGCTTTCTATTTTGATTTTTTATTCATACAAAAAAATACAAAATTTACTGTTATGCAGACGACTGCATTATTGTAAAAATGGTATAAATAATATCAGTGCACTAGTGAAAGAATATTAGACTCCCCAGTTGACGTGTATTGGACGTGTGGTGTGATTTATTTACTCTTGAACATTGGTAAAAATCGAACATTTCCGCTACTTTGAGCTCAGTTTCAAGGTCGTTTTCATCGTAAAAGTAATGAAAATCATCTCTATTTCTGTAATATATTTTCCATTTTATCACCTAAGACCATGAAAACGCGAATACAACGATAAGTACTATACGAAAATACACCTCAAAGTCGGCGTTTTATTCCAAAAAAACGATCAGTTTTTTTTTTCTCATTACGCAATGTGTGCTGCAGGATTTTTTTTATGTGGTGCACACTGACCACACAGACCCATTCTCTCACATGTGGGCCTACCAGCTTTCTCCCACTTGATTTGAAGCCGCTAGAATTATTGAGTATATATACGTCAGAAACATTGGCTCGTAAGACGTATTTATACGTTGAAAACAGTCAAAGGGTTAATACACACAAACTGAAAAAGGCATGCACACTTACATGACACTTACTTTTATTGAAGATCTGGTGATGATTGATGGGATGGGAGGAGGGGAGAGCATTATCTTCTTACTGTTTAGAAGGGGAATCCCCTTCCATTAGGACTTGAGGTAGCAAGTCCTTTTCTGGGGTTACTTCCCTTCTTCTTTTAATGCCACTAGGGCCAGCTTCAGAGTCACTGGACTTCTTTCTCACAAGATATCTGTCCATAGTGGCCTGTACCTCTCGTTCCTTTATCACTTCCCTAAAGTGTTTCACAACATTGTCAGTGTACAGGTTGCCAACACGGCTTGCAATAGCTGTGTCAGGGTGATTTTCATCCATGAAGGTTTGCACTTCAAGCCACTTTGCACAGATTTCCTTTATCTTTGTAGTAGGCAACTTCTTCAATTTCTCTCTCCCCTCCTCTGAACCAGTTTCCCCAGGTCTGGCCTCTTGCTCTTGAAGTTGATCTATCAGCTCATCAGTGGTTAGTTCTTCATTGTCCTCCTCCACCAACTCTTCCACATCCTCCCCACTAACCTCCAACCCCAAGGACTTTCCCAATGCCACAATGGATTCCTCAACTGGCATAATCCTCTCAGGGTTAGCCTCAAACCCTTCAAAATCCCTTTTGTCTACACATTCTGGCCACAGTTTCTTCCAAGCAGAGTTCAAGGTCCTCTTAGTCACTTCCTCCCAAGCCTTACCTATAAGGTTTACACAATTGAGGATATTAAAGTGATCTCTCCAAAACTCTCTTAGAGTCAGTTGAGTTTCTGAGGTCATTACAAAGCACCTTTCAAACAGAGCTTTTGTGTACAGTTTCTTGAAGTTGGAAATAACCTGCTGGTCCATGGGCTGCAGGAGAGGAGTGGTATTAGGAGGCAAAAACTTCACCTTAATGAAGCTCATGTCCCCATAAAGTCGCTCTGCCACGTCTGTAGGATGACCAGGGGCATTGTCTAACACCAGGAGGCACTTAAGTTCTAATTTCTTTTCAGTTAGGTAATCTTTCACATTGGGGGCAAATGCATGGTGTAACCAGTTATAGAAAAATTCCCTAGTGACCCATGCCTTACTGTTTGCCCTCCACAGCACACACAAATTATCCTTGAGGACATTCTTTTGCCTGAACGCTCTGGGAGTTTCAGAGTGATACACTAATAAAGGCTTCACTTTGCAATCACCAGTAGCATTGGCACACATGAGAAGAGTAAGCCTGTCTTTCATAGGCTTATGTCCTGGGAGTGCCTTTTCCTCCTGAGTAATGTAGGTCCTGCTTGGCATTTTCTTCCAGAACAGGCCTGTTTCATCACAATTAAACACTTGTTCAGGTTTCAGTCCTTCAGTTTCTATGTACTCCTTGAATTCCTGCACATATTTTTCAGCCGCTTTGTGGTCCGAACTGGCAGCCTCACCATGCCTTATCACACTATGGATGCCACTACGCTTCTTAAATCTCTCAAACCAACCTTTGCTGGCCTTAAATTCACTCACATCATCACTAGTTGCAGGCATTTTTTTAATTAAATCCTCATGCAACTTCCTAGCCTTTTCACATATGATCGCTTGAGAGACGCTATCTCCTGCTAGCTGTTTTTCATTTATCCACACCAATAAGAGTCTCTCAACATCTTCCATCACTTGCGATCTTTGTTTCGAAAACACAGTTAAACCTTTGGCAAGAACAGCTTCCTTGATTGTCTTTTTGGTGCCCACAATAGTAGCGATGGTTGATTGGGGTTTCTTGTACAACTTGACTAGGTCGGCGATACGCACTCCACTTTCATACTTATCAATGATCTCTTTCTTCATTTCAATGGGAATTCTTACCCTTATTGGTGTACGGTTGGCACTAGAAGCTTTCTTGGGGCCCATGGTCACTTATTTTCCAGAAACAGCACCGAAAACACTGTAATAATACGAAATATTCCGAGTGTATGCTTGGATGTTACCGCGGAGGCTGGCTGGTAAACAATGGCACGGGCGGCACATGTGAGGCTGGCTGAGGGCGCACATTGGACGCGTCTCGGACGAAAATCGGTGAGCGGGTTTTTAATCGGTATGCGCGGCAAAAATTTTGCGATTAAAGTAAGCGGTATGCGAAATAATCGCTATGTGATGCCATCGTTATGCGGGGGTCCACTGTATTTATGTAAGTGCGTTTGTACGTGTATGTTTGGGGGTCTGAAATGGACTAATCTACTTCACAATATTCCTTATGGGAACAAATTCGGTCAGTACTGGCACCTGAACATACTTCTGGAGTGAAAAAATATCATTAACCGGGGGTCCACTGTATATATATATATACACAAACACACACACACACACACACAAAATATATACACCTATAAATATATACACTGATACATATATATGTGGTGATTTCAAAAAGACCATAGAGCTGAGGGACATTATGTATGAGAAGAAACCTAATACAGTTTGTCTGCCTGAAAATATACTGGAAAAACATATTTTGAATGGGTTGTATATGATGGAAGCTGCTCAGTGTTAAGAGATGAGAGTTGGTAAGAAGGGGGGGGGGGTAGATGGGGAATAGCAATATTGGTAAAAGACACAATGCAAGCTTCAGAAAGTAAAAACCAAAATGCAGGCAAATTTGAAATTATAGTTGTAGAAACCTGAAATAAATATGAAATGTTTTTTGGCTGGTCATTGCGTACAATTGAGCTACCATTTATTTAATAAGCTTTTGCCCTTATACCATTGATAAGTCTTGAGACTTTCCCTACTCGCAGAGGTCAGTCCTAGGCTAGGCAGCTTGTCTGGTGCTTGCCTGGTTTATTAGGCTGTTGCTGCTGTCAGCCATCTGGCCCCTTATATGTGGTGGAGTTACTTGTTAAGATAAATAAGGGATTCATTAATATAATCAGGGAACTGTTAAGAAAAAGTGCCTATGATGACTTTTTTTTTTATGCATAAGCATATGAATGAGGCAACACACACGAAAGAAGGTTACACCATCATTTCTTGACCTCTTACTGCATTTACAAAGAACAAAATTATGTATTTCAGTAAAGTGGAGTATATACAGTATATTATACAAGGGTGTTTGACATACATAAACTACTTCGTAGAAAGCCCCTTATTAGGTAAGGCATTTCGGGCAGCCTTAAAACTAAATTATTATTACAAATATATGAGAAGAGTACATAGTTTTTATTATATTGGAGATATTTAGTAATTCAATAAAAAGGATGAAGCTAGGTGCATGACTTGAAGGAATGATAGACAAGAACAGGGACAATACAGGTTGAAAGGAGGTGTTTTTTAACAGTAGCTTTGAAGCAGCTAACAGATAAAAAAAAAAGAGACAAGAGTTTTCAGGTAGAGAGTTCCAGATTTTAGGTTCTTTTATGCACATTGAGTTTTTACAAAGATTGAGTTGGACATGTGGAATATCATAGAGATTTTTGTCTAATATTATGCCTATGAGTTTCAGGGCAGGATTGATATTACAAGTTATTGTCCTGTATATGCAGTATGCTCAGCATGAATGAATTTTATGTATTAAGTAAGTTCATACAGCCTTGAACAAAGGAAGAAATTTTCAACATAAGCATCTTAACCCTTTTGCTGTTAAATATGCATTTTAAGAAAGGAACCTACAAAGTTTTAATGCAGTATTTCAGAGAAGATAAATGAGATATATAAGAAACATATAAGTACACTTTATAGAGAATTCTGCCATACTATTTCAAAATTTAGTATTAAGTACAGTAGTTTATTCCACATAAAAAAAAATAGGTAATGCAACAAAATTGCTGAAGAGGAACTGGAAATGTGATAAATATTAAATAGGTACTTTCCCCTCTTTCATACATTTATTGAACAAAAGCACCAGCCACTCTAAAAATATATTCCCACCAACTTTTAACATTTCTGTCTTGATCCCATCAGTCCCAGCTGCTTTACCCCTTTTCGTTCTACTTTAACCCGTAAACGTCCAAACGTATATATACGTTTTTACCGCTAGTGCCCCAAACGTATATATACGTTTTATGTGTTCTACATTTAACATTGCCACGATAAGCCTGAGTCGCCTAGACATGTGAGAATGGGTGTGAGCACTCACTGTGCACCATATTAAAATAATTGGGGATGCCTGGGTACCATATGCTCTTTTTTCCTATTAAAAAACAACAATTTTTTTTTTCTCAAAAAAGTTGGGGCAGTACGGTAGTGAACATATATATACGTTTGGACCGTTTACGGGTTAAATCCTCACCAATGCCTGGCAAAGCTGAGCACAGAAGCATACAAGGTCTGCATGAAATATATACCATTTAGGAAACCTAGAAGCTCAGATATAGAAAGAGAACATTGAAGAATGTACAGAAGAAGAAAAAGGGTTTACTAAATTGCTTAAAAATGTGACTGCCACAATGAAGGAAAGATAATCCTAGGTGAGAGATCATTGAGATAGAATAAAAATTTAAGCTGTCATACCAGACAGAAGGAGCACAAAGGGAACAAAAAAAAAAATCCAGGATATTGCAAGAAACCCCAAGTATTTCTATACATATGCAAAATCCAAGCAAAGAACTACCCGTAGAATTAGACTATTAACCCTTTCACTGTCCAGAGCCCCGAAATGAAATATTGCTCCTAGTGTCTGTTTAAAAAAAAAAAATTCTTCTGAAATGGTAAAGAATCGTTTTCTGAAGATATTGACACCAAAAGCATGAAATTTGATGGAAAACTTAAGTAATTATGCATGCACAAAGTTAACGATGTGGCTGCAATTTATGAACGAGCGATTTTGCCTATTTTGAATCCTATTTTAAGTCATTTCCATTGCTCCATTCAAGCAAATACAGTGGAACCCTGAGTTTCGTATGCCCCTAAGTATCGTACGCTTTGAGTTTAGAACCGTTTTTTTTTCAGCTCAATTTTGTCCCGAGTTTTGCACTGTGCCCCATGTTTCGTCCCGCATACCAGACCTGTGCCCCTGCCCGTGCAGGCGTCGTGAGTCAGTGTGGCTTTGTTTCTCCTCGAGTGAATATAAACATTTTCATTAATCTATGATATTTTCTTCAAAATTATGTAAGAAACACATTACATAGTATGTATAAAACATGCAGTGTTTATATGTGATGTATATTTAATAATAATCACTCTTGGGCACATTAAATGTTTTATTTAAGGTTAATATAGACATTTTCATTATTCCATCTATGATATTTTCTTCAAAATTATACAAGAAACACGCTACATAGCATATATACATACCTTTGTTATTCGTTCACTAAGAGTGTCCCTCTAATCTTAATGCCATAGTTATAATACTAATACAAAATAATAATCACTCTTGGGGACATTAAATGTCTTATTTTAGGTTAATATAGACATTTTCATTAATCCATCTATGATATTTTCTTCAAAATTATATAGGAAACATGTTACATAACATATATCATATAAACATTCAGTGTTTATATGTTATCAAGTGGTGAGTACCAGTGAATCAGGGAGGGTGGAAAGTAAAATTATGTTTTCTCTGATGCAGCATTAGAGAAAACTGAATCTGGCGTCTGGTACACTAACCACCCTTCATACACGTTTGTTTACAATTCTCGGCATGAATTATTCATTACTTCTCCCTTTGTTTATGATGGCATCTAAAGGTAGTTGTTAGAAATGGTTAAACTCAGTGAACATGGTATGTCGATGTAATAATATGGCTGTGTAGTGTAATAATGTGGCTGTGTAGTGTAATAATATGGCTGTGTAGTGTAGCCCAGAGGGGCTGTATACTTGTTCCACTCTACTATTTTGTCATGCCTCCTGACAGCAGGAACAGATTAATTGGATTTACATTATTTCTTATGGGAAATATTGTTTCGACTTTAGTACGTTTTGACTTTAGTACTAGCTCCTGGAACGGATTAAGTACGAAACTCGAGGTACCACTGTACTACTTAGCTATTTTCCTAGTATGCCTTCCATTCTGTTGATTGAGCACAAGAAACCGCTCATTAAAATATTGTGACTATATATATAAAGTTCACAGAAGTTGGTAATTTGTCTAATTTTACACAGAAATACTAATTTAAAAACAGAGTTCAAATAAACAATATAGAAATTGCTGGCACTAAAACAACATTTCCTGTGTTCATTAATCACGTCCCCAGGCCTCTTCTATATTACACTTGCCTCCCATTTTGAATTTATAATTGCAAAAATAGAAGAGTTACTCTATTTCCCAGATAATAAATATAACCAGGAATGATTGGTCATGGTTTATGGCATCACAAAACCTATAAAACAGACTGGGGGGGGTGTCGGGGGGGCCTTACCCATTCTCAGGAAAATCAGTTCGAATTTCATACTTCCGCTACTTTGAGCCCAATTTCAAGCTACTTCTGGTCATGAAACCAAACCAGATCATCTCTGTTTCAGTAGTATGTCTTCCATTCTTTCAACTGATACCAAGACAATCAATAAAGCTATAAAAAAAAAAAGTCCTAGAAAACACCTGAAATTGTTATTTATAATCAAACACATGATCAGAGTTTTGCTTTTCCCATCATGCATTGCCTGGGTCAAGATTTTCTTTATACTGTGTGCGCTAACCACACTGACCCATTCTCTCCTATCTAGGCCAAATTTTTACCACTCACAGCTTATCTAAGTGAGCTTAGCTCATGATGTAAAATTATATTAATGACAGCTACTGAAAGGGTTAACAGAATTCTACGTGACAGCTACTGAAAGGGTTAACAGAATTCTACGTGACAGCTACTGAAAGGGTTAACAGAGTTCTACGTGACAGCTACTGAAAAGGGTTAACAGAAGGTTCATACTCGGACAGTGAACAGGAAATGAATGAAATTCTAAAAGACCAATGTGGGTTGATGTTCAGAAGCCCACTAAATGAAAGCAGGGTGGAGAATGCAGAAACTTTTTTTCCATCTGAAGGCTATGCAGACCAAATTACTGATTTTAGTACTAGTTCTGTAGAATTCAAAAAAGAAATAAAAAACATGCCTGCTCACTCAGCACCTGGACCAGATTAATAGAATTCCTTATTTATAAAAAAAAGTGCAAAGTAACACTAGCACAAGCACTTAGTTATGCCTATGGCCCTTGTTTTGTGTGCAGTAACCCCATGATCACATTTGTCAAAGAACTTTGCAAAATATGTGTAGTATATCACATCTTCAATTTGGTTTTCTTCCAACACTTCCACAATTCTGTTATTGTGGTTTACCAGTTGTGGCAAGCATGATTTTCCAGTTCTAAAACTGTGCTGGTTTGGGTTGTGCATATTGTGCTGTTCCATAAGATTTGCAATTTGGCATCTTATCACTCTTTTGAAGACTTATATGATGTTAGAGCTACTGATCTGTAATTTTTGACTAGCACTCTACTACCCTTATGCAGAGAAACTGTCTGCATTCTTCAGTGTCTCTGGTATTTCACCTAGATCTAAGCTCTTTTTCCAAAGGATACTAGTAAGTTCATTTAGGTACAGATAGACATAAATTATCATACATAGCAACATGTGTGCAGATTATCTTTTTTGGGTTATCCTAGATAATCTTAACATATGCTGCTATGTATGATAATTTATGTAACTGTATTTGTGTGTAGTAATAGTAGGTTGGTAGACAGCAACCACCCAGGGAAGTACTACCGTCCTGCCAGATGACTGTGAAACAGAAACCTGTAACTGTTTTGCATGATGGTAAGATTGCTGGTTTCTTTTTCTGTCTCATAAACACGCTAGATAACAGGGATATCTTGCTACTCCTACTTACACTTTGGTCACACTTCACAGACACGCACATGCATATATATATACATACATCTAGGTTTTTCTTCTTTTTCTAAATAGCTCTTGTTCTTCTTTATTTCTTCTATTGTCCATGGGGAAGTGGAAAAGAATCTTTCCTCCGTAAGCCATGCGTGTCGTATGAGGCGACTAAAATGCCAGGAGCAATGGGCTAGTAACCCCTTCTCCTGTAGACATTTACTAAAAAAAGAGAAGAAGAAAAACTTTATAAAACTGGGATGCTTGAATGTGCGTGGATGTAGTGCGGATGACAAGAAACAGATGATTGCTGATGTTATGAATGAAAAGAAGTTGGATGTCTTGGCCCTAAGCGAAACAAAGCTGAATGGGGTAGGGGAGTTTCGGTGGGGGGAAATAAATGGGATTAAATCTGGAGTATCTGAGAGTTAGAGCAAAGGAAGGGGTAGCAGTAATGTTGAATGATCAGTTATGGAGGGAGAAAAGAGAATATGTGTAAATTCAAGAATTATGTGGATTAAAGTAAAGGTTGGATGCAAGAAGTGGGTCATAATAAGCGTGTATGCACCTGGAGAAGAGAGGAATGCAGAGGAGAGAGAGAGATTTTGGGAGATGTTAAGTGAATGTATAGGAGCCTTTGAACCAAGTGAGAGAGTAATTGTGGTAGGGGACCTGAATGCTAAAGTAGGAGAAACTTTTAGAGAGGGTGTGGTAGGTAAGTTTGGGGTGCCAGGTGTAAATGATAATGGGAGCCCTTTGATTGAACTTTGTATAGAAAGGGGTTTAGTTATAGGTATTACATATTTTAAGAAAAAGAGGATAAATAAGTATTCAAGATATGATGTAGGGTGAAATGAGAGTAGTTTGTTGGATTATGTATTGGTAGATAAAAGACTGTTGAGTAGACCTCAGGATGTTCATGTTTATAGAGGGGCCACAGATATATCAGATCACTTTCTAGTTGTAGCTACACTGAGAGTAAAAGGTAGATGGGATACAAGGAGAATAGAAGCATCAGGGAAGAGAGAGGTGAAGGTTTATAAACTAAAAGAGGAGGCAGTTAGGGTAAGATATAAACAGCTATTGGAGGATAGATGGGCTAATGAGAGCATAGGCAATGGGGTCGAAGAGGTATGGGGTAGGTTTAAAAATGTAGTGTTAGTGTTCATCAGAAGTTTGTGGTTACAGGAAAGTGGGTGCAGGAGGGAAGAGGAGCGATTGGTGGAATGATGATGTAAAGAGAGTAGTAAGGGAGAAAAAGTTAGCATATGAAAAGTTTTTACAAAGTAGAAGTGATGCAAGGAGGGAAGAGTATATGGAGAAAAAGAGAGAGGTTAAGAGAGTGGTGAAGCAATGTAAAAAGAGAGCAAATGAGAGAGTGGGTGAGATGTTATCAACAAATTTTGTTGAAAATAAGAAAAAGTTTTGGAGTGAGATTAACAAGTTAAGAAAGACTAGAGAACAAATGGATTTGTCAGTTAAAAATAGGAGAGGAGAGTTATTAAATGGAGAGTTAGAGGTATTGGGAAGATGGAGGGAATATTTTGAGGAATTGTTAAATGTTGATGAAGATAGGGAAGCTGTGATTTCGTGTATAGGGCAAGGAGGAATAACATCTTGTAGGAGTGAGGAAAAGTCAGTTGTGAGTGTGGGGGAAGTTCGTCAGGCAGTAGATAAAATGAAAGGGGGTAAAGCAGCCGGGATTGATGGGATAAAGATAGAAATGTTAAAAGCAGGTGGGGATATAGTTTTGGAGTGGTTGGTGCAATTATTTAATAAATGTATGGAAGAGGGTAAGGTACCTAGGGATTGGCAGAGAGCATGCATAGTTCCTTTGTATAAAGGCAAAGGGGATAAAAGAGAGTGCAAAAATTATAGGGGGATAAGTCTGTTGAGTATACCTGGTAAAGTGTATGGTTGAGTTATTATTGAAAGAACTAAGAGTAAGACGGAGAAGATAAGATAAGATAAGATTTCGTTCGGATTTTTAACCCCGGAGGGTTAGCCACCCAGGATAACCCAAGAAAGTCAGTGCGTCATCGAGGACTGTCTAACTTATTTCCATTGGGGTCCTTAATCTTGTCCCCCAGGATGCGACCCACACCAGTCGACTAACACCCAGGTACCTATTTGCTGCTAGGTGAACAGGACAACAGGTGTAAGGAAACGTGTCGAATGTTTCCACCCGCCGGGAATCGAACCCGGGCCCTCCGTGTGTGAAGCGGGAGCTTTAGCCACCAGGCCACCGGGCCACCGAATAGGATAGCAGATGAACAAGGAGGCTTTAGGAAAGGTAGGAAGGTGTGTGGGCCAGGTGTTTACAGTGAAACATATAAGTGAACAGTATTTAGATAAGGCTAAAGAGGTCTTTGTGGCATTTATGGATTTGGAAAAAGCGTATGACAGGGTGGATAGGGGGGCAATGTGGCAGATGTTGCAGGTGTATGTTTAGGAGGTAGGTTACTGAAAGCAGTGAAGAGTTTTTACGAGGATAGTGAGGCTCAAGTTAGAGTATGTAGGAAAGAGGGAAATTATTTCCCAGTAAAAGTAGGCCTTAGACAAGGATGTGTGATGTCACCGTGGTTGTTTAATATATTTATAGATGGGGTTGTAAGAGAAGTAAATGCGAGGGTCTTGGCAAGAGGCGTGGAGTTAAAAGATAAAGAATCACACATAAAGTGGGAGTTGTCACAGTTGCTCTTTGCTGATGACACTGTGCTCTTGGGAGATTCTGAAGAGAAGTTGCAGAGATTGGTGGATGAATTTGGGAGGGTGTGGAAAAGAAAAAAATTAAAAGTTAATACAGGAAAGAGTAAGGTTATGAGGATAACAAAAAGATTAGGTGATGAAAGATTGGATATCAGATTGGAGGGAGAGAGTATGGAGGAGGTGAATGCATTCAGATATTTGGGAGTGGACGTGTCAGCGGATGGGTCTATGAAAGATTTATTTATTTATTTATTTATTTATTTATTTATTTATTTATTTACAATTTGAGCACACATACAGAGGTACAAAAAAATACAGATAAGAGCAGCATGCCAAAGCCACTTATACTATGCATAGCATTACGGGCTGGCTTAAAATTAACTTAAGATTAACTAAGCAATGATGAAATCAGTGATAAAACATTAATGTAAACAGATTACTATAAAGCACAAGTGTTTTACATTGTTGTACATTCAGTCGTATGGAGTATTCTGTTAGGTAGTGTATTTAAAAAATAATAAAGTTAGATTGGGTTTTAGGTTTAACATTTATGTGATATAATTGTGAGAAACATTTAAGATATACAATTTATAAGGTTCAGTTATTCAGTATTTATTTGGTTTTGGGTGAGTAACTGATCTTTGAGAAGAGACTTGAATTTATAAACAGGTAGTGTTTCTTTTATATTTACAGGTAATGAATTCCAGATTTTAGGGCCTTTTATGTGCATTGAGTTTTTGCATAGTGTGAGATGGACACGAGGAACATCAAAGAGTGATCTATGCCTTGTGTTATGGTCATGTGTTCTGTTGAGGTTGGCAAGGAGATGTTTGACGGGAGGGTTAATGTCAGAGTTAAGTGTTCTATGTATGTAATAGGTGCAGTAATAAGTATGGATGTTTTGTATGGTGAGTAGGTTTAGTGTATTGAATATTGGTGGAGTGTGCTGGCTGTAGTGAGAATTTGTTATCATTCTAACTGCAGCCTTTTGTTGGGTAATTAGTGGTCTGAGATGGTTAATTGTTGTTGAGCCCCATGCACAAATTCCATAGGTGAGATAGGGGTAAATAAGAGAGTGATATAGGGCCAGGAGGGCTGACTGTGGAGCATAGTACCGTATCTTCGATAGTATGCCTACAGTCTTGGAAATTTTCTTAGAAATTTGTTGTATATGTGTATGAAATTTGAGTCTATTATCAAGGTGGATTCCTAAGATGAGGTAGGAATAGATTCGTTTATGAATTAATTTTTCGAAGATTTTTGAGAGAGGGTGTAAGTTGGATATTGGCCTATAGTTATTCAACTCTGTTTGGTCTCCTCCTTTGTGGATCGGGGTGACCCTTGCTATTTTGAGTACTGTAGGGAAGGTGGAGGATTCAATGGATTTGTTAAAGAGTGTTGCAATGATTGGTGATAGCACTTGTGACACTTTTTTGTATATAAAGGGTGGTAAGATATTTAAGTCTCCTGCCTTGTTTTTTAGTGCGTTGATAATAAGGGAGACTTCGTATGGGTTAGTCGGAGCTAGGAACAGTGTGTTTGGGTAGTTGCCGGTGAGGTAGTCATTTGGTGGGGTATCTGAGCTTGGGATTTTATTGGCAAGGTTTTGTCCTATAGTGGAGAAGAAATCATTGAGTCTGTTTGCTGTTTCTGTTGGTGGGAGTTGGGGTTCATCTGATTTTGCTAATTTTATTGCGCTATTTCGTGATATCTTTTTTGTTCCCAGAATTTCTGATAGGGTTTTCCAGGTCTTTTTTATATCACCTCGTAAGTTGGATAATCTGTTCTCATAATACAATTTTTTTGCCTTTCTTATCAGGCTGGTTAGGATTGACGAGTAACGTTTTGTTTGGTCTCTGGTTATGTGACCCATTCTGTACTGTTTTTCATATTGGTGTTTTGTATTTATGGATTTGAGAATGCTGGGTGTTAGCCAGGGACTGTTCAGTCTCTTAGCTGTCATCTGTTTAGTTTTTTTAGGGCAGTGCTTGTTATAGAGGTATTGGGTCTTTTTTAGAAAATTATTAATACATTCGTCAATATCTGTATAGATTTCTAGCTCAGTGTGCCAGTCAGTGTTTGCTACTGCTGTTGTGAAGTTATTAATGGCTGCCTCATTGTGAAGTCTGAAGGTGACTTTAGTAGTGTCTTGGGGTAGTTTACCAAGAGTTGTTATGAGGAAAGTAGGGTAGTGGTCTGTGGTATTATCTGTAATTATGCCTGATTTTAAAGGGGATATGGTGTTGGTCCAGATGTGGTCAAGTAGGGAAACACTAGTCTCTGTAACTCTTGTAGGTTTTGTTACTGTTGGTAGCAACATACAGTTACTCATTGTGTTTGTGAATTCAGTAACGTGTGGGTCCTGGTCTTGCAGGAGATTTATATTGAAGTCACCTGAGAGTAGTAAGTGATCTTTGTTCATGCGTGCATCAGTTATCATACTTCCTAGGTTTTGACTAAATTGGCTAATGTTTGACTGTGGAACTCTGTAGATGTTTATCAATGTGAGAGGTTTTTGTAGGTATTTGGATTTGAATTTGGCTATTATATATTCCCCATGTTCATCCCTTGTGCAAGTATTAGTGATACATTCTAGTTGGTCTGAGTAGTATATGGCTGTGCCACCTCCTTGTTGGTCTGGCCTACAGTTGTGTATGGCTGTGTAACCAGGAATGGCATAGACATCTGTACTATCAGGCTTTAGCCAGTTTTCAGTTAGTGTAATGATGGACATATTGGCATGTAAGGAATTTAGTAATGCTATGAGGTCATCGTAATGCTTGCTTAAAGATCTGATATTGTAGTTAAAGATAGTTATGTTGTTGTTGGCACTGAGAAGTGCCTTTGATTGTTCTGCAGTGTAGTAATTACAGTAACTGTTTGATTCATTTAAGTCATTAAATAAGAGGTTGGTATCAGGATCAATGCTTGTAGTCATAAGATTTGTAGTGAATCTATAGTTAGAATTAAGTATAAAACAAAGTAAATAGTCTTAAGCTAAAAAATAGCACCTGAATTATTTAACAAATGTAAAATAATGAGCTAAGGTAGTTGTTTTTTTTTTTTTAAGCTAAAATAAAGGAGACAATATAAAAGGGACTAATACAAATAAAGTGATGATCAAATAATGGAGCTTGGGAATATGATAGTAGGTAGTACTATAAAGGTAATTCTTTAAAGTTAAAATTATAGTATAAAATTATAATATAAAAGGGACTAATATAAGTTGTGGTGAACAATAAAGTGGTAATCAAATAAATGAGCTTTGGAATATAATGGCAAAATTGTGAACTTATTCTACTTTAGCACCTGAGAATAGCACCTTGATTATTTTAACAATTGTGAATATATAAACTAGGGTAGTTATATAAAGCTAAAATAAAGGAAAAATATATAAGGGACTAAAATTAAGTAATGGTAAACAAAGTTAAATGGACAGATGGTCACTATGAAATAATATTGGTTTAGGAGTAAGATCCGATTTGTAATATTAAATAAATTGAGCAGTTTATTGCACAATAAAAAGTAAAAAAAAAAAAATGAGGTAGTTGGTACTAGCTAGCAAAAGATAGTTTTGGTACTTGCAAAAAAGTAATTGGAAATTACACTAATTGCATACACAATGAAAAGTGACTAAAAAACAAGTAGTGATAAACAAAATTAAATGGACAGGTAAGAATAATGAATATTATTAATTTGGAGTAAGATTTGACTTGTAATTTAAAATTATGAGCAATTAATAGCAGTAAGAAAGAAGTATAGAGTATTGGAGGTAGTTGGGATTAGCTAGTGATGAAAAATAATAAAAATAATAATGCACAATATAATAGTAACGTATACTATATGCACCACACGCATATATGTATTAAGGGCACTTATCTAATCTGTTACAGAAATGTCAGCTTTTCTAAGGAAGGTAGAGAAATCATGTTCATTTGAGATGGTATATTGTTGTCCTGTTGATGTTTTCCTTACTAGTATTTTCCCATCTCGCGTGAAACACTGATGTATTTTGTTTTCCTGTTTAAGTTTTCTCAGCCTGAACAGAAGGTTTTGACGTTTTTTTGTTAGACACTCATTTATGTACACTCCATTTTTCATTGTAATTGCTGATTTAATTAGGTCCTTTCTTTTATCCTATGAATGAAGTCGGATCATTATACTGTGTTTACTTCCTGGTTTTCCTAGCAAACGTGTTTCTTTGATTTCATTGTTTTGCATGATGACTTGTACGTGGTTCTGTATTATCCTGATTGCAGTTTCTTTGCACTGTGCTTGTGTTATGTCACTAGGAATGTGTGGACTGTTTATTATAACTGCATCAGACAACTTATCTTGTTCAGTTTTGTCGTCTTGGAAATCAAGGTATTCATTTAGTCGAGTGTGCATGTTCTGATTCCAGTCCTTGATTGCTTTTTCAACCTTCATATTTATTGTTGTTATTTGCTCAGTGTGACTGGCTATAGCTGCTTTTAGAGTATTTTCTGTGTCAACACTTCCCGATGTAATCTTCTCTTCAAGGTTTTGGATCTTGTTCTCAAGGTTGGTTATCTTGGATTCTCCTCGCTCGAGTGTTGCTTTGATATCTTTGATTTCATTTTCTAGAGCAACGATGTAGTCCTTGATATTGTCAGGAATAATCATACCTGAGTTATCATGGGTGAATCCTTTGAAGGGAGTGGAGTTGGAGGGGGAGTCAGCCATGTTTGTTGTTGTTGTTGCCTGGGTGGCGGCTGTGAGGGGGGTTGATGATACACCGGCATCCTGCTGGGTAGACAAGTTGAGTTCTAGGGTCCTTGCTGTTATTCTTTTATTACTGGTGTTGTTTCTTCTGCGATATCCTTTCATAGTATCACTGAAGTAGATACTGTGTAGCAATGGAGGAGAAGGCTTGTTTTCTCGGAGCTTGGGTTAAGTGGTTGTCTGGCAGCGGAGGCAGTGTTTGGGTTAGCAGGGCTGTCTTCCTTAGATCTTCTAATTTTGTCAAGATTTGGGTTACATTCTTAGTATTCTTGGGTCATGCTGTGGTCTACGTGGGTTCATGTAGTTGAACTTTCACTTAGGCCATCACAAGTTTTGATGAGCGATGTTTTTTTGAGAAAGAAGAGCTGGTAGGATACCGTTGCTGCCGCTGCCGCCGCAGCAGAGGAAAAGGGTGAGTGGTGCACTTACCTGGAGTTTACTTAGGAGTCTGTGGAGACAAAGAACTTTGTCCTTGGAGGCAAAGAGGGGAATGTATGAGAGTATAGTTTTACCAACGCTCTTATATGGGTGTGAAGCATGGGTGATGAATGTTGCAGCGAGGAGAAGGCTGGAGGCAGTGGAGATGTCATGTTTGAGGGCAATGTGTGGTGTGAATATAATGCGGAGAATTCGTAGTTTGGAAGTTAGGAGGAGGTGCGGGATTACCAAAACTGTTGTCCAGAGGGCTGAGGAAGGGTTGTTGAGGTGGTTCGGACATGTTGAGAGAATGGAGCGAAACAGAATGACTTCAAGAGTGTATCAGTCTGTAGTGGAAGGAAGGCGGGGTAGGGGTCGGCCTAGGAAAGGTTTCAGGGAGGGAGTAAAGGAGGTTTTGTGTGCGAGGGGCTTGGACTTCCAGCAGGCATGCGTGAGCGTGTTTGATAGGAGTCTATGGAGACAAATGGTTTTTAATACTTGACGTACTGTTGGAGTGTGAGCGAAGTAACATTTATGAAGGGGTTCAGGGAAACCGGCAGGCCGGACTTGAGTCCTGGAGATGGGAAGTACAGTGCCTGCACTCTGAAGGAGGTTGTTAATGTTGCAGTTTAAAAACTGTAGTGTAAAGCACCCTTCTGGCAAGACAGTGATGGAGTGAATGATGGTGAAAGTTTTTCTTTTTCGGGCCACCCTGCCTTGGTGGGAATCGGCCAGTGTGATAATAAAAAAATAATTTGTGTGTACCTGCACCTGAATAAACTTACATATTTACTAGTATCTTTTGAGAAAAGAGCCTAGATCTAGGTGAAATACCAGAGACCTTGAAGAGTGCAGACATAACTCCTCTGCATAAGGGAAGTAATAGAGTGCTAGTTAAAAATTACAGATCAGTAGCCCTAACATATAAGTCTTCAAAAGAGTGATAAGATGCCAAATTGCAAACTTTATAGTACAGCACAATCTGCACAACCCAAACCAGCACAGTTTTAGAAATGAAAGATCATGCTTGTCACAAATGGTATACCACAGTAACAGAATTGTGGAAGTGTTGAACGAAACCCAAAATGCAGATGTGATAAAAGTACTACACATATTTTGCAAAGTTGTTTGACAAATGCCATCATGGGGTCACTGCACACAAAATGAGGGCCATAGGCAAAATGGGAAAGGTAGGCAGATGACTTTTCAAGTTTCTGACAGATAGGACACGAAAAGTAGTAGTAAACAGAACAAAATCCAGCATTAGCAAGGTAAAAAGCTCAGGTGCCGGGACAGTACCTCAAGGTACTGTCCTAGTGCCTCTACTCTTTCTTATCCTCATAGCAGACATAGATAAAAACACCCATTACAGTTTTGTATCATCATTTGCAGATGGCACCAAAGTAGGCACGAAAGTCTCTTCGGTAGAAGACACTGAAAAATTGCAGGAAGATATAAGCAGGGTTTTCCAGTGGAGAACAACATGACATTCAATGGTGATAAGTTCCAGCTACTTAGGTATGGAAAGAATGAAGAACTCAAAAGGGACACTGTATACAAAACCCAAGAGGACCATCAAAAAAACAAAAGGTACATGTGAAAGTCTTGGGAGTAATTATGTCGGCTCACCTTTCTTTAAAAAACTCAATAAGGCATATGTCACAACAGCCTGGAAGATGATGGGGTGGATAATGAAAACTTTCTAAACAAGGGAAATAGTGCTGATGGTAACACTATTCAGATTGCTTGTGCTCTCTCGTTTAGAATATTGTTCAGTGTTGATTGTGCCCCTTACAGGGCAAGAGAGAGAGATTGGAGCTGGAACAGATACAGGGATTATTTACAGCCTGCATAGAGCCAATAAATCATTTAAATTAATGGGAATGCCTCAAAGTCTTAAATATGTACTCAGTGGAGAGAGGGATACTTAACTGTATGTTCATGGAAAGTACTTCACAGGGCTAGTCCCAAATCTGCACATTGCCATAACATACTGGAGTGAGAGATGTGTATGTGCAAATGCAGAATAAACCCAGTGAAAAGCAGGGGAGCTGTGGGCACACTAAAAGAACATTGCATCAGCATCTTTGGCCCCAGGCTATTCAACATCGTGCCAGAAGATATGAGAAACACTGTTGGGACAAGTGTTGAAGTCTTTAAGAGGAAATTGGACAAGTATCTCCACCAGGTGCCAGATCAACCAGGCTGTGAGGAATGTGTAGGCCACTGGGCCTCCAGCAGCAACAACCTAGTTGGATTTTTGTGCCAGCCTTCGTCGGGTGTGGACGTCTCGCTCTCACCTGAGTATCAGTGACAAATTTCCACTGCTCTCTTTGGAATGCTTGTCCTCATATACTTTGCCACTCTGCAGATGTACTTTTGTCCTCATATACTTTTCCGCTCTGCAGATACGTAATTCTTTAATGGTTTTGGTGGAAAGCCAGTTACTGAACTTTGGTGGGAGTGTGGGCGTCCCGCTCTGCTGGTACTTGGCAAGGGGGTCCACCTAATCCAGTTGGGAACTTGTAGTTCCTGTTTCTGTTTACAAAGGAACTCTTGTTCCTTTTTCTTTCATCGCCCAGCTTTGGGCAACAAATCTTCCCCATACATATGGAAGTTGGGCTCGATATGGCGAAAGGTGTCAGTGGCCCTGATAAACCTAACAACAGAAAACAGCCTGGTTGACCAGACAAGCCTGGCCCTAGGCTGGGCTCTGGGAGTAGAAAAACTCAAAACCCATTAAAAGTAAAGGTACTGACTTCTGGGTAGTTTTGACAATTGAATGGGTAGTTTATTGTGATCATTGGATAGTACTGAAGGCGTACTAATGAAATAGCAAAAAATTGGGTTGGTTTGGGAACTACAATTGGCCTAAAATAGGCTTCAAGGTGGACAAAATCACTGTTGCAAAAAAATGTTCCCCAACCTCCAACTTCGTGTATTTTATATTACATCAAATTTTGCATTTTTACTGTCGTTACCTTTACAATTTTGACATTTTTGTGTGATGATGGATTCAGATGAAGGGACGTGTTATATAGGTGAAGCCTGAGCATGTAATTAATGAACATAGAACATGTTGGTTTAGTGGTCAAAATGCCACTGTTTTTTAAATGGATTTTTTCATTTTATGTAAAATTGGCTAAATTACCAATTTCTAAGCACAGTTTTGATAACTGAATGGGCATTTTTTTCTTGCATGCAATTAATAGAATGGAAGGCATACAAAATAAATAGCTAGGGATTGGGGTGAATTGAGCATTGGAATTGGCTTAAGTTATTACTCAAATTGGGCAAAATTGCTGATGAGTAAATTGCACCCAGATCACCAGCTTTGTGCCTGCATAATTCTGGTTTAGTGGCAGGAATGCCTACAATGTTTATTTTGGATTCTGTTTTTAAATTGAAATTTGTTGAATTTTGTGTAAAGTTGGCCAAATTACAGATTTCTATGCACTTCATAGGGTAATTTTGATATTTGTATAAGCAGTTTTAAGCTCTCAGCTGATATAATAGAAGGCATACTAACAAAATAGCTAGGAATTGGATTGAATAGAACACTGGAATGAGTTTACATAGGACTCAGTGGGAGAAATCACTGATACATAAATTGTGCCTACTCTGTCAACTTGGCACTTGCATAATTTTGTAAGTTTTCCATCAAATTTCACATTTTTGGTGTCAATACCACCTGAAAAATATTTTCTACCATTTAGAATAATTTTTTTTTAAATCATGACACTGTCAGCACTCTTAATTTTGGGGGTCCCAACAGTGAATGGGTTAAATGACATCACAGCATTTCTTAAATTTTTTTTATAATGTGTTGGGAAATATTCTGTACTAAGATAATGGAATTACTTTCTTCCATTACCTATTGAGACTAAACTACAGTACATTTAGTTTATCTTTGAAATTTTTCAGGACAAACATGGATGAAGAAATGATAGCTCTGAGGTGGAATAACCACCTAACAACATTATCTCAACTTCTTTACTCACTGCGAGAAGAGGTAGGTTGCATGTGTGTGTTGCTGCATATATTGTATGTACAGTATACTGAATTTGTTTTTGTGTTATTTTAATTCATTAATGATTATATTTAAATATTTACATTAAAATTCACATTTTGTTAATTTCTTCATCACCAGGGAAGTTACATTGCACAACATGTTTATCTTTAACCTTACACCCTTCATTGGGGGTGTCATGATGTTGCAGGGTTCTTGATACAAGGAATTTGAATGGGCCTCCCCTTCTTTGAATCATCATTGATTACTTCTCATTCCCCAGGTGCTGTATGACCCTTATGGTTTAGCACCTCCCCATTAATATATAGAGAATATGGTAATAAGTATAGTGTAATAATACGTGTATTTGAGCACTATAGTAGTGTGTGTCTGTTTTTTTATCTTATTATTGTAGTATTTAATGCTACTTATTCAGTTTAGGAATCGATGAATGCAGCCATTTTCTAATTATTTAGTTTAGGATAGCTAAAAATTTACACCAGAATTTTGATATACTGAGGCTCTCTTAAGTTTCTCTGCAAATGATCTTTGTAAGGTAGGTTCATTGATATAACTGTAAATGGGACTATACGACTGAGTAACAGTGTAAGAGCTAATATGTAAATCCTTGAAAAACACATTTATGAAGAAAAATCAGTGAAGGCTATTAAAGAACAAAAAGGCACAATACCGTGACTGGAACAACCCAAATAACCCGCATAAAGGAGAGAGAAAAGCTTATAACGATGTTTCGGTCCAACTTGGACTATTTACAAAGTCACACTATACTGGCTCCCTCACTCTTTTGTGTTGATGTGACTTTGTAAATGGTCCAAGTCGGACTGAAACGTCATGGTAAGCTTCTCTTTCTCCTATGTTGTGTGTTGTGTAAGACTATTAAACATTGTCAAACAGTACGGTAGCTCTGTCTTGGCTGATAGGGTAGACATTTAATCCCCTGCTCCTTCCTCAGGCTAAGATGCCACGGTAAAAGTTTTCAGACTTGCCCTCAGTATATGTACTGTATTGCTTTTGCATTAGTACGTGTGTTGTATGTTGTAGGGATAGTGCTGCATGGGTGGAGATAATGTTGTTGTAGGCAAGGTGAAGCCTAAAGTATTAAATGCATATTGTAGGTGCTAATGTAGTGGAGTTAGTGACTGAGTAGAGATAGTGTTTCAGGCAGAGTGGTGGTGGTGCTTTAGTATTAGTACTCGTGCTTTCATCATGCATTCAAATTCATTTTACAGTAGTTTTATCTACTCATTGTTATATAAATTGAGTTTAATACCCATTTTTCATGAAAAATCTGATTCTCTTGCGAACTACGGTATATCACCACTTAAAGACATGCTTTCAACTGCTCTCTCTCAACCACTCATTTAAAATCTCTGACTTGTCAGATTTAAGCTTGAGTAGATATTTCTATGCTCTACGGCCTTTTCTGACAAGTTTCTGAATAAAACTCATATAATTTCTCTCTCTGGATAAATTTGTTATGTACAGTTGATACATCACTGATGAATTTCCTCATAATTTTCTTACAGCTGCTCTCTCTATGCATACTGTACTTGAGTGTTTCATTTCTGCCTAACATTAAGAGCAACTTACTTCCATTTCTTACGAGACATTTGCACTATCCTACCCAGAAGCAACGTCAAGAGTAATATGGTGAAAAAAAAATGTAAAAAGGCACAAGTATATGTAAGCAGCCAGCATGTGCTCAGCATATGCAAGATTGGGATCAGTAGACTGTAGCAAAACAACTAAGGCTACCAGCCACCAATTTCTGTCTGGAGTCGGATTAATTTTCAGTACAGTTTGTAATTTCTGTTACCTGGAGAAGGTAATTTTTGAAAAGTTTTGTAAACTTGTAGTTATGCAAATTAGAGGTTTTGATGTTTTGAGTCCTGTAATTACACATTTCAGACAAATAAGGGCAAATGTTCTGAATTGCAAAATAGATGCTCCCTCATTTGTAAGTTTTTCAAAATAAATGAGAGTTCAAATTATTATTTTTAGATTTTTTATAATTCAAACACACCTGAACACAAATTAGAAAGAGAGAGAAACCACTGTATACTCATAGCCTACACTATCATTTATAGCTACATTCTCTTAGATTGCTAGAATGTTACAGATATGTTTGAACTCTGGGTTAGAGTTGCTGTTTAGTTTATGTAGAGGGCACAAGAGTATGTATGAAGTGCTTGCACATATTTAGGGATTTGTAGCTCCCAGGTAACAAGCGTCCTCATCAGTATAACAGTGTATTTTGCTACTAAATCTATTTAATTTTATCATTGCAGGAGTCTCTCATAGATGCTACACTTGCATGTGATGGCAAGTTGTTTCCTGCCCATAAGTTTGTTTTATCAATGTGCAGTGAATATTTTAAGGAGATGTTCACTACTAATCCTTGCAAACATCCTATTGGTGAGTAATCTTTTACATTATGGTTATTTCATCAGTTTTTCTGATTTAATGCAGCAGGATATCTTTTATCTGAAGTTCTATTAACCATAAACTCCCAACTAGTGGAAGATTCCTGGGGTCCAATCCATGACCATATGACTAAAAAAATAACGAGTTTATCATTTAAACTTGGCTTGCTTTATTTTTTTGTTAGATGCTCCAAACACTCGGAGCTACAGTAACCCTGCATAGCACTCTTACCTGAAGGTTACTTGAAGACAGTTCTTGGGTCATCACCCCTGTGGCATGGTCCCAGCCCAGACCTCTGGCTTGTTACTTTGCTTACAAGCCACTAGTTAACTAGAGAGCATGTCTTAGCCATTTTTGTATGCAGTATGCTGTAATCACATAGTAATGGCTTGTCGAAACCATTATTTGAAACCTCTTCTCGGTGTTGATAATTTTGATAAGGAAGATAGTAGCAGAATTATTTTTTGAAATTTCCTAAGTGCTGAGTGGGCAAGTATTAGTCTTAGCCTTTTACCCAAAATGAATTATTTAAATAAAATTCCATAATTAATAGCTATATATAAACACTTCAACTTCCATTTCCAATAACAGGGTTTCTTTCTTTGTAAAATTTATGGCCCTGTAATAATGATTTAAAATCAACATCAGATGTCTCCCAGATACCCTGAACTGGATCATTACCTTAAAAGACACTTTACCTATAAGCTCTAGTGTATGGATGCAAATAGGAGAATGTATCAGAGTATAGTGGTACCAACAGTTTTATAAGTATGAGGCATGGGCTGTAAACATTGCAGCAACAAGGAGGCTGGAGACAGTGCTGATTTCATCATTTGAGACCAGTTTTGGGCATGAATATTATGTAGAAAATTCAGAGCATATAGAAATTAGGAGACAGATTAGGATTGTCAAGGGGCTGAGGAGGGGTTGCTGAGGTAGTTTGGGTATTTTGAGATGATGGAGCAGGATAGGATAACCAAAGGGGTATATAAATCGGGTGGAAGGATGGAGGGGTAGGGGTTATCCTAGGAAGGGTTTGAGGGTTGGGGTAAAGGAGGTTTTCAAGTGCTAGTGGCTTGAGCATCCAGCAGGCTTGTGTGAATGTTAGACAGGAGTCAGTGGAGAAGAGTAGTTCTTATAACTTGACATGCTGTTGGAGTGTGAGCAAAGTAACATTGATAAAGGGATTCAGGGAAACCAGTTCAACTTGAGTCCTGGAAGTGGAAATTACAATACCTGCACTCCGAAGGGAGGGGTGGTAATTATGCTCTTCGGAGGGTCATTTGAATTGTGATACCTACACACTTCTAGCAAGACAGCTATTGAATGAGTGATGGGAATGTATTTCCTCATTTTTAGGTCACCCTACCTCAGTAGGAGATGTCCAGTTTATTAAAAGAAAATTCCATGTACGTATTCGGATATTAGGCAAATCATTTTAATTTATTTAACAAGATACCCAAAGAAAAATTGCATTTTAAAGTAAAATTTCATAATTACATCATGTAATAAATGTTACAAGCATTGACATTTGGCAGCTTACTTCAATATTATGTTGACAGAAACAGATATTTCACATTTGACCCTCTGTAAAGTATATATACTCATAAATTCTAGCGGCTTCAAATCAAGCAGGAGAAAGCTCGTAGGCCCACATGTGAGAGAATGGGTCTGTGTGGTCAGTGTGCACCATATAAAAAAATCCTGCAACACACAGTGCATAATGAGAAAAAAAAAACTCCGACCATTATTTTAATTAAAATGCTGAATTTGTGGTATATTTTTGTATAGTATTTATGGTTGTATTCTCGTTTTCTTGGTCTCATTTGATAGAATGGAAAACATATTATAGAAATAGAAGTGATTTTGATTGGTTTTACTATGAAAAGAACCTTGAAATGGAGCTCAAAGTAGGGGAAATGTTTGATTTTTGCAGATGTTCAAAAGTAAACAAATGATGTCATTTTCCAATAAATGTCCAAGTAGCCATTCTAATATGCAGTCATGAATGGGTTGACATTATTTATACAATTATTACAATATTGAAGTAGTCTTCATAACAGTAAATCTTCTATTTTTTGTTTGAATAAAAATTCAAAATAGAAAGCAAGAGTAATATCAGAGGAGCCTGGAGATGTGACTGATGAACAAAGAAAATGTTATTTTAGAGCCAGGAATGTTTGCATTGTTCATTCTGGGCCCTGTTTTGAAATTGTCATATTTTTTAATTCTCGTGAAATTGGCCAAATTGCAAATTTCTGACCATGTTATTGGGTAGTTGAAATCAGTAAATGGGCAGTTTCTTGTACTCAATTGATAGAAAAAATGGAGTTCTAAAGAAATGGCTATGAGTTTGGTCGACTGGAGCAATGGAATTAGCCAAAAATAGGGCTCAAAATGGGCAAAATCGTCGATTCGTAAATATCGCCGAGGTCGCTAACTTCGTGAGAGCGTAATTCCATCAGTTTTCCATCAAATTTCGTTCTTTTGGTGTCATTGCAATCGGGAAAAGATTCTCTATTATTTCATAATAAAAAAATAATTTTTTTTTTTTGGAAATTTTGCGACACCAGGAGACACCTCAGGATTGGGGGTTGCAATAGTCAAGGGGTTAATTACACAAGAATGACACAAAGTTATAAGTCTCCTCAAGCTCATTCAAAAATGCATTTTTTTTTTTTTTTTTTTTTTTCAACAAGTCGGCCGTCTCCCACCGAGGCAGGGTGACCCAAAAAAGAAAGAAAATCCCCAAAAAGAAAAATACTTTCATCATCATTCAACACTTTCACCACACTCGCACATTATCACTGTTTTTGCAGAGGTGCTCAGAATACAACAGTCTAGAAGCATACACATATAAAGATACACAACATATCCCTCCAAACTGCCAATATCCCAAACCCCTCCTTTAAAGTGCATGCATTGTACTTCCCATTTCCAGGACTCAAGTCCGACTATATGAAAATAACCGGTTTCCCTGAATCCCTTCACTAAATATTACCCTGCTCACACTCCAACAGATCGTCAGGTCCCAAGTACCATTTGTCTCCATTCACTCCTATCTAACACGCTCACGCACGCTTGCTGGAAGTCCAAGCCCCTTACCCACAAAACCTCCTTTACCCCCTCTCTCCAACCCTTTCGAGGACGACCCCTACCCCGCCTTCCTTCCCCTATAGATTTATATGCTTTCCATGTCATTCTACTTTGATCCATTCTCTCTAAATGACCAAACCACCTCAACAACCCCTCTTCTGCCCTCTGACTAATACTTTTATTAACTCCACACCTTCTCCTAATTTCCACACTCCGAATTTTCTGCATAATATTTACACCACACATTGCCCTTAAACAGGACATCTCCACTGCCTCCAACCGTCTCCTCGCTGCTGCATTTACCACCCAAGCTTCACACCCATATAAGAGTGTTGGTACTACTATACTTTCATACATTCCCTTCTTTGCCTCCATAGATAACGTTTTTTGACTCCACATATACCTCAACGCACCACTCACCTTTTTTCCCTCATCAATTCTATGCATTATATACAGTAATTTAATACAAAATAATGAAAGTTGTCAAACATTGTTTTACAGTTTTGAATGGAAAATCATAAAGATAGAATTTGATTTGATTTGTTTGGTTGTTTACACTCAGCACTACTGACTGGAATGCAGTTGTTAAACTTGGAAATTTATACAATCATTTCTGGAAATTTAATACTGTCTGTCTGGCTTTAGTGTATTTTCTATTGCAAAGTAAAAGTACACATAATCTAGGAAATATATGTGAAGGCAATTCTTTAGAATTCTCGGTGAAATCTAGGACATGAAAATAGAAGGCATTATATATTACCCTGCATGCGTGTTCTTTATGCTTTTTGTCAGAATTGAATGCATTCACTAATTACAAAACATTTATAATCTTGATTGTAACTACAGAAAACTAAGATGAACTTGTCTTCAGTACTGAACAGGTGCTGTCCACAACCATTGTCTTCATTCTCATATGGCACCTTTTATTTCTACTTTATAAGTATATTTGTCATTGAATTTTTAAAAATAATGTAACACATTTTGGCTCACATGATTTGACTTCACCCTAGCAGTGGCCATTACATAGGTCTATGTTATTGATGCCAGGGTCCCTCACATAGATCTGCATTTTGAACACAACTCCCTCAGATAAGCTGTGAGCATTAAATTTTGGCATAGATATGAGAGAATGGGTCTTTGCAGTGAGTGTGCACAGCATGAAAAATACTGCACCTTGCAGTGTATGATGGGAAGAGGAAAAAACTGACATAGTGTTTAATTTAAAATAGCGACTGAAGTATTTTCTTGGATATTTTTATGGTTTTATTGCCCCTTTATTGGTATCATTTGATAGAATGGAAGATATAATTTTGAATAGTTTTAGGACAAGCAGTAGCTTGAAATCTAGGTCAGAGTAGCAAAATACTCCCTTTTTTTTTTTCTTCATGTAAACAGGTAAGGCATCCCCTACACTCCACAATCTGTTTTATGGGTCTTTAATAGGTCTGGTTCAATTACTGGGATGCTGTAAGCCATGAACAGTCATTCCTGACTATATTTTATTATATGAGAAATAGGTAAATCTTCGATTTTTTGTGTGATGAATTCAAAATGGAAGGCAAGTGTAATATAGAAGAGGCCTGGGGACATGATTAACCCTTTGATGATCAAAGCCGTAGTTCTACGCCTTGTCCACAGGATCCAAGAATTTTAAAATTAAAATTGTTATTTTTTCTTATGAAATGGTAGAGAATCTTTTTCTGAAGGTAATGAAACAAAAAATACAAAATTTGATGGAAAATTGGTGAAATTACGCTCACAAATTTTATTGCGTCAGTGATATTTATGCATCGGCGATTTTTGCCCACTTTTACTCCTATTTTAGGCCAATTATATATACGTTTGGGGCGCTACGTGAGAGAACATATACATGTATATACATTTGGACCGTTTAAGGGTTAATAATGTCTTTGGTATGTGTGCATACATTATGCAGTAATGAATATCAAAACTAATATTCTTGACTTCTGAGTATGAGTAATTGAGATAAGGAAGATAGTCTTAAAAGATAAGATAGGTAAGGTAACTTTATTTCCCAAGAAAACACACAAGACTTACAATAGTAGGCTAATAGTGTATATTACAAGGCTAAACCTATAGTTTGGCATAGCATTTGTGGCACTCTTAAAGAAGGTGACGAACATGATAGAATTAAAGAAAAAGATCGTAGAAAAATATGAAAGTGGTGGTAGTAATGGTATAGTGGTAGAGGGTGGTAGTGGTTGTGATGTTGGTAGTGGGTGGTAGTGGTTGTGATGGTGGTAGAGGGTGGTAGTGGTTGTGATGGTGGTAGAGGGTGGTAGTGATGATGGTAGAGGGTGGTAGTAATGGAGATTTGTGCATTGTGGAGTAGGATGGAAAGATTTGTGGAGGAACATCACCCTAACAAAGCTGTTGCGGTCTGTGTCGGCAACATGTACAATGACAATGTCTTGTCCCATTTTAGGGAAATTTTAAAGAAATGCCAGAAACAGAGCTCTCTGGACAGATATTTAGTGCCACAGGTGTGCAGTGACTCTCAAGCTTGTCCTAGTGGCATTAAAAAACAAAGAAGGGAAGTAACCCCAGAAAAAGACTTGGTACCTGAAGTCTTTATGGAAGGGGATTCCCCTTCCAAACATTAATTTCTCCATCCTGTCCACTACTACCCATCTTCCATACACTAAGAAAAATCTTCAATAAAGGTAAGCGTCATGTTATTTTTTTATTCTTCATGTCTCATTGTTTTCTGTGTATGTACATCTATATTTCATGTGGAAAAATTATTTTGTTTTAATACTTTTGGGTGTCTGGAACGGATTAATTGGATTTACATTATTTCTTATGGGGAAAATGGTTTTGGAAATTGTCAGTTTCACCACACTCTGGAACAGATTAATTACGAAAAACGAGGGTCCACTGTACTACATGGTAAATACATAAACTTGCATAATATTGTAGTACAAATTTGAGTGATAATTGACTATTTAGTAAAGGTCATTAAATTAAAATTTAATGTTAAATTGAAGCCTAACATAAGGAAGTAAGGATGTAATAATGATTCGAAATATTAGATTTTAACCCTCTTACTGTCTCTGAGATCTGCGTACATCATTGACGCCAGTGTTGCTTATGTAGATCTACAGTATGTCTTAACTTAATCATAGTGCCCTCAGATATTCTGTGATTGGTAAATTTTGGTCTAGACATCTTGCTCCATACAGTGTATAAAAGGAATAGCAAACCTCTGACCCTGTTTTTTTGGGCTAAAATGGCAACTTGAGGCATTTCCTTGTATGGTTATAATAGTTTTATTTGCTGTTATGTGATAGAGCAGAAGACATACTGGTAAAATGGAGATGTATTTGGTTGGTTTCAAACCAGAAGTGCCCTGCAGAAATATTTGTTTTTTTGGCAATTTTCCTTAGGAAGGTAAGGCTGCCCTACATTCCCTACCCCGTCAGGTCTATTTGATGGGTTTTACTAGCTCTACCTTAATTATTTGGATGGTCTAAATCATGATCAAACATATGTGGTTATATTTTATTAGCTGAGAAATAGGATACAACTGCAGTTTTTTGTGTAATGGATTAAAAATGGAGGGTAAGTTATATAGGAGAGGTCTGAGGATGTAATTAGTGAACAGAGGAAGGTTGCTTCAGTGGTTGGAATGCCTACAGGGTTTATTTTGGACTGTTTTTAAATTGGAATTTGTTAAATTGTGTAAAATGGTTGCTTTATAGGGGCATTTTGATAGTTGAATGGGCAGTTTCTTGTGCTCAGTCAAGAGAATGGAAGGCATAGTAGCAAAAATAGCCATGAATTGGTTGATTTGACAATGGAACTGGCATAAAATAGGCCTCAAAGTGGGTGAAGTTGCAGTTGGTAGTGTTAAGTACTCCTCAACATTCAACTTTGTACCTCTGTAATCCTGTAAGTTTTCCATCAAATTTCACATTTTTTTGTCATTACCTCTAAAAAAAAAAAATTCTCTATTTCAGAAGGTAAATTTTTTTTTTAGTGTGGGGTGGGGGGGGGTAATTGCAACACTGGTGGGACTTAATTTTGGGGGTTGCAGCAGTGACAGGGTTAAGAAATTAAGAAACGTGTTCTAATTTATGAAGAAGAAGTAAAAATTTATTGGCAGTTACATTAAAAATTGCTTCAGGGAAATATATTATGCACTTTTTTTTTTAAGCTTTTTTTTTTAAGCTTATGTTTCAGTTCATTAGTGAGTTAGAATTTTTTTTAATTCATCTAGGAAGTCATTTTACATTCTTGTTCCTTTCATGTGTACAGGTCTCCCTCAACATACGCGAGGGTTAGGGGATCAAGAGCCTCGCGAATGTTGAAAAACCGTGAATGTTTGGTGCCCCAATATATTGTAGGGAAATATAATACAATACTGCTTCCTTAACTTGTTGAACCATGAACAATCATAAAATACGTGAAAACGTCGTAAATTGTACTAAATATATACATGTTATGCTTTAATAACATGTATGTTATTAAATACCACAGACTCCACCACTGCCTCCACCACTTCCTCAACCACTGAGAGTCCCTACTACCCTCCCTCCGATCCCCGCAACTGGCAGCCAGCCCTCCCACCATTCGGTGTGGTGAGTGTTTTGTTTGTTCATTATTTGCTATTAAACTACAGTATAAATAATGTAAACCCATTCATGACTGCATATTGGAATGGCTATTCGGACAGGTATTGGACGGTGACATCATGTGTTTACTCTTGAACACAGCAAAGAATCAAACATTTCTGCTACTGCTAATAATAATAATAATAATAACAATAACAATAATAATAATAATAATAATAATAATAATAATAATACGATATAATTGAAGAAGGAAATTGTACAAAAATATGAGGGAGTAGTTGACACATCGTCAGTGTGGCTTTGTTTATGCTGGAGTGAGCATTAGTCTCCGTGCTCTTCCAAACATTTCACAATAATTCAGCAGTTGAGGCAGTGGTATTTAATAACATATATGCTATAAATAATAATAGTACATATTATTAATAACATGTATTATTATTATTAATAACATGTATGTTATTAAATACCACTGCCTCAATCGCTGCCTCAACAGGTGCCTCACCCACTGCCTCAATCGCTGCCTCACCCACTGCCTCAATCGCTGCCTCACCCACTGCCTCAATCGCTGCCTCAACAGCTGCCTCACCCACTGCCTCAATCGGTGCCTCAACCACTGCCTCAATAGCTGCCTCAACAGCTGCCTCAACAGCTGCCTCTCCCACTGCCTCTCCCACTGCCTCACCCACTGCCTCAATCGCTGCCTCAACCACTGCCCCTCAATTGCTGCCTCAACTACTGCCTCAATCGCTGCCTCAACAGCTGCCTCAACAGCTGCCTCAACAGCTGCCTCAACAGCTGCCTCACCCACTGCCTCAACCACTGCCTCAACCACTGCCTCAACCACTGCCTCAATCGCTGCCTCAACTACTGCCTCAATCGCTGCCTCAACCACTGCCTCAACCACTCCAGTCGCACTCAATCTACGAGAACCAAACACAATGAATTATTGTGAAATGTTTGGAAGAGCAGGGAGACTAATGTTCACTCCAGCATAAACAAAGCCACACTGACGATGTGTCAACCACTCCCTCGTATTTTTGTACAACTTCCTTCTTCAATTATATCGTATTTATTATTATTATTATTATTAATTATTATTATTATTATTATTACTATTGTTATTATTAGCAGTAGCAGAAATGTTTGATTCTTTGCTGTGTTCAAGAGTAAACACATGATGTCACCGTCCAATACCTGTCCGAATAGCCATTCCAATATGCAGTCATGAATGGGTTTACATTATTTATACTGTAGTTTAATAGCAAATAATGAACAAACAAAACACTCACCACACCGAGTGGTGGGAGGGCTGGCTGCCAGTTGCGGGGATCGGAGGGAGGGCAGTAGGGACTCGCAGGTGGCGGGAAACTTGAATATGATTTGGCGGCTGGGAATTTGGTGGCTGTGAATTTGGCGGTTGGGAATTTGCGAATGTGTGAAGCCCGCGAAAGCTGAAAACGTGAATGTTGAGGGAGACCTGTATAAAGGTTCAGGCAAACACAGTATCAAAGAATTATTTGTTTCAAATGTAATTCCTGTATGTTCTTTTATAGTTCTCCAGAGGTGTCTTAGATCACCAACTGCATTACAACATACAGTTTTTGACAAATTTTGAGTGAACAGTACCATGATATAATTATTTAGTAAGTGTAAGCATCTGAATAAGGCCATACTGTGTGTGTGTGTCCTAAAATTTGAGCTTATGGTGGTTCGGATAATTGCTGTTGAGTAATAATTGGCTTGAGGTGGATAACAGAGAGATACCCTAATGCAAATTCCATTGGTGAGGTATGGTTAAATGAGAGAAGTAGAGAGTGTTAGTAGTATAAATATGGAAACCTAATAGTGAATTTTGAAGAGCACTCTGTCTACATTTTTTATACTGTTTTTGAACTAGCTGGATTTCAGCATTAAATTTAAATTTATTATCAGCAACCAGACCTAGGAACTTACTCGTGGTGGAGATCATTAACACTGCTATAGCAGTTGGCATTCACTAAAATAGTTTAGTTAACTGAAATGCCCTTGATTCCTACCATCTCAGATGAAAGAAATCCTACTGTATTTCTATTTTGTACAAGTTTTAAGTTGTGGTCCTACTCTTGACAGCTTCTGACCTCTCACTAATGCCTGTAAACCCCTCCAGCACACTTAAGCATTAAGAGCTGCAGTACAGGTCTGCCACCACAAGTCTGGCATCATTGGGACCTGTAGTGTGCCGGATAACTGAGTTTGCCGGATTACAGAGTAGTTAGGTTAGAATACACTTAATAAAATTAACCAAATTGACAAAAATCGAACGTTTCCGATACTTTAAGCTCAATTTCAAGGTACTTTTTGTCATGAAACCAATCAAAATCATATCTATTTTTGTAATATATCATCCATTCTATCAAATGAAACCAAAAAAATGATAATGCAACCATGAAAACCATACGAAAATATACTGCAAAGAGGCGGCTAATGGCTGAGAAGTGAACTCTCTTATTTATCATCTGATTTTTTTAATTTTTGGTGTACATTAAGAAGCATCTCTCCATCATACATTGCCCAAGTTTCAATAAGATAACCCAACAAACAACTGAGAAAAAAAATATTTACCAAAAGTCATGTATGGCAAGCGCAAGCCAGGTACTGGAAATAAGTTACTTTGTCTGACCTCTTTGGGTTATCCTAGGTTCTCTATACATATGCTGCTATGTATGATAATCTATATAACTGTATTTGTGTATACTTGAATAAACTTGCTTATTTACTTACTTCTATTCTTTCGACTGAGTACAAAATACCGCACATTCCCTTATTTCAGCTACCCAATAAAGTGGTCAGAAATTGGCATTTTGGCCAATCACAAATTTCAACAGATGTCAGTTTCAAAATAGGGTCCAGAATAAACAAGGCAGACATTCCTGGCACTAAAATAACATTTTCTCTGTTCATTAGTCACGGCTCTAGGCCCCTCTTGCTTACCAATTGGAATTTTTATTCACACAGAAAATAGAAGATTTACTGTTATGCAGACTACTACATTATTGTAATACTTGTATAAATAATGTCAACCCATTCGTGACTGTGTATTGGAATTTGGAGTGGCAGGTGGACATATATTAAGGCGGTGAGATGGTGACGTCATTTGTTTACTCTTGGACATTGGCAAAAATCCAACATTTCTGCTAATTTGAGCTCATTTTCAAGGTACTTTTCATTGTGAAAGCTATCAAAATCAGATATATTTCTGTAATATATCTTCCATTCTATCAAATGAGACCAAAAAACGAGAATACAACCATAAAAACCATACGAAAATATACCGCTAAGAGGTGGCTAATGGCTTAGAAGTGAACTCCGTTATTTATCATTCAATTTCTTTCATTTTTGGTGTATGTTAAGAAGCATCTTTCCATCATACCTTGCCCAAGTTTCAATAAGATAGCCCAACAAACTACTGAGAGAAAAAAATAATTATAATAATAATTATAATAATATCTTTATTTACTACAATCACATGTACATGGTATACAGGCCTAGCTGACATCAGTGACATACTACTATATAGAAAGGCCCTTGTTATGCTAAACATTTCAGGCAAATTAGGTCAGTGTCCCAGGATAAGACCCACATCAGTCCACTAACACCCAGGTACCCATTTACTGATGGGTGAACATAGACAGCAGGTGTAAAGAAACACGCCCAATGTTTCTACCCTGGCTGGGAATCGAATATTTACCAAAAATCATATATGGCAAGCCCAAGCCAGGTACTAGAAATAAGTCACTTTGTCTGACATTTTTGGGTTATCCTAGGTTCTCTACACATGTGCTGCTATGTATGATAATCTATATAGAGAAAATAGCATTTTTGTTTCAGTTTTATGGTGTAGTACAAGTGTATATCACAGCCATGTGCTATACTCCGTTTTCTCTAATATAAGCCCCAAGACGGATAGGAGAATTGTACTTACATCCCATGTCCTCTTCATACCTCTGTTGAACTGCTTGATATTATGCCAAATATCATTAATTCTGGAGTATTAATGTGTTGTTATGTTATTTATATTGTTTATTATGTCATATTAGATCAGCTGTGATAGGCAAATTAGCCGTAGTGTTGATATTAGCATAATAATAAACCATGTTCCCCTGCATCACGAGAATGAGCTCATGGCAACCAACAGTGGCTTCCAAGCCACCTTATCTTTTATGGACAATGTACTGTGTACATGTATGTGCTTTACACAACAAGAAGCATTTCTTTTATTTGTTGGAACCATGGCTAGGGCTAAAAGTAAGCAGGTTATAACAATAAATGGAGAAAGAGAAATTGGAATGACTTATGCAGCAAGTAGTGCCACCAAACAGTACAGCAGGTTTGTGTGGCGACCCTGGAAATCTGAAATTTTGCTAGCCGAAATTAGTGCCGAATAACTGATGGAACTGGGTAACTGAGTGCTGGATTTGTGATGGCGGACCTGTATTAGTAAGCATATGAATAGCAGTAATTAAAACTAGCAGTCTTAAATGTTAGTAAAGTTTAGTAAATTGAATCTAGAAAAAAGCAATTTGAAGCCTTAGTTTAGACTCATGAAATCGTAATGACATGATTGCAAACAAACTATACCATGGGTGGGGGTAGAACAAGTGATCAGAGAGTCATAAAACTCCTGATCGACGAGTTAGCCACTGGCTAACATATTGGTTTGGAGTTTTATGACTCTTTGACCATGAGTTCTATCCCTGCCTGTGGTATGGGTTGGTTTCCTTAGTTTAGACATTGCAGGCACATATGATGAGTCACTGTAACAGTTTCCTTCTCATTGCAGTAGTATTGGCATTTGGTAGACGTACGTAATCAAGTGGCTCACTTCGTTGCATGGATTCCGATTACATTGGGGGCTAATTTCTGTATTATTTGGCCTTGCATCCTTTACAGTCTGTTATTGATTGCCAGTGGTATGTGAGGTATGTTAAGATACAGTGGACCCCCGCATACCGTTGGCATCACATAACGTTAAATCCACATACCAATACATTTTATCGCTAAGATTTTGCCTCGCATACCGCTAAAAAACCCACTCAACACTATTCGTCCGAGACGCGTCTAATGTGCGGCCTGAGCCAGCCTCACATGTTCCGCCGGTGGCATTGTTTACAAGCCAGCCTCCATGGTAACATCCAAGCATACAATCGGAACATTTCGTATTATTACAGCGTTTTGGTGATTTTATCTGCAAAATAAGTGACCATGGGCCCCAAGAAAGCTTCTAGTGCCAACCCTGTGGTAAAAAGGGTGAGAAATATTATCAAAATACTGTGCAGATTACAGTGAGCTTATGGGGTAGTAATGGTGTTAGTGATTTTTAGTAGTGTTGGTACAGTAATTGTTGTGATGGTGACGGGTAAAGTGAGAGAGAGAGCAGATTCCTCTATCTTGCAACTTGTCTGTTTGTATGTATTCTTGTATATTATTAATTTTTGGTTTCAGAGAAGCAAATTAAAGCTTATGTCTAGTGCATATTTATAATTTTTCTTTGAAAATGTGATATTTGTTATTTTTCAGTTTATATGAAGGATGTTCGGAGCGAAGATATGGAAGCCTTGCTTGACTTCATGTATCGTGGTGTGGTGCACATTCCACAAGAGTCACTTTCTGGTTTGCTCAAGACTGCAGAAGGGTTACAGGTATGCCACACATATCTAATACTTGTAAAAAAATTCCTAAACTGTCTCCTCTATATTTCTCCTCATTCCTTTGCTCTCTTTCTTATTCTTCTGCTTACTTCAAACATCCTTTTCATCCTTTTCCTTTCACCAACAAGAAAATTATTATGCATAACATAAAGCATAGCATCTATGACTTTGCTTCTCAATCCATTTTACTGACATGTCAAATAATTTATGTAACAGTTTGCTTTTCCATAGATTCGTGGTTTAGGTTTGTTTGCACGAGAGGCAGCAGCAGATGCTCCTGTCGTGCCCTCAGAGCGTTCAGTGGTAACTGGAGCTTTAGAGCCCTCTGTCATGATGAGTCCAGAACGTAAACGTCCGTATGAAGTGGATCACTCCGAGTCTTCTCTTGTAAATTTTTCTGATGGTGAGCTGGATGATACAGCACTTCACACACCAAAGAAAAGCAAATCAGATGAATCCACAGAAACCCCAGCACCTATTCCTGAATTACCGAGAGTTTCAGAAGATATGGTAAGTAGAGCGTCCTGTCTAAATTTGTGTATTTTAACCCTTCGAAGGTCGAGAGGCCCTCTCCCAAACTTGTTCTCAGGGTTGAAAAATTTCTGGAAAAAAAAAAAAAGTTTTTTCTTATGAAATGATAGAGAATTTTTTCCGATCATAATGACACCAAAAGTATGAAATTTGATGGAAAACTTACGGAGTTATGCTTTCGCAAAGTTAGCGGTCTCAAAGTGGGCGATTTCGCTCATTTTAAGCCCTATTTTCGGCAAGTTCCAATGCTATTTCTCTAGAACTCCATTTCTTCTATCGATTGAGTACAAGAATCCGCCCATTTACTGATTTCAACTACCCAATAAAGTGGTCAGAAATTGGCAAGTTGGGCAATTTCACACAAATTTCAAAAGATGCCAATTTCGAAATAGGGTCCAGAATAAACAAGACAAATAATCATGGCACTAAAATAACATTTTATCTGTTCATTATTCACGTCTCTAGGCCCCTCTTACATTACTTTTACTTTCCATTTTGAATTTTTATTCCTACAGAAAATAGAAGGTTTTCTGTTATGTATACTACTGCATCATTGTAAAAACAGTATAAAAGATATCAGTGCACTTGTGAAAGAATATCAGACTCGCCAGTTGATGTGTATTGGACACGTGGCTTGATTTGTTTACTCTTGAACATTGGCAAAAATCGGTCATTTCCGCTACTTTGAGCTCGATTTTAAAGTACTTGTCATCGTGAAACCAATCAAAATCATCTCTAATTCTGTAATACAGTGGACCCCCGCCTTACGATATTAATCCGTTCCTGAGAGCTCATCATAAGCTGAAATTATTGTTAGCCGAATTAAGTTTCCCCATAAGAAATAATGGAAATCAAATTAATCCGTTCCTGACACCCCAAAGTATGAAAAAAATATTTTTTTTACCACATGAAATATTAATTTTAATACACACAAACTGAAGAAGACATGCACAATTACTACTCTACTAACCCTTAAACTGTCCAAACGTAGATCTATGTTTGCATGCGTAGTGCTCTGAATGTAGATCTACGTTTTTTACATTGTTTCTTATGGAGAAAATTAAGGTCGGAGCGCTACGCGCACAAATGTAGATCTACGTTTGGACAGTTTAAGGGCTGAGAATAGAATAAATGACACTTACCTTTATTGAAGATCTGGTGATGATTGATGGGATGGGAGGAGGGGAGAGTGTGGAAGTTATTGTTTAGAAGGGGAATCCCCTTCCATTAGGACTTGAGGTAGCAAGTCCTTTTCTGGAGTTACTGCCCTTCTTCTTTTAATGCCACTAGGACCAGCTTGAGTCACTGGACCTCTGTCGCACAACAGATCTGTCCATAGAGCTCTGTACCTCCCATTCCTTTAAGACTTTCCTAAAATGGGCCATAATATTGTCATTGTACAGGTTGCCAACATGGCTTGCAGTAGCTGTGTCAGGGGGATTTTCATCCATAAAGGTTTGTAGTTAAACCCACTTTGCACACATTTTCTTAATCTCTCTTTTCAATTCCATACTTATTCTTGCCCTTTTTACCACAGGGATGGCACTAGAAGCTTTCTTGGGGTCCATGGTGACTTATTTTGCAGTTACAAGCACTAAAAACAATGGGATAATATGAAATGTACCAAATGTATGCGTAGATGCGACCACACTGGCGCTGAGGCCACACGTGGGACGTGTCCCGGACGAATCACGTAAGGCTAGGCAAAATTTTTGCATTCAGATGCTTCGTATGGCGGATTTAACATAACGCGATGCGTTCGTAAGGCGGGGGTCCACTGTATATCTTCCATTCTATCAAATGAGACCAAGGAAACGAGAATACAGCCATAAATACCATACAAAAATAACCTAGAAAGTCGCAATTTTAAACCAAAAACACAATCGATGTTTTTTTCTTCTCATTATGCATGCACAGCATGCTTCAGGATTTTTTTTATACTGTGCACACTGACCACACAGACCCATTCTTTCATATGTAGGCCTGTCAGCTTTCTTCCACCATATTTGAAGGTGCTAGAATTTAGGCGTACAAGTACAGGTCTCCCTCAACATTCACGTTTTCAACTTTCACGGGCTTCACACATTCGCGAATTCCCAACCGCCAAATTCCCAGCCACCAAATTCCCAGCCGCCAAATCATATTTAAGTTTCCTGCCACCTGCGAGTCCCTACTACCCTCCCTCCGACCCCCGCACCACTCAGTGTGGTGAGTGTTTTGTTTGTTCATTATTTGCTATTAAACTACAGTATAAATAATGTAAACCCATTCATGACTGCATATTGGAATGGCTATTCGGACAGGTATTAGATGGTGACATCATGTGTTTACTCTTGAACACTGCAAAGAATTAAACATTTCTGCTACAGCTAATAATAACAATAGTAATAATAATAATAATAATAATAATAATAATAATAATAATAATAAATATGATATAATTGAAGTAGGAAATTGTACAAAAATACGAGGGAGTGGTTGACACATCGTCAGTGTGACTTTGTTTATGCTGGAGTGAACATTAGTCTCCCAGCTCTTCCAAACATTTCACAATAATTCGTTGTGTTTGGTGCTTGTAGATTTAGTGTGACTGGAGTGGTAGAGGCAGTGATTGAGGCAATGGTATTTAATAACATACATGTTAATAATTTTTTTTTTTTTTTTTTTTTTTAACAAGTCGGCCGTCTCCCACCGAGGCAGGGTGACCCAAAAAAGAAAGAAAATCCCCAAAAAGAAAATACTTTCATCATCATTCAACACTTTCACCACACTCGCACATTATCACTGTTTTTGCAGAGGTGCTCAGAATACAACAGTCTAGAAGCATACACATATAAAGATACACAACATATCCCTCCAAACTGCCAATATCCCAAACCCCTCCTTTAAAGTGCAGGCATTGTACTTCCCATTTCCAGGACTCAAGTCCGACTATATGAAAATAACCGGTTTCCCTGAATCCCTTCACTAAATATTACCCTGCTCACACTCCAACAGATCGTCAGGTCCCAAGTACCATTCGTCTCCATTCACTCCTATCTAACACGCTCACGCACGCTTGCTGGAAATCCAAGCCCCTTACCCACAAAACCTCCTTTACCCCCTCTCTCCAACCCTTTCGAGGACGACCCCTACCCCGCCTTCCTTCCCCTATAGATTTATATGCTTTCCATGTCATTCTACTGTGATCCATTCTCTCTAAATGACCAAACCACCTCAACAACCCCTCTTCTGCCCTCTGACTAATACTTTTATTAACTCCACACCTTCTCCTAATTTCCACACTCCGAATTTTTTGCATAATATTTACACCACACATTGCCCTTAGACAGGACATCTCCGCTGCCTCCAACCGTCTCCTTGCTGCTGCATTTACCACCCAAGCTTCACACCCATATAAGAGTGTTGGTACTACTATACTTTCATACATTCCCTTCTTTGCCTCCATAGATAACGTTTTTTGACTCCACATATACCTCAACGCACCACTCACCTTTTTTCCCTCATCAATTCTATGATTAACCTCATCCTTCATAAATCCATCCGCCGACACGTCAACTCCCAAGTATCTGAAAACATTCACTTCTTCCATACTCCTCCTCCCCAATTTGATATCCAATTTTTCTTTATCTAAATCATTTGACACCCTCATCACCTTACTCTTTTCTATGTTCACTTTCAACTTTCTACCTTTACACACATTCCCAAACTCATCCACTAACCTTTGCAATTTTTCTTTAGAATCTCCCATAAGCACAGTATCATCAGCAAAAAGTAACTGTGTCAATTCCCATTTTGAATTTGATTCCCCATAATTTAATCCCACCCCTCTCCCAAACACCCTAGCATTTACTTCCTTTACAACCCCATCTATAAATATATTAAACAACCATGGTGACATTACACATCCCTGTCTAAGACCTACTTTTACCGGGAAGTAGTCTCCCTCTCTTCTACACACCCTAACCTGAGCCTCACTATCCTCATAAAAACTCTTTACAGCATTTAATAACTTACCACCTATTCCATATACTTGCAACATCTGCCACATTGCTCCTCTATCCACTCTATCATATGCCTTTTCTAAATCCATAAATGCAATAAAAACCTCCCTATCTTTATCTAAATACTGTTCACATATATGCTTCAATGTAAACACCTGATCTACACATCCCCTACCCACTCTAAAACCTCCTTGCTCATCCGCAATCCTACATTCTGTCTTACCTCTAATTCTTTCAATTATAACCCTACCGTACACTTTTCCTGGTATACTCAGTAAGCTTATTCCTCTATAATTTTTACAGTCTCTTTTGTCCCCTTTCCCTTTATATAAAGGGACTATACATGCTCTCTGCCAATCCCTAGGTACCTTCCCCTCTTTCATACATTTATTAAACAAAAGTACCAACCACTCCAACACTATATCCCCCCCTGCTTTTAACATTTCTGTCATGATCCCATCAGTTCCAGCTGCTTTACCCCCTTTCATTTTACGTAATGCCTCACGTACCTCCCCCACACTTACATTCTGCTCTTCTTCACTCCTAAAAGATGGTATACCTCCCTGACCAGTGCATGAAATTACTGCCTCTGTTTCTTCCTTAACATTTAAAAGTTCCTCAAAATATTCTCGCCATCTACCCAATACCTCCATCTCCCCATCTACTAACTCCCCTACTCTGTTTTTAACTGACAAATCCATATTTTCCCTAGGCTTTCTTAACTTGTTTAACTCGCTCCAAAATTTTTTCTTATTTTCATTAAAATTTCTTGACAGTGCCTCTCCCACTCTATCATCTGCTCTCCTTTTGCACTCTCTCACCACTCTCTTTACCTTTCTTTTACTCTCCATATACTCTGCTCTTCTTATAACACTTCTGCTTTGTAAAAACCTCTCATAAGCTACCTTTTTCTCTTTTATCACACCCTTTACTTCATCATTCCACCAATCACTCCTCTTTCCTCCTGCCCCCACCCTCCTATAACCACAAACTTCTGCCCCACATTCTAATACTGCATTTTTAAAACTATTCCAACCCTCTTCAACCCCCCCACTACTCATCTTTGCACTAGCCCACCTTTCTGCCAATAGTCGCTTATATCTCACCCGAACTTCCTCCTCCCTTAGTTTATACACTTTCACCTCCCTCTTACTTGTTGTTGCCACCTTCCTCTTTTCCCATCTACCTCTTACTCTAACTGTAGCTACAACTAAATAATGATCCGATATATCAGTTGCCCCTCTATAAACATGTACATCCTGGAGCCTACCCATCAACCTTTTATCCACCAATACATAATCTAATAAACTACTTTCATTACGTGCTACATCATACCTTGTATATTTATTTATCCTCTTTTTCATAAAATATGTATTACTTATTACCAAATTTCTTTCTACACATAGCTCAATTAAAGGCTCCCCATTTACATTTACCCCTGGCACCCCAAATTTACCTACTACTCCCTCCATAACATTTTTACCCACTTTAGCATTAAAATCCCCAACCACCATTACTCTCACACTTGATTCAAAACTCCCCACGCATTCACTCAACATTTCCCAAAATCTCTCTCTCTCCTCTACACTTCTCTCTTCTCCAGGTGCATACACGCTTATTATAACCCACTTTTCACATCCAATCTTTATTTTGCTCCACATAATCCTTGAATTAATACATTTATAGTCCCTCTTTTCCTGCCATAGCTTATCCTTCAACATTATTGCTACTCCTTCTTTAGCTCTAACTCTATTTGAAACCCCTGACCTAATCCCATTTATTCCTCTCCACTGAAACTCTCCCACCCCCTTCAGCTTTGTTTCACTTAAAGCCAGGACATCCAGCTTTTTCTCATTCATAACATCCACAATCATCTCTTTCTTATCATCTGCACAACATCCACGCACATTCAGACTTCCCACTTTGACAATTTTCTTCTTCTTATTCTTTTTAGTAATCTTTACAGGAAAAGGGGTTACTAGCCCATTGTTCCCGGCATTTTAGTTGACTTTTACAACACGCATGGCTTACGGAGGAAAGATTCTTATTCCACTTCCCCATGGATATAAAAGGAAAATTAATAAGACCAAGAACTATTAAGATAAAATCAAAGAAAACTCAGATGAGTGTGTATAAATAAATGTGTACATGTATGTGTAGTGTGACCTAAGTGTAAGTAGAAGTAGCAAGACATGCCTGTAATCTTGCATATTTATGAGACAGACAAAAGACATCAGCAATCCTACCATCATGTAAAACAATCACAGGCTTCGTTTTACACTCACTTGGTAGGACGGTAGTACCTCCCTGGGTGGTTGCTGTCTACCAACCTACTACTATAATACATGTTATTAAAAATATGTACTATTATTATTTATAACATATATGTTATTAAATACTTACATGTTAATAATAATACATGTTATTAATAATAACATGTACTATTATTATTTATAACATATATGTTATTAAATACCACTGCCTCAACTGCTGAATTATTGTGAAATGTTTGGAAGAGCAGGGAGACTAATGTTCACTCCAGCATAAACAAAGTCACACTGACGATGTGTCAACCACTCCCTCGTATTTTTGTACAATTTCCTTCTTCAATTATATCGTATTTATTATTATTATTATTATTATTATTATTATTATTATTATTAATATTATTATTATTATTATTATTACCATTGTTATTATTAGCAATAGCAGAAATGCTCGATTCTTTGCTGTGTTCAAGAGTAAACACATGATGTCACCGTCTAATACCTTTCCTAATAGCCATTCCAATATGCAGTCATGAATGGGTTTACATTATTTATTCTGTAGTTTAATAGCAAATAATGAACAAACAAAACACTCGCCACACTGAGTGGTGGGAGGGCTGGCTGCAAGTTGCGGGGGTTGGAGGGAGGGTAGTAGGGACTCGCAGTGGTGGAGGCAGTGGCGGAGGCAGTGGTATTTAATAACATACATGTTATTAACATACATGTTATTAAATAACATACATTATTGAAGCATAACATGTATATATTTAGTACAATTTACGACGTTTTCACGTATTTTATGATTATTCATGGTTCAACAAGTTAAGGAAGCAGTATTGTAATATATTTCCCTACAATATATTGGGGCACCAAACATTCACGGTTTTTCAACATTCGCGAGGCTCTTGATCCCCTAACCCTCGCGAATGTTGAGGGAGACCTGTACGTGACTGACCCTGGCTGCAATGACGTACTTGTATGTGACCGACCCTCAAAGAGTTAAAATGGATCAGCTGTGAGAGGTTCACAGTGTGTTTTATGAGCATGGAAGATTTTAGGTAAATCTTGCAAAGTTCTTATTTGTCTTTACTTCTCTCTGTTGCTCTAATAGTTCTTACTCCTTTATTGTTTCCTTTTCAGTTCAGTGGGAAAGCTAGTTAAAATTCTATGTTCCAATGCTATTAATGTCATAGAAGATGAATAAAAAATAGTTACAAAAAAGAAAAAGAAATTTTTGAAGTTGGGCTTTCTGAAAGTGAGTAAACATGGTGCTGATGTTAAGAAAAACTTATTACTGGTATGAATGAAAGAATGCTGGATGTCTTAGCAATGGGTATAACAAAGTTAGAAGAGGTAGGATATTTTCAATGAAGACGAGTAAATTAGAGTAAGTGGTACTTAACCCTTAAACTGTCGACACTTAGATCTTTGTGCACGTGCACAGTGCTCCGAACGTAGATCAGCATTTTATTTTTCATTCCTTCAAATTTGGTGCGATAGGCCTGAGTTGCCTAGACATGAAAGAATGGGTCTGCACACTCAGTGTGTGCAGTATGAAAAAAATCGGGGACCACTTAGTACCTTGTGGGAACACCAGTTCAATTGAGTGCCAGCTAGAGCAAATAGCGTGGCAAGCACCAGGGATTTACTGATGTCGTGTTGTATTTATACTCCCATTTTAAGAGGAAAGTAAAAATATGTTAGATAAATACATGAGTGGGTGTGAGTTGGACCTGACTAGCTTGTGCTACTAGGTCAGATGCCATGCTCCTTCCTTCAGTGGATGTGACCTGACTAGGTGGGTCAATTGGTCTAAGCCAGGGGGTGACATGGATCTGCCTTGCATGGGGCAGTAGGACTGCTGCGTTGTTCCCTCCTCCTTATGTTCTTATGTATTCGGCAGACTGGCCGGCTGACTTTGGCTGTCTCGGTCTATATTTGTCTGTCTGTCTGTCTATATGTATCTCTGTCTCTCACATGCACCCATAAATACAGTTATTATTTTTTTTTTCAACAAACTGGCCGTATCCCACCAAGGCAGGGTGGCCCAAAAGGAAAAACGAAAGTTTCTCTTTTTAAATTTAATAATTTATACAGGAGAAAGGGTTCCTAGGCCCTTGCTCCCGGCATTTTAGTTGCCTCTTACAACACGCATAGCTTACGGAGGAAGAATTCTGTTCCACTTCCCCATGGCGATAAGAGGAAATAAACAAGAACAAGAACTAGAAAGAAAATAGAAGAAAACCCTGAGGGGTGTGTATATATATGCTTGTACATGTATGTGTAGTGTGACCTAAGTGTAAGTAGAAGTAGCAAGACATACCTGAAATCTTGCATGTTTATGAGACAGAAAAAAGACACCAGCAATCCTACCATCATGTAAAACAATTAAAGGTTTCCGTTTTACACTCACTTGGCAGGACGGTAGTACCTCCCTGGGCGGTTGCTGTCTACCAACCTACTACAGTTATTATACATAGTGCAAATTACTTAGGATAACCCAAAAATTCCAGGCAAAGTGCTATACAGTGTAGATATAAGACATAAATGAACATGATGCAAGTAATAGCAGTGTCACTTGCTCAGACAGATAGAGACAGAGACAGATAGACAAAGACAGATAGACAGAGACAGATAGACAGAGACAGAGACAAAGATGGACAGAGAGACAGAGACATAGATACACAGACAAACAGAGATAGAGTCAGGCTGCCAGCAGCTGGCCAGAAAGCCAGCCAGCCAATCATTCAGCCAGCCTGCTGAACAAGTATTACATTCCAGAATTGTTTCTCTTTACTTAGCGCATAGGTTATAAGACATTCTGAGAGGGTGTTGCACAAATATTGCACATGGGTTATTGCCGAGGTTTTTTTTATATTTCCTCGACCCCTTATGGCCACATCCACCTCAGAGCCATTAAACTTGAGGTCAAAATCACTTTCCTCTTAAAATGGGAGAGTTAATACTACATGATATCGGTGAATCCCAGGTGTTTGCCACGCTGTTTGCTCTAGCTGGCGCTCATTTGAATTGGTGCTCCCACAAGGTACTAAGTGGTCCCAGATTTTTTTAATATGGTGCACACTGAGTGTTAAGACCTATTCTATGCTGACAAGGCATCTCAGGCCAATCGTGCAAAATTTGAAGGCAGGAAAAATTATTTATTTTTTTTATTAACACACTGGCCGATTCCCACCAGGGCAGGGTGGCCCGAAAAAGAAAAACTTTCACCATCATTCACTCCATCAATGTCTTGCCAGAAGGGTGCTTTACACGACAGTTTTTAAACTGCAACATTAACACACCTCCTTCAGAGTGCAGGCACTGTAATTCCCATCTCCAGGACTCAAGTCCGGCCTGCCGGTTTCCCTAAATCCCTTCATAAATGTTACTTTGCTCACACTCCAACAGCACGTCAAGTATTAAAAACCATTTGTCTCCATTCACTCCTATGAAAAATGCTCACGCATGCCTGCTGGAAGTCCAAGCCCCTCGCACACAAAACCTCCTTTACCCCCTCCCTCCAACCTTTCCTAGGCCGACCCCTACCCCGCCTTCCTTCCACTACAGACTGATACACTCTTGAAGTCATTCTGTTTTGCTCCATTCTCTCTACATGTCTGAACCACTTCAACAACCCTTCCTCAGCCCTCTGGACAACAGTTTTGGTAATCCCGCACTCTCCTCCTAACTTCCAAACTACGAATTCTCTGCATTATATTCACACCACACATTGCCCTCAGACATGACATCTCCACTGCCTCCAGCCTTCTCCTCGCTGCAACATTCATCACCCATGCTTCACACCCATATAAGAGCGTTGGTAAAACTATACTCTCATACATTCCCCTCTTTGCCTCCAAGGACAAAGTTCTTTGTCTCCACAGACTCCTAAGTGCACCGCTCACCCTTTTCCCCTCATCAATTCTGTGATTTACCTCATCTTTCATAGACCCATCCGCTGACACGTCCACTCCCAAATATCTGAATACATTCACCTCCTCCATACTCTCTCCCTCCAATCTGATATCCAGATTGGATATAAGATTGGAGGGAGAATGCTCAGCTAAAATAGTCGTTGTTTCTCCTAAATAAATGAGCTTAATTCCTTTGAGGTGGATGTGGGATGATGCCAGTGAAGGGCTCTTGTGCCAAGAAATTTGAGCTGTTCTCCACCTCATGGATCAAGGCTAATTATGTCATTCCTCAGGTGCTGCATGACCCCTGTGGGTTTAGAGCTTCCCTATGTAAATAATAATACATTAAATTCCATGATCATCAATCACTATTTGCTCAGTTAATTTTAGTCTTGCAAAAATTTACAGACTTGACTACTAGTTTTTCTTTGTTTTGCATTATCAGGAAATATACATAATAATATACAGAACTATTCCTAAGCCTAATCTCACTGGAGGAGTGAAGAACGAGATGGGGTATGATCACAACCTAAATTACTACTGGATATAGACTGGATAGACAAGGATAAGTATTTAATCAGGAATTCAAGAGCAAGAGAGTGTGATTTTAAAAATTACACACTCAAATGAGCCACAGGGATATTTGGAGGTATTGCTTCAATATGAAGGTGCTAAATAAGTGGAATGAGCTGAGTAGTGACAGTGGAAGCACACTGCATATGGGAGTTCAAAGCTAGATGTGATGTGAGAGTTGAAAGATGAGACCAGAAGTTGGAACTCTGCTTATCCCTCCTGTGCTTAAAGTCAGATTGGTAATTTTAGTTATTTTCTTTTGGCAAATCACTTAGAATCTTAGATTATAATCATAATCAGGTGATTCACCCATCCTTGTGCCACACTGCTGCTGGTGCCGTTACCTCAAATAAGTCATTATTACTCTTCATATTTACAGTGGTACCCCGAGTTTCAAACAGCTCCCAACTCGAACATTTATGTAAGTGTATTTTTGGGGGTCTGAAACAGGCTAATCTAATTTACATTATTCCTTATGGGAACAAATTCATTCGGTACCGGCACTCGAACAGCCTTCTGGAACGAATTAAGTTTGTAACTCGAGGTACCATTGTACTTTATAAATAAAGATTGTCTCATGTAATGTAAAAGCTTTGCTCTTTATTTTTTCTAAGCTCTGTATTTTCTAGACTAGTCAATTGTAATATTTTGTCTTCAAGTTTTCTTGATAAGTAAATACATTCTATCTGCCTCTCCATATTTTCATGATTGGAGTAAACCCCAGTCAGCTGCATTCAAAGTGCTATCTTGTTGTCAAGCTATATTTAGTTATAGAATAAACTCTCTTGTGCACAGAAGAAGAGATTCATGTACTGGAAATCTATTTAACCTAGTTATTTACAAAAATATACCTTTGTGCTCACACATAATCTTGAGATAATAAATTTACAAAGCCTAGACTACCATGTTTATTAAGGAATATCTGCATTCCAGCTTGATTTGGGTGGAGGAGTGACTATACATGCCAGTGATTACTTCAAGTTCAGACGTACCAATGCAAACCGGTATATCAATGACCTTCTACGGTACTTCTTTCCCATGGAAGTTCTAGCATCGTCATCTCTCACAGGTGGTGAATGCTTTGCCAACAAAGACAAGGGACCTTCGAACAAAAATCAGCTTGACCCTTGTATCATCAGAGTTATCACACGTAGGTGCTTTCAGAGTTACAAAATAATAGTAAGAGTTCCTTAGTGTTTAATATCATTGAGAATGACACCATTATTTTCTCTTATTTGAGGAAATTCATTGAGGCCATTTTCAGAAAAAATTTAGTTTGCATTTTGACTTTCAGCTAAGGACTGGGTACCAAGTGTTCACAACCTAACCCCTTAACTGAAGCATGTCTGGGAAAAAATTCATTGGGTGGCAAGATTTAAAAAAAAAAATCTTATAGAATAAAGAAGTGCAGTTTTATGAATCAAATCAAACTAAAATGAATGGAATCTGATAAAACTTACGATTTTATGGCATGTTGAAACTGGTGAAAAAATGATCACTCATTGGCAACAATGGCATAAATGTGCTAGCGATGTTTACGTTTTACAATATTTTTTTTAACGTTGGCTGTTTCCCACAGAGGCAGGGTGACCCAAAAAGAAAGAACAAAAAAATTTCACCATCATTCAACACTTTCACCAGACTCGTACATAATCACTGTCTTTGCAGAGGCACTCAGAAACAACAGTTAAATGTCACTCCAAACAGCCAATATCCTAAACCCTTCCTTCAAAGTGCATGCAGTGTACTTCCCACCTCCAGAACTCAAGTCTAGCTAATGGGTTTCCCTGAATCCCTTCACAAAATATTACCCTGCTCACACTCCAAGAGCTTGTCAGGTCCCAAAAACCATTTATCTCCATTCACTCCTAACACCCTCATGCAGCCTGCCTTCCTTTCACTACAGATTTATATGCTCTCTAAGCCGTTCTACTTCGTTCCATCCTCTCTAAATGACCAAACCACCTCAACAATCCCTCTTCAGCCTTCTGACTAACACAGTGGACCCTCAGTTAATGATATTAATCCATTCCAGAGAGCTTGTCCTTAACTGATTTTATCGTTATCAGATTTAATTTTCCCCATAAGAAATAATAGAAATCCAATTAATCCGTTCCTGCTGTCAGTAGGTATGACAGGATAGTACTTCAATATGACGCTATTATCAACTCTACGGCTTATTTATCTATCACAATTCATCTAATGTGACATAATAAACAATATTAATAACATAGAAACATGATATATACTCTAGAATGAATAAAATATGTCATAATGTATGTGAGGAGTAAATGTTGGTGGTGTTCGTGTTGGGTTTATAATGGCCACTTAGAGAAGCCGTACATATTAGTGGTGGAGGAGGCTTCTGCCACCACCACTATCCACAAACAATATATGTATGTAATTTATAAACAAGAAATATTTACATTTTAATTTATAAATAAATAAGTAAGTTTATTCAGGCATACACAAATGCAGTTACATAGATTATCATACATAGCAGCATATGTGTAAAGTACCTAGGATAACCCAAAAAAGCCAGAGTGACTTAGGTATTTCCATTGGGGTCCTTTTATATTTGCACTTATTTACTTTTATACTCAAACTTTTATATTTACACTTACCTTGGAGATGTTAGTTTAGTTTGTTAGTTTGATGGAGGAGATGCTGACAGAGGTTTAGGTGGCAGAAGATACGTAGCAGGCTGGCAAATGTTCATTGGCCTGATACACATCCAACAACATTGGAGAGTTACTTTCGTGTCGTTTTCCTGTCGCATACTCACTTAACTTACTTGCTACACTGTTAATTCTACACTTTATCGCTGGCTGGCACTATAGCCTTTATCGATACCTGCTGCTTTAGTATCATGCAGATCGTAGAATCACTGAATCACTGCAGAAGGCACATTCTCCCCTCTCTCTTCCTCCTCCACTTGGGTAATTTGCTACGAGTTTTTTCTAGAATTTTATTGTGTTTCTTCTTTATTACAGGGCTGGCACTAGAAACTTTTTTGGGCCCAGGGTGGCTTATTTAGCAGTTACAATCACTAAAAACAATGGAATAATATAAAATATATTGCATGTACGCGTGGAAACTTCCTCCCTGGCTTGTAAACAATGGCACACTGGCTTTACATGGGCTCAGGCTGCGCAGACACATTCGGGACGAATGTCCTTAACTGAGTTTTTCATTGTTAGCCGAGCCAATATTTTGATGCAAAAACACATCAATATCCGATTTTATCGCTGTCCAATAGCATCGTTAACTGAGGGTCCACTGTACTTTTAGTAACTCCACATCTCTTAATTTCCACACAGAGAAACTCTGCATAATATTTACACCACACATTGCCCTTAGACATGACATCTTCACAGCCTCCAGCCTCCTTGCTGCAGCATTTACAACCCATGCTTCACACCCATAAAAGAGTGTAGGTACCACTATACTCTCGTACATTCCCTTCTTTGCCTCCATGGATAACATTTTTTGTCTCCACAGACACCTTTTTTCCTTCATCAATTCTATGGTTAACCTCATCCTTCATAAACCCATCTGCTGACAAGTCAACTCCCAAATATCTGATCACATTCACTTCTTCCATACTCCCTCCCTCCAATGTGATATCCAATTTTCCTTTATCAAAATCGCTTGATACCCTCATCACCTTACTCTTATTTATGTTCACTTTTAACTTTCTACCTTTACACACCCTTCCAGACTCATCCACTAACCTTTGCAACTTTTCTTTAGAATCTCCTATAAGCACAGTTTTATCAGCTAAAAGTAACTGTGTCAACTCCCATTTTGTATTTAATTCCCCATAATTTAATCCCACCTCTCTCCCCAACACCCTAGCATTTACTTTTTTACAACCCCATTTGTAAATGTTAAATGACCATGGTGACATTACACATCCCTGTCTAAGACCTACTTTTACTGGGAAGTAATCGCCCTCTCTCCTACACACCCTAACCTGAGCCTCACTCTGTTCAATTATGATTGTTTTTCATTTTTAAATGTTTAATACTGTTCACTAGTTTTTATAATATTAGGTGTGTTTCAAGATGTTTTAGCACTTCAAACATGGGAAAATGCTTAACTTGACATTGCTCCACTTGGAATATACAATATATATTGGTAATATAACCTAGGTAGTAGGTAGCAACTGCCCAGGGAGATACTACTGTCCTGCCATGTGAGCGTAAAAGCCTGTAATTGTTTTACACGATGGTAGGATTGCTTGTGTCTTTTTTCTCTTTCATAAACATGCAAGATTTCAGGTACATCTTGCTACTTCTACTTACACTTAAATCACACTACACATGCATGTACAAGAATATATATATACACACCCCTCTGGCTTTTCTTCTATTTTCTAACTAGTTCTTGTTCTTGTTTATTTCCTCTTACCTCCATGGAGAAGTGGAACAGAATTCTGCCTCTGTAAGCCATTCATGTTGTAAGAGGTGGCTACAATGCCAGTAGCAAAGGCCTAGTAACCCCTTCTCCTGTATATATTACTAAATTGAAAAGGAGAAACTTTCATTTTTTTCCTTTTAGGTCACCCTGCCTCTGTGGGATATGGCCGGTTTGTTGAAAGAAGAAGAATTGGCAACGTAATTAGTTTTTATTCTATTTTTTACTTCTTTGGTCTAATAAAATTATGCACAAGGGATATTTATAATGTTAGAGTTGTTTCAATGTGTAATACTTAGAATGTGGAATTAAGTTGCATTATTTGACTATGTTGGGTTATCCTAGGTTAATTATTTATGTTACATGTATAGATTTTGAGGAAATATCTTTGGTTATATAAACATTGTGTGTGTCCATAACACCTGTATGCCTTCCAGACTACTATAAAATATATATTTGCAAAAAAATTCTATATTAAAATTGTTTCCAGGTGTAGTACTCCTTGAAACATAGAAATAAGCCACATAGATTTTGTGTTATTCTGGGTTAGTATCATAAAATTGTAATAAATTTGGAATGAATAAACTGTCTTCGTGCCACTTCCACACCCCGAGTTAGGCGTACTAGTACATCGGACACACAGTCATCATATGTAGTAAACCATGATGCACTGTGTGGACCTGCCTGGCCTTAGATTGTTTTTCAGAGGTATTAACAGTTTGTAGAAGACCCAGAGAGTTTGCTGAGGTCAAAAATATTGGCAGGTGCCAGATGTGATGGTATGAAAAATTGTGCATTCTAGTAAATCAGACACATTGACATCACCTGTGTACCAGTATGTTAGACACTTAAAGAGTTAAATTTCATGAATTGTCGCAAAGCATGTTAGTGCTGAGATTCTTAAGAAAGCATATGCAAGAAAAGTTTTTAATCTTGAAAAAAACATTAACTCTGGTATGTTTTAGAAACTGTATGATGGTTTCAATTTGAAACCCTCTCTTGTGGCTCCAGTATATAAGTGTTCATCCTCCTGCTTCCGCTTCAAATTGGTCAGGGCTAAGAGACTGAACTCTTTCTAAGGCTGAGGGACTGACTTCCTCATTTTATATTGCTTACCTGTCTGCTCTGCCTCCTCTGCCTTGTCCTTCCTACCCTGCTCTCTCCTGCCACTTTGCCTGGGCATAACCCTTTGAAAGATAGGCTTACTTTGCTGTTCAGTGCCAATGCCTCTGGATATTTGAAGCTGCAGCCGATGCTTGTTTATCACTCAAAAAAACCCAGTGTTTAAACAAGAAAAAGAATCCAAGGGAGGGTTGGTTGTCTTGTGGCATCTTGGAACAAATTATCCTAAGACCGTGTATTTTGGGGTTTGAGATATGATGCGTCTTCTGGAACAGATAAATATATCTTGAGGGACCACTGTACAGTACTGTACACACAGTTTATGGTTATACTGCAAGGACATTGAAAATAAAGGAGTTGAAAGCACAGTTTAGCCAGCAGGCTTTGCCTGTAATTTAACCCTTTGAAGGTTGAGACCTCTGCTCTCAAACTGGCTCCCAGGGTCGAAGAATTTTTGAAAACAAAAAAAAAATTCTTGTGAAATGATAGAGAATCTTTTTCTGAAGGTAATGAAACCAAAACCACGAAATTTGTTAGAAAATTTACGGAATTATGCTCTTGCGAAGTTAACGATTTTGGCAATACAGTGGACCCCCGCTTAACGATCACCTCCAAATGCGACCAATTATGTAAGTGTATTTATGTAAGTGCGTTTGTACGTGTATGTTTGGGGGTCTGAAATGGGCTAATCTACTTCACAATATTCCTTATGGGAAAAAATTCGGTCAGTACTGGCACCTGAACATACTACTGGAATGAAAAAAGTTCGTTAACCGGGGGTCCACTGTATATACTCATCGGCGATTTTCTCACTTTGAACCATATTTTGGGCCAATTCCATTGTTTCAGTCAACCAGTCTCATAGCTGTTTAGCAAGAACTCCTTTTATTCTATCAGTTGAGTACAAGAAACCACCAATATACCTATTTCAACTACCCAATAAAGTGATCATGAATTACTAATTTGGCCAGTTTCACACAAAATTCAAGAAAGGCCAATTTCAAAATAGGGTTCAGAATAAATAATGTAAACATTCCTGGCACTAAAATAACATTTTCTCTGTTCAATAGTCACGTCTCCAGACCCCTCTTATATTACGCTTGCTTTTCATTTTCAATTTTTATTCGCACAAAAATAAAAGATTTACTGTTATTTAGACTACTGCATAATTGTGATAATTGTATAAATGTCAGTGCATTCGTGACTGTATATTAAATCAGCCAGTTGACGTGTATTGGATGCATGACGTGTTTTGTTCACTCTTGAACATTGGCAAAAAGTTGAACATTTCTGCTACTTTGAGCTCAATTTCAAGCTACTTTTAGTATGTAAACCATTCAGAATCATCTATATTTCTGTAATATATCTTCCATTTTATCAAATGTGACCAAGGAACTGAGAATACAAAAACACACTGCAAATTCACTGTTTTACACCAAAAACACGGTTGCAGTTTTTTCTCATTATGCACTGCATGCTGCAGGATTTTTTTTTATACTGCGCACACTGACCACACAGACCCATTCTCTCATATTGTATACCTACCAGCTTTCTCTCACAATTTTGGAAGCCATTAGAATTTTGGCATAGTATTACTGGACCAACCCTGGCTTCAAAGCCATAATATTACGGGATCAACCCTGAAAAGATTAAAAGTTCAATATATTGAGGTCCATTATATCAAGGGTTTACTGCATGTTGTGTATGGGGTGGTTGTTCTTGCAAAGATTCTTCTCTGTATATTGTACGATAAGGGGTTTTGTAAATAGTCTTCTCATTGAAAGTGTCTTCTGTAGACATTGTATAATTTGAGTCTTGCAAATAGTATACTCTGGACATTTTGGGTGCAATTTAATTAGGTGTTAAGTTTCAAATTTACACTGAAATTAGTACATTTTTTCTTTTCTCTTGTCAGATGATGCCATCCGCAACTTTCCTACTATAGACGAAAAGCAAGTAAGAAATGCAATCCGCCGAAAACTTAACACTGAATCGCGTATATATCGTAGTCAAGAAAAGTTTGGAGGGCCTGGGAAACGCAATGGTGCTCAGAGGCGCAGGAGTCGGTTTTCTGAATCGCCTAGAGCTCTAGTGTCAATCGAGAAATCAGATAGAGAAAAGGACAAAGGACCCCCAATGGTGACTCCTAATGTCACTGTTGAGAAGGCTCCCTCGAAAGAATCTCGTCGAACAACATACACATCTCCTGGACAGGCTCAGCAGACGTCTGATAAGGATGGGAAAAGAGATAGTGATACTTCATCATACTTTAGCAGACAAGATAAATCAATCCCAAGATTGAGTGAGCAGCCTCAAGTATCCAGTTCTGCAACCCCAACTCCTGCAGCAACACCAAGCCTTCCATCCTCCTCCTCCTCTCCGGCAACTATATCTGATAAGAGTTTTAAGTTATCTCATGAAAATTTAGTTAAGGCTGAACTTCCGAGTGCTGCCCAATACTTGCCTCAAGAGTACTCTTACCCAACAGTAATGCCACCCCATGTTGGTCAGGCATATTTGCCACACCATATGGCAGCTGCTGATCCCACCTACTTAAGACGCCTTGAGATGAGTCAAGGTGCTCCTCATCCAGCAGCTCTGTCCTACACGTACCCCCATGCTACACTACCCACATCAGAGTCGATGGAGTCTAGCCTTCACATGTAGTGGGTTAATTTTAAGTTTCAGATTCCAGTGCAAATGTAGTTGTAGCAGATTGCTATACACAAATCTTTCGTTGGATGTTATAAAGATGAGCACTACTCCTGCTTGTCATTAACTATGCATAGTCTTAATGTACTGAAGATCTGATTTACACAGTTTATATTAAACACCCATTTAGTTTTTATTCATCTGTTTAAGATTTATATGACAGGCTTTGACATGAACTGAGGATTTTATTTAGGTTACTCTGTAGTCAAAATTTTTTAAAAAATCTTGTATAAAGTGACTTCTAATAAGATAATGAAATTTTTATATTCTGATATTTCAGGTTAAAGTATTGAGGGATACTATAGCCATATTTATTATGACGGGTTGTTGTACCCATACCCAGTTGACCATTTAAATGTACAAAGCTGGGAAGGTCATGAAATTTCTTCTCAAAACTTGTTAGTATTTGTACTTTTCCACACTATATTAATGATGTCCAAAACACTGCCAAGTTAATTTCAGTAAAATCTCCAAGATCTGATTCAATCTTTTCACACCCCTAGTATTGTAAAAAAAAAAAAAAAATAAATATCAAAGCATGTACAGTACATTGAGTTTTTAAATTTTTTTTATTTTCTCTGTCAGGTTTATTTATTTTATATGGAATTTTATTTAAATTGCACTAGAATAGAAAATAACAAAATTAGGTAAGATTTAGTGTAGCATTAATTAATGCACAAGAATTAAAACTTTAACTTTTATATGAAAAATGTCCAATATAACGAGTTGTTGCACATGTTTTGCAGTGATAATTTACATTGTCTGTACGGAAATGTTTGCACAGTCGAATCCCATTAATCTGAAGCCAGATAAGCTGAATATTTAATGTCCCATAATGAACACTTCAGCCTGGATAAACCCTAATTTTCTCCTTTAGTTGATATTCATAAAAGCAGTAAAATTAACTTTTTGTAAGGTGAATCTGAGATACCATATTTTATTTGGACAACATATCCAGGGATCAGTAAGTACCTTCTCATTTCTTTTTATATTATTAAACAGTATTTAAACTATATACAAGCTTGTTTAATGATGCTGATTAATGGTTCCAAAAATATTGTTAGCCAAATGCAAACTGTGCTTGCTAATGATAGTAAAGAATTTATGAACATACAAATACCTATGCTTTAAGGTTAATTTTCATATTGAATTAGCTCTTTCTATAAATTCTTCTATCCTATACCATATTAAATAAATAGCCTGTATCATAAGAACATAAGAATGGAGGAGTGCTGGAGCAGGCCTGCTGACTCATGTTAGGCAAGTTCTCACTCATGACTCATGAAATCATAATACAGTTGCAAACAGATCACAGAATGGGTAAAGACTCGAACCCACAGTGGGTGAGTCCTAAAACTCGCAGACTGGTGTGCTGACCACACTGGCACACTTTCATGGATTTAGAAAAGGCATATTATAAGGTGAATCGGGAAGCAATGTGGCAGATGTTGCAAGTGTGTGGAATAGGTGGTAGGTTTCTGAGTGTTGTTAAGAATTTTCATGAGGATAGTGAGGCTCAAGTTAGGGTATGCAGGAGAGAGGGAGATTACCTTCCAGTGAAAGCAGGTCTTAGACATGGATGTGTGATGTCACCGTGATTGTTTAACATATTTGTAGATGGAGTTGTAAAAAAAAGTGAATGCAGGGGTGTTAAGGAGAGGTGTGAGATTAAAATATGTTGAGTCTAATACAAAATGAGAATTGTCAGTTACTTTTTGCTGATGACACTGTGCTTTTGGGAGACTCTGAAGAGAAATTGCAAAGGTTAGTGGACTAACTTGGGAGGGTGTGTAAGAAATAAAGTTGAAAGTGAACATAGGAAAGAGCAAGGTGATGAGGGTAACAAACAAGTTAGGTAATGAAAAATTGGATATCAGATTGGAAGGAGGGAGTATGGAGGAAGTTAATGTGTTCAGATATCTGGAAGTGGACTTGTCAGTGGATGGTTATATGAAAGACAAGGTGAACCACAGATATGATGAAGGAAAAAGAGGTGGGTGGTGGATTGAGGTATCTGTGAAAAAAAAAGAACATTATCTGTGGAGGCAAAGAGGGAAATGTATGAGTATAGTGGTACCGACACACTTTTATGTGGGTGTGAAGCATGGATTGTGAAAATTGCAGCAAGGAGGAGGTTGGAAGCACTGGAGATGTCGTGTCTGAGGGCTATGTTTGGTGTAAATATCATACATAAAATTTGTAGTTTGGAGATTACCAGGAGGTGCACAGTTACTAAGGCAGGGTAAGGGTCACCCTAGGAATGGATGGAGGGAGGGGGTAAAGGAGCTTGTGTGTGCAAGGGGCTTGGACATCCAGCAGGCATGTTCAGTAGGAGTGGAGGCCAATGGGACCTTGATGAGCTGTTGGATTGTGAGCAAGGGAGCATTTTACGAAGGGACTCAGAGCAACAGGTTAGCTGGACTTGAGTCCTGGAGGTGGGAAGTACAGTGCCTGCACTCTAAAGGAGGGGTGGGGATCTTTGCAGTTTTGGAAGGGCATCTAAACTATAGTGTCTACATGCCTCTGTCAAGACAGTGATAAAGTGAATGATGATGAAAGCGTTTCTTTTTCAGGCCACCTTCCCTCATTGTGACTTCGTAAATGGTCTAAGTCAGAATGAAATGTTATCGTAAGCTCCTGTCTGTCTTATGTGTGGGTTATTTGTGTATTTTTAATTTTTATGCATAATATAATATCTATGATTATTATTTGTGTATTGTTATTTTTTTATTTATTTTTTTTTTTTTGCATAATATAATACCTATGATTGTTAGGTGGCATATATCATGTGGTTCTGCAGCCTAAATAGCTAAAATATTGATTATAAGATTTAAGATTTCCAAAAACCTCAAAGTTAAAGAGAACAATCAAGCTGAGAATCATCACAGTGCATCAAAGTTAGGCTAAAACAACTTGGATGAAATGCTAAATTTTGTTCACTAATTATAGTTTCTATAATCCAACTTGACAGTGTGTTGCACTCATTAGCAACTCTTGCTGAAACCAGTATATTCCTATATCATTTTTAAATCTAAATTTATCCATTTGTATACATATTTTGTTCTAAAGTAGGAGAAACATTTAGAGAGGGTGTGGTAGGTAAGTTTGAGGTGCCAAGTGTAAATGTTAATGGGGATCTTTGACTGAACTTTGTATAGAAAGGGGTTTGGTTATAGGTAATACATATTTTAACCCTTTCAGGGTCCGTCCCGTAGATCTACGGCTTTACGTTCAGGGTCCAAACCGTAGATCTATGTCATGAGCTCAGCTCACTCTGATAAACTGTGAGTGGTACATTTGGGCCTAGATATGAGAGAATACATCTATGTGGTATGTGTGCACCACATAAAACAAATCCTGCAGCACACTGTGTATGAGAGAAAAAACCGAGACCATGATTTTCGATTAAAACAGCGACTTTGCAGTGTTTTTTCGTGTGTTTTTTATAGTTGTATTTGCGATTTCTTGGTCTCATTTGATAGAATGGAAGACATGTTACAGAAATAGAGATGATTTTGATTGGTTTTAGCACTGGAAATGGCTTGAAACTGAGCTCAAAGTAGCAGAAATGTTAAATTTTTGCTGATGTTCAAGAGTAAACAAACGACCTCACACGTCTAATACACGGCAGCTGGTGGGTCTAATATACATTCACAAATGTGGTGATGATATTTATACAATTATTACAATATTTCATAACAGTAAATCTTCTATTTTTTGGTGTTAATAAAAATTCATTGTGAATAAAAAATCAAAATGGAATCTATTTGTAAAGCCTCAAAACGTAACTAATGAGCAGAGGAAATGTTAGTTTAGTGCCAGGAATACCTACATTGTTTATTCTGGACCCTATTTTGAAATTGGAATATTTTGAACTTTGTGTTAAATTGGCCAAATTACCAACTTCCGATCACTTTATTTTGTAGTTGAAACAGTTGACTTGGCGATTTCTTGTGCTCAATCGATAGAATAGAAGTAATACTAGTGAAATAGCTAAGAATTTGGTCGACTGGAATAATGTAATTGGCCTAAAATGGGAGTCAAAGTCGGCAAAATCGCCGATTCATAAATATCGCTGACACATCAAAATTCGCGAGAGCATAATTTCGTCAATTTTCCACCAAATTTCGTACTTTTTGTTTTATTACCTTCACAAAAAGATTCTCAAGCATTTCATAAGAAAAGATAACTAATTTTTTTTTTTAAATTCTAGGACACTGGGGCACCACTTCAGATTTTGGCCTTGGACCCTGAAGGGGTTAAGGAAAAAAAAAAAGGATAAATAAGTATACAAGATATGATATAGGGCATAATAACAGTAGTTTGTTGGGCAGTGTACTGGTAGATTAAAGACTATTGGGTAGACTTCAGGATGTGCATATTTATAGAGCCCACAGTGATATCAGATAAAAGGTAGATAGAATACAAGGTGAATGAAAGCAGAAAGTAAGAGAGAGGCGAAGGTTTATTAACTAAAGGAGGAGGCAGTTAGGGTAAGATATAAACAACTGCTGGAGGATAGATGGGCTAGTGAAAATATAGGCAATGATGTTGAAGGAGTTTGGGGTAGGTTTAAGAATGTAGTGTTGGAGTGTTCAGCAGAAGTTTGTGGTTATAGGAAAGTGGATGCGGGAGGGAAGAAGAGTAGTGGAATGATGAGGTAAAGAGAGTAGGAAGAGAGAAAAAGTTAGCATATGAGAAATTTTTACAAAGTAGAAGTGATACAAGGAAGGAGGAATATATGGAGAGAAAAAGAAAGGGTAAAAGAGTGGTGGAGGAATGTAAAACAAGAGCAAATAAGATGGAAGGTGAGATGTTATCAACAAATTTTGTTGAGAATAAGAAAAAGTTTTGTAGTGAGATTAATCAAGTTGAGAAAACCTAGGGAACGAATGGATTTGACAGTTAAAAATAGCAGAGGAGAGTTGTTAGACGGAGAGTTGGAGGAATTCGGAAGATGTAGGGAATATTTTGAGGAATTGTTAAATGTTGATGAGGATAGCGAAGCTGGAATCTCTTGTATTGGGCAGGGAGGAATAACATCTTATAGGAGTGAGGAAGAGCCAGTTATGAGTGGAGGGGAAGTGCATGAGGTAGTGGGTAGAATGAAAGGGGGGTAAAGCAGATGGGGTAAAGACAGAAATGTTAAAATCAGGAGGGTATTTAGTTTTGGAATGGTTGGTGCTATTATTTAATAAATGTATGGAAGAGGGTAAGGTTTCTTGGGATTGGCAGAGAGAATGCATAGTTCCTTTGTATAAAGGCAAAGGGGACAAAACAGACTGTAAAAATTATAGGGGAATAAGCCTGTTTAGTATACCTGGTAAAGTGTATGTTAGCTTTATTATTGAAAGAATTAAGAATAAGATGGATAGCAGATGAACAAGGAGGCTTTAGGAAAGCTGGGGGGTGTGCAGACCAAAATGTTTACATTGAAACATATAGGTGAACAGTATTTAAGGTAAGGGTAAAGAGGTTTTTGTGGCATTTATGGGTATGGAAAAGGTGTATGATAGGGTGGATAGGAGGGCAATGTGGCAGATGTTGCAAATGTATGGAATAGGAGGTAGGTTACTGAAAGCAGTGAAGAGTTTTTATGAGCATAGTGAGGCTCAGGAGAGAGGGAGATTATTTCCAAGAAAAAGTAGGCCTTAGACAAGGATGTATGATGTCACCACGGTGGTTCAATATACAGCGGTACCCCGAGTTTTGGCCATAATTCGTTCCAGAAGGCTGTTCGAGTGTCGTTACCAAATGAATTTGTTCCCATAAGGAATAATGTAAATTAGATTAGTCCGTTTCAGACCCCCAAAAATACACTAACAAAAGCACTTACAATAATACACTTATATAATTGTTTGAGTTGGGAGCTGTATGAAACTCAGGGTACCACTGTATTTATAGGTAGAGTTGTAAGAGAAGTGAATGCCCAGGTGTTGGCAAGAGGTGTGGGGCTTAAAGATAAAGAATCTAACACAAAGTGGGAGTTGTCACAGTTGCTCTTTGCTGATAACACTGCTTTGAGAGATTCTGAAGATAAGTTGCAGATGTTGGTGGACGAGTTTGGTAGAGTATGTAAAAGAAGGAAATTAAAAGTGAATATAGGAGAAAGTAAGGTAATGAGGATAAAAAATTTAGGTAACGAAAGACAATATCAGAATGGAGGGAGGGAGTATGGAGGAGGTGAATGCATTCAAATATTTGGGAGTGGATGTGTCAGCAGATGGATCTCTGAAAGATGAGGTGAATCATAGAATTGATGAGGAGGAAAAAAGGTGAGTGGTGCACTGAGGAGTCTGTGGAGACAAAGAACATTATCCATGGAAACAAAGGGGGTAATGAATGAACATAGTTATACAAACTCACTTATATGGGTGTGAAGCATGGGTGGTGAATGTTGCAACAAGGGTGGAGGCATTGGAGATGTATCTGAGGGCAATGTGTAGTGCAAAAATAATGCAGAAAATCTGTAGTTTGGAAATTAGGAAGTGTTGGGTTACTAAAAGCATTATCCAGAGGGCTGAGGAGGGGTTGCTGAGGTGGTTTGGACACTTAGGATGGAACGAAACAGAATGACTTGGAGAGCTTATAAATCTGTAGTGGAAGGAAGTCAGGGCAGTGGTTAGCCTAGGAAAGGTTGGAGGAAGGTGGTAAAGGAGGTTTTGTGTTCAAGGGGCTCGAACTTCCAGTAAGCATGCTGGAGTGTGTTACATAGGAGTGAATGGAGACAAATGGTGCTATTGGAGTATGAGCAAGGTAACATTTATGAAAGGATTCAGGGAAACCAGCAGGCTGGTCTTGTGTCCTGGAGATGGGAAGTACAGTTCCTGCACTCTGAAGCAAGGGTGTTAATGTTACAGTTTTATAACTGTAGTGTAAGCATGCCTCTGGCAAGACAGTGATGGAGTGAATGATGATGAAAGTTTTTCTTTTTTGGGCCATCCTGCCTTGGTGGGAAATGGCTGATGTGTTAATAAAAAAATATTTGTTCTTGGTTGGATATCCTCATTGTCCTGTTTATATCTCTTTTATGCCTGTTTTTTCTCTTATATAATGTACTCTAATAATTTCTGCCCTCTTTCTATGTCTTTAAAGAGAGTGCAAGTTTAGGGATCTCAAGCTGTCTTTGTATGAGATTCCTCTTACAGTGGATTTATCTTAGTCATCCTTCTATGCATGTTCTCCACTGTATTTATCTTAATATTGTAAGTGAGGCCTTACTAATGATTTATAGAGTTGTAGTATAACCTTTGTATTTCTGTTATTTATACATCCTGATATAAATCCAGCTAGTCTGTTAGTATTATGATGCATTCTTAGGCACTTCTATCTTGGCTTCAGAGTTCTTCTTACCATGACTCCTGAGTTTTTTTTTTTTTTTCTCATTCTGTATGATCAAGTTCTTCAAAACCTAGTTTATAACTGTGAGGGTTATTTTAACTCCCAAGGACTTTGCACTTTTCCACGTCTAACTGTATCTGCTGCTTTTCAGACCATGACATTATCGTGCCTATCTTCCAGATATTCAGTAGTGTCCCCCTCCGAATCTATTATTTAGCTTTTTCTTTATCACCAGATTTATTTGTGTCATTTTTTATGCACTTTTTACACAATGTACATTATGGACAACTAAAACTGATCCTCACGGAATGCCACTTATGACTAGTCCCCCTTCTGATTTCATCTCAAATATGCAGAACCTCTTTGCCTAAGTTTCATGACAAAATACTCTGCCCATTGTTAGCCAGCTTCAGGTGATACTTTCTGATAATCATAATGGGATACATTACTGAAAATATCACTTCCCCATACTTTAAGGTCTGCTGCAGTGCTCGTTTTTTCTCATGTTCTTACGTAACCTTCGGCTTCCAAGACTCTGGGTAAACTTTCAAGACTTATTTGGGAGAGAATAGCAACTCTGATACCGTAAAATATGGCAGTTGTAAAACTGATAAGCTGATGAAAGGATACTGGCAGAATGGGAACCTTTTGAGATATTTTGCTTGGAGAAGGGTGTTTTTTAAGTTTATAGGGTACATGTTAAGCATAAATATAGTTGGTAGAGCAGTTGGTGAGATGTCATGAGATGTGAACCTTGACTGTCAGGAGGGCAGTGTGTACTGAAGAGCATGTGAGCTAGGCCTCCCTTGCCAGCTAGCAAGTAGCTTTAACCCTTTCACTGTCTGTCACATATATCTACATCATTGAGGCCATGGTTCTTGTCATAGTTTACATTTTGAGCTCAGCTTACTCAGATAAGCTGTGATTGATAAATATTGTTAAAGATAGGAGAGAATGGGTCTATATGGCAAGTGTGCATCACATAAAAAAAATCTTGCCCCACGTGGTGCATGACGAATGATTGGATGAACAAAACTGTGACTGTGTCTGTGGTTTAAATTAGCAAATTTGCAGTGTTTTCTTGGATGGTCTTTATGGTTTTATTGGCTATTTCTTGGTGTCATTTGATAGAATTGAAGGCATATTACTGAAATAGAGACGATTTTGATTGGTTTCAGAAGTGGAACTAGCTAGAAACTGGGATCAAAGTAGCAGAAATATTCAGTTTTTGCTGAGAGTCCAGTGAATGGGTAAGGTCCCCCATACATTCTCTAGTCTGTTTCATGGGCTTTTAATAGGTCTGATTCAATTACTGGGATTCTGTAAACCATGAACAATCTTTCCTGGTTATATTTTATTATCCAAGAGCTAGAGTAAATCTTATATTTTTCTGTGAATGAGAATTCCAAGTGGAAAGCAAGTGTAATATAGGAGAGGCCCGGGGACATGACTAATGAATAGAGGAAATGTTTTAGTGCTAAGAATATCTACATTGTTTATTATGGACTATTTTTAAATTGGCATTTTTTAAATTTTGAGTGAAATTGTCCATATTACTGAATTCTGATCACTTTATAAGAGTAGTTGAAATAGATGAATGGGCAGTTTCTTGTGCTCAGTTTATAGAATGGAAGGGATTTTAGTGTGATAAATGGTTTAGAAAACTGACAGGTTGAAGAATGAGACACTTATGTAGCATATAGGAATCTTTATTGAGGAAATATTTTTCACTACACAGTGGTTTCATCAATCCTATATACTGTTCTTCTTTGTATAAGACTGATGAAGCCACTGTGTGTCCAAACATTTCTTCAGTAATAATTCCCATATGTTGCATAAGTGTCATTTTTTCAAGGGATTTTAGTGAAATAGCTAAAAATTTAGTCAACTGGAGCAATGGAATTGGCGTAAAATACAGTGGAGCCTCAGTACTCGAACAACTCTGTATTCAAACAATTCGATATTCGAACACTTTGTTTGTTAAACGAATCGCTCGGTAGTCTATCATATGCTCAGCACTCAACCAAACAAATACGACCTGCTAGAACTTCGCTGTAAACCATTTCGTGTTTCCTCGCATTTTATTTTTTTATTGTATAAGTAAGTCACCATGGGACCTAAGAGGGCTAGTGATAACAGCTAACCAAAAAGAAAATTGGGTGGGAAAAATTCGTTCTGTACTTGAACAGATCAGTGCTCGAACAGCCTTCTGGAACCAGTTAAGTTCAAGTGCCGAGGTTCCACTGTAGGACTCAAAGTAGGCGAAATTGCCAATGTGTAAATTGTGCTAAGAACACTAACCTTGTGCTTGTGTGATTCCATAAGTTTTCCATCAAATTTCGTACTTTTGGTGTCATTACCCTCGGAAAACAATACTCAGACATTTCAGAAGAAAGAATCTTTCTTATTGGGAAAGGAGGGGGGGAATTTTTGGACATTGAGAGCAAGTTTCATTTCATGGGTCTGGGCAGTGAAAGGGTTAAGGGGAATTGGAGATAAAATAGTGGGAATTGATGGTTGAGAGTTAGACCTGCCTAGTAGCATAGACCAGTAGGCCTACTGTAGTGTTCCTTATTAAATTCCTATACTCGTTTATAAAATCACTAATTTGGCAGTGGAATTGATGGGTGGAATAGGGGTGTGAATGTATGTGTAACCCTCCTAGCATTATTATTATTGCTGCTTTCAGGTGTTAAGGATATCTGACAAAGAAAGAACTCAAAACAGTGTTTTCAAGTTAGATAAATTCAGATTTATAAAAGAATAGGAAAGTACAGTGGCCCCCCGCATAGCGACTTTAATCCGTGCAAGAGGGCTGATTGTTATGCGAAATGTTCGGTATGCGAATGAATTTTCCCCATAAGAAATAATGGAAATCAAATTAATCCGTGCAAGACACCCAAAAGTATGAAAAAAAATTTTTTACCACATGAAATATACATTTTCCTACACACAAAGAGAAGGATACATGCACAATAGTAGAGTAGTACATGCACAATATATATTGTGCATGTACTACTCTACTAAATGAAGAATAAATGACACTTACCTTTATTGAAGATGCAGCAATGACTGATGAGACACTGTCCTGGGAGTGCCTTTTCCTCCTGAGTACTGTAGGTCCTGTTTGGCTTTTTCTTCCAGAACAGGCCTTATCACACTGTGTATGCCACTACAATTCTTAAATCTCTCAAACCAACCTTTGCTGGCTTTAAATTCACCAATATGAGCACTAGTTCCAGGCATTTTTCCCTGTTCACCTGGGTGTTAGTCGACTGGTGTGGGTTGCATCCTGGGAGACAAGATTAAGGACCCCAATGGAAATAAGTTAGACAGTCTTCGATGACACTGACTTTTTTGGGTTATCCTGGGTGGCAAATCCTCTGGGGTTAATTGTTTCTTGGTATTCTCAATAAGCCACACCAACAACGGTGCTACAGCAGCACCAGCAGCTGACGGTGGTACAGCAGCAACAGACGATGCTACAGCAGCAGCAGACGATGCTACAGCAGCAGCAGACGATGCTACAGCAGCAACAGACGATGCTACAGCAGCAGCAGACGATGCTACAGCAGCAGCAGACGATGCTACAGCAGCAGCAGACGGTACTACAGCAGCAGCAGACGATACTACAGCAGCAGCAGCAGCAGCAGCTGACGGTGGTACAACAGCAGCAGCAGCTGACAGTGCAGCAGCAGCTGATGGTGGTACAGCAGCAGCAGCAGCAGCTGCACCACCAATAGTAGCGATGGTTGATTGGGGTTTATTATACAACCTGGCCAGCTCGGAGACACGCACTCCACTTTCATACTTATCAATGATCTTTTTCTTCATCTCTATAGTAATTCTCACCCTTATTGCTGTAGGGTTGGCACTAGAAGCTTTCTTGGGGCCCATGGTCACTTATTTTCCAGAAAAAATCACCAAAAACACTGTAATAATACGAAATGTTCCGATTGTATGCTTGGATGTTACCGCGGAGGCTGGCTGGTAAACAATGCCACCGGCGGAACATGTGAGCGTGGCTCAGGCCGCACATTGAACGCGTCTCGGACGAAGAGCGGTGAGCAGGTTTTTGGGCGGTATGCGAGGCAAAATTTTTGCGAAAAAAGCGAGCGGTATGCGGATTGTACAGTATGCGATGCGTGCAGTATACGGGGGTCCACTGTACTGGTTTAGCAGTAGAGTTGTATATGAGTAGAAGTCTGCCAGGTAGTATTGAAGCCAACACCTTGGGTAACTTTAGCCCTTTGACTGTTTTGGTCATATATATACGTCTTACGAGGCACCATTTTTGACATATATATACTCATAAATTCTAGCGGCTTCAAATCAAGCAGGAGAAAGCTGGTAGGCCTACATGTGAGAGAATAGGGATCTGTGTGGCCAGTGTGCACCACACAAAAAAAATCCTGCAGCACACAGTGCATAATGAGAAAAAAAAAGCTCCGACTATTTTTTAATTAAAAAGGCCGACTTTGTGGTCTATTTTCGTATAGTATTTATGGTTGTATTCTTGTTTTCTTGGTCTCATTTGATAGAATGGAAAATATATTATAGAAATAGAAGTGATTTTGATTGGTTTTACTATGAAAAGAGCCTTGAAATGGAGCTCAAAGTAGGGGAAATTTTTTATTTTTGCCGATGTTCAGAAGTTAACAAATGATGTCATTTTCCAATAAATATCCAAGTAGCCATTCTAATATGCATATGAATGGGCTGACATTATTTATACAATTACAGTGGACCCTCGAGTTTCGGCAGCATCGACTTTCGTGAAATCCGACTTTCGGCAAGTTTTTTCGGCAAAATTTGGCCTCGCAGTTCGTGATTAGACTCGTGATTCAGTGACCGTCCGGTACCCGTCCGCCCATCACCGCGCACACAAAGCCAGTCTCCCACGCCATTCATGCTCAGTGTGCCATTGTTTACCAACACGTGACTATCACCCCGTGGGTTCATACGTAATAATCTATTGTTTTTTGTGATTGCAACTGCTAAATAAGTCACCATGGGCCAAAGGAAAGCTAGTGCAAGCCCTTTGGTAAAGAAAGTAAGGAACACGATCGAATTCAAGAAGGAAATCATTGAAAAATATGAGAGTGGAGTGTGTGTTACAGAGGTTGCCAGGATGTATGGCAAACCCCATTCATGTGATGAATGGTTTGAAAAACCGACAAGTTGAAGATTGAGACACTTATGCAGCATATGGGAATCTTTATTCAGGAAACGTTTCGCCACACAGTGGCTTCATCAGTCCACTACAAAGAGGAAGGCGTAAGGAGAGGAGGAGTATGAGGTAATCAGTCCCTCAGCCTGGAGTCGATGTGTTCAGTCCATCAATCTTGTAGAATGTACAGCATAGGGCCGTAGACGTGGCTTATATACTGTAGTGAGGTGACTTGAAGCAGGCGGAGGCGGGATCATAGTGGTACCATCCACTAGTCGAAGTAGGTCTTTGTCCAAAGGTTGAACAAGCATTGAAGAATTCTTTGTAAGAAGATCCCATGATGCTGCAGTGTCTGACAGTTGTGATGAATGGTTTGAAAAACCGACAAGTTGAAGATTGAGACACTTATGCAGCATATGGGAATCTTTATTCAGGAAACGTTTCGCCACACAGTGGCTTCATCAGTCCACTACAAAGAGGAAGGCGTAAGGAGAGGAGGAGTATGAGGTAATCAGTCCCTCAGCCTGGAGTCGATGTGTTCAGTCCATCAATCTTGTAGAATGTACAGCATAGGGCCGTAGACGTGGCTTATATACTGTAGTGAGGTGACTTGAAGCAGGCGGAGGCGGGATCATAGTGGTACCATCCACTAGTCGAAGTAGGTCTTTGTAGTGGCATTCACAGTGTGATAAGGCATGGTGAGGCTGCCAGTTCTGACAAAATTGCAGCTGAGAAGTTTGTACAGGAGTTTAAGGAGTGCATAGACACTGGAGAATTTAAACCCCAACCAGTGTTTAACCCTTAAACGGTCCAAACAGATCGACGTTCAAATTCATAGTGCTACAAAAGTAGATCTACTTTTTTTTGCATATTTTCAGATGTAACAAAAAAAAATGTAGATAAGTTTTTTACACGTTTTCAGATGTAAAACAAAAAAGATCTACATTCTTTACATATTTCCAGATGTTGAAAAAACGTATATATACATTTGGACCGTTTAAGGGTTAATTGTGATGAAACAGGCCTCTTTTGGAAGAAATGCCAAAGAGGACCTACATCACGCAGGAGGAAACGGCACTCCCAGGACACAAGCTTATGAAGATAGGCTTACTTTCATGTTTTGTAGTAATGCTAGTGGGGATTTTAAAGTGAAGCCTTTACTGGTGTATCACTCTGAAAATCCCAGTGTGTTCAAGAAAAACAGTGTCACCAAGAGTAATTTGTGTGTGATGTGGAAGGCTAACAGTAAGGCATGGGTCACAAGGGATGTTTTCCTAGACTGGTTTAATGAAGTGTTTGGCCCCAGTGTGAAGAAATACCTCCTGGAAAATAAACTGTCACTCAAGTGCCTTCTGGTAATGGACAATGCTCCTGCTCATCCTCCAGACTTGGAAGAGCAAATAGTGGAGGAGTTTAGTTTCATCACGGTGAAGTTTTTGTCCCCTAATACAACTCCTCTCCTCCAGCCCATGGACCAGCAGGTCATTTCAAACTTTAAAAAACTCTACACAAAAGCAGTGTTTCAAAAGTGCTTTGAAGTGACCTCAGACACAGAATTGACCCTAAGAGAGTTCTGGAAAGATCACTTCAATATCCTCCATTGCATAAACCTTATAGGTAAGTCTTGGGAGGCAGTGACTTCCAGGACTTTGAACTGCTTGGTGAAAATTGTGGCCAGAATGTGTAGAAGAGAGGGATTTTGAAGGGTTTGGGGCTGACCCTAAGGAGCGTATACCAGTTGTGGAATCTATTGTGGCATTGGGGATGCCCCTGGGGTTGGAGGTGAGTGGTGAGGATGTGGAAGAGTTGGTGGAGGACCACAGGGAAGAGCTAACCACTGAAGAGCTGCAAGAGCTTCATCTGCAACAGCAACAGATCATGGCTCAGGAAACTGCTGCAGAGGAGGAGGAAGAGAGATGGAGGAAGGTGCCTTCTTCAAAGATTAAGGACATTTGTGCAAAGTGGACTGGAGTGCAAACATTTATGGATGAACTTCACCCTAACAAAGCTGTTGCAGGCCGTATTGGCAACATGTACAATGACAGTGTTGTGTCCCACTAAAGACAAATCTTAAAGAAATGCCAGAAACAGAACTCTCTGGACAGATATTTTGTGCGACAGGGTTCCAGTGACTCTCAAGTTGTTCCCAGTGCCAGTGTCTTTAAAAAACAAAGGGAAGTAACCCCAGATAAGGACTTCATACCTGAAGTCCTAATGGAAGGAGATTCTCCTTCCAAACAATAGTGTACACCTTCCTCCTATCCCCTCCTCCCATCTTCCATCCACCTAGAAGTCTTCAGTAAAGGTAAGTGTAATGTTGTTGTTATTTTTTATGTGCATGTACTTGATTTCTCATTGTTTTCAATGGGGGGGGGGGATTCTGCAACATCAGGAGACACCTCAGGATTTAGGATTGCGACAGTCAAGGGGGTAAATATAAGTTAAACAAAAATTTGAGTGAGAACGGTTGGGGTTGAGAAAAACTTGCCTAACATGGGCTAATAAGCCTACTGCATTGCTCCTCAGCATTTTATATCTTTTGCAAACAAAAGCATTGACAGTGGAACATCGACATTCGTACATCCCTATATTCATACAACTCGAAATCCGCCCAACTTTTTCGAGAAAAATTTGACTCAGTATTCAGACATTGCCCTGATATTCAACCTAAACAAATTGGTCCATCTGGATGAAGTCCGACAAAAACAAAGCGTCACATGATCAGTCTCTCATTAGCTTTCATTCGTTAACCCTTTCATTGTCGGTCCTGTTGTATCATGGCTTTGAAATCAGTGTTGGTCCCATAGGATGATGCCACGAACTCAGCTCACTCAGATAAGCTGTGAGTGGTAAATTTCAGCCTCCATACGGACTCTAGGTCACTTCAGGGGTCACTTCCCTAACTTAAATATAGATTTACATGCAGAAAAGAATGCCAAATAAATGTAAAGCACTAATAAAATGTATAAATTAACATTTAACATCACACTTATCCTTATTGAAGACTCTTGTTGGTGTATGGCAGACAGGGCAGAGGGAGGGGAGGCAAGTATATTGTTGGAGAATTTTTTTTTTTTTTTTTCAACAAGTCGGTCGTCTCCCACCGAGGCAGGGTGACCCAAAAAAAAGAAAGAAAATCCCCAAAAAGAAAATACTTTCATCATCATTCAACACTTTCACCACACTCTCACATTATCACTGCTTTTGCAGAGGTGCTCAGAATATAACAGTTTAGAAGCATATACGTATAGAGATACACAACATATCCCTCCAAACTGCCAATATCCCAAACCCCTCCTTTAAAGTGCAGGCATTGTACTTCCCATTTCCAGGACTCAAGTCCGACTATATGAAAATAACCGGTTTCCCTGAATCCCTTCACTAAATATTACCCTGCTCACACTCCAACAGATCGTCAGGTCCCAAGTATCATTCGTCTCCATTCACTCCTATCTAACACGCTCATGCACGCTTGCTGGAAGTCCAAGCCCCTCACCCACAAAACCTCCTTTACCCCCTCTTTCCAACCCTTTCGAGGACGACCCCTACCCCTCTTTCCTTCCCCTATAGATTTATATGCTTTCCATGTCATTCTACTTTGATCCATTCTCTCTAAATGACCAAACCACCTCAACAACCCCTCTTCTGCCCTCTGACTAATGCTTTTATTAACTCCACACCTTCTCCTAATTTCCACATCCCGAATTTTCTGCATAATATTTACACCACACATTGCCCTTACACAGGACATCTCCACTGCCTCCAACCGTCTCCTCGCTGCTGCATTTACCACCCAAGCTTCACATCCATATAAGAGTGTTGGTACTACTATACTTTCATACATTCCCTTCTTTGCCTCCATAGATAACGTTTTTTGACTCCACATATACCTCAACACACCACTCACCTTTTTTCCCTCATCAATTCTATGATTAACCTCATCCTTCATAAATCCATCCGCCGACACGTCAACTCCCAAGTATCTGAAAACATTCACTTCTTCCATACTCCTCCTCCCCAATTTGATATCCAATTTTTCTTTATCTAAATCATTTGATACCCTCATCACCTTACTCTTTTCTATGTTCACTTTCACCTTTCTACCTTTACACACATTCTCAAACTCATCCACTAACCTTTGCAATTTTTCTTTAGAATCTCCCATAAGCACAGTATCATCAGCAAAAAGTAACTGTGTCAATTCCCATTTTGAATTTGATTCCCCATAATTTAATCCCACCCCTCTCCCGAACACCCTAGCATTTACTTCTTTTACAACCCCATCTATAAATATATTAAACAACCATGGTGACATTACACATCCCTGTCTAAGACCTACTTTTACCGGGAAGTATTCTCCCTCTCTTCTACACACCCTAACCTGAGCCTCACTATCCTCATAAAAGCTCTTTACAGCATTTAGTAACTTACCACCTATTCCATATACTTGCAACATCTGCCACATTGCTCCTCTATCCACTCTATCATATGCCTTTTCTAAATCCATAAATGCAATAAAAACTTCCCTACCTTTATCTAAATACTGTTCACATATATGCTTCAATGTAAACACTTGATCTACACATCCCCTACCCACTCTGAAACCTCCTTGCTCGTCCGCAATTCTACATTCTGTCTTACCTCTAATTCTTTCAATTATAACCCTACCGTATACTTTTCCTGGTATACTCAGTAAACTTATTCCTCTATAATTTTTACAATCTCTTTTGTCCCCTTTCCCTTTATATAAAGGGACTATACATGCTCTCCGCCAATCCATAGGTACCTTCCCCTCTTTCATACATTTATTAAACAAAAGTACCAACCACTCCAACACTATATCCCCCCCTGCTTTTAACATTTCTGTCATGATCCCATCAGTTCCAGCTGCTTTACCCCCTTTCATTCTACGTAATGCCTCACGTACCTCCCCCACACTTACATTCTGCTCTTCTTCACTCCTAAAAGATGGTATACCTCCCTGGCCAGTGCATGAAATTACCGCCTCCCTTTCTTCCTTAACATTTAAAAGTTCCTCAAAATATTCTCGCCATCTACCTAATACCTCCCTCTCCCCATCTACTAACTCCCTTACTCTGTTTTTAACTGACAAATCCATACTTTCCCTAGGCTTTCTTAACTTGTTTAACTCACTCCAAAATTTTTTCTTTTTTTCATTAAAATTTCTTGACAGTGCCTCTCCCACTCTTTCATCTGCTCTCCTTTTGCACTCTCTCACCACTCTCTTCACCTTTCTTTTACTCTCCATATACTCTGCTCTTCTTATAACACTTCTGCTTTGTAAAAACCTCTTGTAAGCTACCTTTTTCTCTTTTATCACACCCTTTACTTCATCATTCCACCAATCACTCCTCTTTCCTCCTGCCCCCACCCTCCTATAACCACAAACTTGTTGGAGAATATGACACTAATATCAACTCTACGGCTTATTTATCTATCACAATTCAACTAATATGATATAAACAATATTAATAACATAGAAACATGGAATATACTCTAGAATGAATAAAGTAAGTCATTATGTATATGACAAGAGGTGTTGTGTTGTTGTTGGGTGTATAAGGGCTACTGAGAGTATAAGCCTTTCATAATGGTGGTGAAGCAGCAGCTGAGGCACTGGTGTTTTCTGTAGCCCTATATAACTCCAGCAACATTGGAGGAGTTAGTAGAATCGCTAAATCACCGAAGAAGGCACCCTCTACCACCATCACAACCACTACCACCCTCTATCACTATCACAACCACTACCACCATCACTACCACCCTCTACCACTATCACAACTGCTACCACTGTCACTACCACCTTCTACCACCATCACTACCACCCTCTACCACCATCACTACCTCCCTTTACCATTATCACAACTGCTACCACTCTACCACCACCACTTTCGTATTTTTCTACAAACTTTTTCTTAAATTATGTGTGTTTCTCTCATTCTTTACCAAAGGGCTGGCACTAGAAGCTTTCTTTGGAGTCATGGTGACTTATTTAGCGGTTGCAAGCACTAAAACGAATGGAATATTATGAAATGTATCGTATGAACTCGTGGGATCATCCTTACTCACTGATAAACAATGGGACACTGGCTGGGAATGGAGTGGGAGGCGTTTCGGGGCCATGTATACGCATCCCAGATGAACGACTATTTGTGAGTCAATGTTTTGATAAAAAACGTTAAGATTTCCAAAAATTATGAGTTTCGAACCTTATGAAAAATGAGGGTCCGCTGTATATATATAAAATACAGAATAAGGTGATGAGGGTATCAAATGATTTAGATAAAGAAAAATTGGATATCACATTGGGGAGAGGGAGTATGGAAGAAGTGAAAGTTTTTAGATATTTGGGAGTTGACGTGTCAGCGGATGGGTTTATGAGGGATGAGGTTAATCATACAATTGACGAAGGAGAAAAGGTGAGTGGTGCATTGAGGTATATGTGAAGACAAAAAACTTTATCTGTAGAGGCAAAGAAGGGAATGTATGAAAGTATAGTGGTATAAACACTCTTATATGGGTGTGAAGCTTGGGTTGTAAATGCTGCAGCGAGGAAGCGATTGGAGGCAGTGGAGATGTTCTGTCTAAGAGCAATGTGTGGTGCAAATATTATTCAGAAAATTCGGAGTATGGAAATTAGGAGAAGGTGTGGAGTTAATAAAAGTATTAGTCAGAGGGCTGAAGAGGGGTTGTTGAGGTGTTTTGGTCATTTAGAGAGAATGGATCAAAGTAGAATGACATGGAGAGCTTATAAATCTGTAGGCAAAGGAAGGCAGGGTAGGAGTCGTCCTTGAAAAGGTTGGAGGCGAGTTAAAAGGGGGTTTTGTGGATTGTGGGCTTGGACTTCCAGCAAGCGGGCGTGCGCATGTTAGGAGTGAGTGGAGACGAATGGTTATTGGGACCTGACGAGCTGTTGGAGTGTGAGCAGGGTAATATTTAGTGAAGGGATTCAGGGAAACCGCTTATTTTTATATAGTCAGACCTGAGTACTGGAAATGGGAAGTACAGTGCCTGCACTTTAACCCCTTGACTGCCGCAACCCCCAATCCTGAGGTGTCTCCTGGTGTCACAAAATTTAAAAAAAAAAAAATTATTTTTTCTTATGAAATGATAGAGAAATTTGATGGAAAACTGACGGAATTACGTTCTTGCGAAGTTAGTGACCTCGGCGATATTTACAAATTGGCGATTTCGCCCACTTTGACGCCTACTTTCGGCTAATTCCATTGTTCCAGTCGACCAAACTCATAGCTATTTTTTTAGAACACCGTTTTTTCTATCGATTGAGTACAAGAAACTGCCCATTTACCGATTTCAACTACCCAATAACGTGGTCAGAAATTTGCAATTTGGCCAATTTCACGAAAATTAAAAAATATGACAATTTCAAAATAAGGTCCTGAATGAACAATGCAGACATTCCTGGCTCTAAAATAACATTTTCTTTGTTCATCAATCATGTCTCCAGGCCCCTCTCATATTACTCTTGCTTTCTATTTTGAATTTTTATTCAAACAAAAAATAGAAGATTTACTGTTATGCATACTACTGCAATACTGTAATAATTGTACAAATAATGTCAACCCATTCATGACTGCATATTAGAATGGCTAGTTAGACATTTATTGGACAATGACATCATTTGTTTACTTTTGAACCGGCAAAAATCAAACATTTTCCCTACTTTGAGCTCCATTTCCAGGTTATTTTTATAGTAAAACCAATCAAAATCACCTCTATTTCTATAATAAGTTTTCCATTCTATCAAACGAGACCAAGAAAACGAGAATACAACCATAAATACTATACGAAAATAGACCACAAAGTCAGCATTTTAATTAAAAAAAATGGTCGGATTTTTTTTTCTCATTACGCACTGCATGCTCCAGGATTTTTTTTATATGGTGCACACTGACCACACATACCCATTCTCTTACATGTGGGCCTACCAGCTTTCTCCTGCTTGATTTGAAGCCGCTAGAATTTATGAGTATATGTACGTCAAACACGGTGCCTCGTAAGACGTATATATACGACCAAAACAGTCAAAGGGTTAAAGGAGGGGTTTGGGATATTGACAGTTTGGAGGGATATGTAACATTTTAGATTATTTCACTGTTGTGGTGTTCACACTACATGGATGAATCTCTGGAGTATCTTCCTTTTTCTTTATACAGTTGACCCTCGACCAACGATGGCATCGTATAACGTTAAATCCGACTAGCGATACATTTTAACGCAAAAATTTTGCCTCGACAAGCGCTAAAAAAATCAACCAACGTGATTCGTTCCGTTCGAGACGTGTCCACGTGTGGCCTGCGCAGTGTTTACAAGCCAGCCACCGCGGTCGCATCCAAACATACAATTGGAACATTTCATATTATCACAGCGTTTTTAGTGATTGCACCTGCAAAATAAGTCACCATGGGCCCCAAGAAAGCTTCTAGTGCTATCCCTGTGATAAAAAGGGTGAGAATTAGTATGGAAATTAAGAAAGATTTTGAAGGGTTTGGGGCTAACCCTGAGATGCCTATGCCAGTTGTGGAATCCATTGTGCCTACTTCAAAGATTAAGGAAATGTGTGCAAAGTGGGTTGAACTGCAAACCTTTATGAATGAAAATCGCCCTAACACAGCTATTGCAAGCCATGCTGGTGACTATTACAATGACAATGTTGTGGCCCATTTTAGACAAATCGTAAAGGAACGGGAGGTACAGAGCTCTATGGACAGATATATTGTGCGACAGAGGTCCAGTGACTCTCAAGCTGGTCCTAGTGGCATTAAAAGAAGAAGGGAAGTAACCCCGGAAAAGGACTTGACACCTTAAGTCCTAATGGAATGGGATTCCCCTTCTAAACACTAACGCCATCCACACACTCCCTTCCTCCCATCCCATCAATCATCACCAGATCTTCAATAAAGGTAAGTGTCATGTAATTGTACATGCCTTCTTCAGTTTGTGTGTGTTAAAATTAATATTTCATGTGGTAAAATTTTTTTTTTTTTCAATACTTTGGGGTGTCAGGAACGGATTAATTTGATTTCCATTATTTCTTATGGGGAAAATTAACTCGATTAACTATAATTTCGACTAACGATGAGCTCTCAGGAACGGATTAATATCGTTGGTTGAGGGTCCATTGTCTATTCTTCTAAACTGTTGTATCTGGGTGCCTCTGCAAAAATAGTGATTATGTATGAGTGAGGTGAAAGTGTTGAATGATGATGAAAATATTTTCTTTTTGGGGATTTTTCCCTCTTTTTGGGTCACCCTGCCTCGGTGGGAGACGGCCAACTTGTTGAAATAAATAAATAAATTATATATACACCTACCATCCGACTTACGACCTGCTCTACTTATGACCACTTGACTTACGACCGTTTTTTTTTTTTTGCCAAATTTCTGGGAAATAAACAACTATTTGTGTTGTACACAGTGTTTATCCTAAACCTTACAGTATAAAATACAGTACTAACAGCATAAAAAGTAAAGTAAAACATAAAATACCAAAATAAAACAATAAAATAGTCATTACAAAAATGTGATGTTGATATTCAGTAGTAAAGTTCGACTTACGTCCATTTCGACTTAGGACCGGTTTCTCGGAACCGAACTCGGTCGTAAGTCGGATGGTAGGTGTATATATATATATATACATGTATATATATATACACAGTGGTATATATATATATATATATATATATATATATATATATATATATATATATATATATATATATATATATATATATATATATATATATCGAAAGGGTTGGAGAGAGGGGGTAAAGGAGGTTTTGTGGGTAAGGGGCTTGGACTTCCAGCAAGCGTGCGTGAGCGTGTTAGATAGGAGTGAATGGAGACGAATGGTACTTGGGACCTGACGATCTGTTGGAGTGTGAGCAGGGTAATATTTAGTGAAGGGATTCAGGGAAACCGGTTATTTTCATATAGTCGGACTTGAGTCCTGGAAATGGGAAGTACAATGCCTGCACTTTAAAGGAGGGGTTTGGGATATTGGCAGTTTGGAGGGATATGTTGTGTATCTTTATATGTGTATGCTTCTAGACTGTTGTATTCTGAGCACCTCTGCAAAAACAGTGATAATGTGCGAGTGTGGTGAAAGTGTTGAATGATGATGAAAGTATTTTCTTTTTGGGGATTTTCTTTCTTTTTTGGGTCACCCTGCCTCGGTGGGAGACGGCCGACTTGTTGAAAAAAAAAAAAAAAAAAAAAAAAAATATATACCATATATAGGGTGTTCGGGAGAGGGGTGGGATTAAATTATGGGGAATCAAATTCAAAATGGGAATTGACACAGTTACTTTTTGCTGATGATACTGTGCTTATGGGAGATTCTAAAGAAAAATTGCAAAGGTTAGTGGATGAGTTTGAGAATGTGTGTAAAGGTAGAAAGTTGAAAGTGAACATAGAAAAGAGTAAGGTGATGAGGGTATCAAATGATTTAGATAAAGAAAAATTGGATATCAAATTGGGGAGGAGGAGTATGGAAGAAGTGAATGTTTTCAGATACTTGGGAGTTGACGTGTCGGCGGATGGATTTATGAAGGATGAGGTTAATCATAGAATTGATGAGGGAAAAAAGGTGAGTGGTGCGTTGAGGTATATGTGGAGTCAAAAAACGTTATCTATGGAGGCAAAGAAGGGAATGTATGAAAGTATAGTAGTACCAACACTCTTATATGGATGTGAAGCTTGGGTGGTAAATGCAGCAGCGAGGAGACGGTTGGAGGCAGTGGAGATGTCCTGTCTAAGGGCAATGTGTGGTGTAAATATTATGCAGAAAATTCGGAGTGTGGAAATTAGGAGAAGGTGTGGAGTTAATAAAAGCATTAGTGAGAGGGCAGAAGAGGGGTTGTTGAGGTGGTTTGGTCATTTAGAGAGAATGGATCAAAGTAGAATGACATGGAAAGCATATAAATCTATAGGGGAAGGAAAGAGGGGTAGGGGTCGTCCTCGAAAGGGTTGGAAAGAGGGGGTAAAGGAGGTTTTGTGGGCGAGGGGCTTGGACTTCCAGCAAGCGTGCCTGAGCGTGTTAGATAGGAGTGAATGGAGACGAATGATACTTGGGACCTGATGATCTGTTGGAGTGTGAGCAGGGTAATATTTAGTGAAGGGATTCAGGGAAACCAGTTATTTTCATATAGTCGGACTTGAGTCCTGGAAATGGGAAGTACAATGCCTGCACTTTAAAGGAGCGGTTTGGGATATTGGCAGTTTGGAGGGATATGTTGTGTATCTTTATACGTATATGCTTCTAAGCTGTTGTATTCTGAGCACCTCTGCAAAAGCAGTGATAATGTGTGAGTGTGGTGAAAGTGTTGAATGATGATGAAAGTATTTTCTTTTTGGGGATTTTCTTTATTTTTTGGGTCACCCTGCCTCGGGGGGAGACGACTGACTTGTTGAAAAAAAAAAAAATATATACCATAAGAAATAATGTAAATCCAATTAATTCGTTACTGCTGTTAGGAGGCATGACAAAATAGTACTTCAATATGACACTATTATCAACTCTACGGCTTATTTATCTATCGCAATTCATCTAACATGACATAATAAATAATATAAATAACATAAAAACCTGATACACACTAGAATGAATAAAATATGTATGTCACTACGTATGTGGTGGTGGGGGAGGACGCAGTCACGGGCATTCTTGCTCCAGCTATGAAAACGTCTTCCCATTCTTCAGACGTGTTAGTATAAGAGAAAATGGAGTTTGTAATGCTAACTGCATTAGATCACTTCTTTCATAAGAAAACTATAATGTAGAAATGAAATGGTGTACGTACACTGTTTACATACCTTGCAGAAGATAGGCTTTAAACTCCAGAACTTGTGCCTGTGCTGGCATGCAGGAACACATTAAAATCATTGAGAGTGTGTTATTAGTCATGAAGATGCCATATTAATAATAATAATCACTCTGAGGTGCATTAAATGTCGTTATAAATGTTAGTATGGACATTTTACTTAATCCATCTATGATATTTTTTCAAAAGTGTATAATAAACACTCTACGTAGCATATAAACATATAAATTAACATAAATATGAGATGTTTTTCCAGTCGACTTGAAATGAACAAAAACTATTCATGTCCAGGCTGGTATCAACAACAACTGGTTTGTGTACAAAACTCGCGAACATGGGGGTTACATACCTACCACACTTTGATACCTACCTTACTATTCACCTTGCACCCTATATTTTACAAATATTTTAAGGTAAGTAATGAGTGTACTTTATGTGCATTTTATCACTCTAGGGCACTTTAAATGCCTAGTATATAATGTAATATTCACTCAAGAAACAAAGCCAAACTGACTCATGACACTTGTGCAGGGAAGCGCGCAGACACGGGGCAGGTGGACAGGTCTGGTACATGGTTTGAAACACGGGGCACGTTCGATACTCGGAACAAAATTGGTGCAAAAAAAGTGGTCGAAACTTGAAGCGTTCGATAGTCGATGCGTTCGACACTCTGGGTTCCACTCATATATATACATACATATGTATATATATATATACATATATACATACAGTGGACCCCTGGATTACGTCGCTGTCGTATTTCGTAATAAGTAACTTTTTTTTCGTCAAAATATTGGCTCGGTGATCATCATTGAACTCGGTATTAGTCATTTGTCCTGAACATGTCCGCATGGCCCGAGTGGCCTGACACACCATTTACTGCCAGTGTACCATTGTTTATCAGCCAGTGAGGATGATCCCACGCATTCATACGATACATTTTGTATTATTCCATTCTTTTTAGTGCTTATAACTGTTAAATAAGCCACCATGGGCCCAAAGAAAGCCTCTAGTGCTAGCCCTTTGGTAAGAGGGTGAGAAACACTATAGAATTCAAGAAAGACATCATTGCAAAATATGAAAGTGGACTGCGTGTCGCCGAGCTGGCCAGGTTGCATAACAAACCCCATACAACCATCGCTTCTATCGTGGCCAAGGGAAAGGAAATCAAGGAAGCGGTTATTGCAAAAGGTGCAAATATGCTTACAAAACAGAGATCGCAAACACTGAATGATGTGGAGACATTGTTGTTGGTGTGGATCAACAAGAAACAATTATCAGGAGATAGTGTTATGCAGTCAATAATTTGTGAAAAGGCAAGGCAGTTGCACGATCTCGTAAAGAAAATGCCTGGAACTAGTGCTGATATTGGTGAATTTAAGGCCAGCAAAGGCTGGTTTGAGAGATTTAAGAATTGTAGTGACATACGCAGTGTGATAAGGCATGGTGAGGTTGCCAGTTCTGACAAAAAAGTGGCTGAAAAATATGTTCAGGAATTCAAGGGGTACATTGAGGCTGAAAAATTCAAACCCCAACAAGTGTTCATTTGTGATGAAACAGGGCTCTTTTGGAAGAAAATGCCAAAGAGGACCTACATCATGCAGGAGGAAAAGGCACTCCCAGGACATGAGCCTATGAAAAACAGGCTAACTCTCATGTTTTGTAGTAATACTAGTGGGGATTTCAAAGTGAAACCTTTACTGGTGTATCACTCTGAAAATCCCAGAGTGTTCAAGAAAAACAGTGTCGTCAAGAGTAAATTGTGTGATGTGGAAGGCTAACAGTAAGGCATGGGTCACGAGGGACATTTTCCTTGATTAGTTCAATGATGTATTTGGCCCCAGTGTGAAGAAATACCTCCTGGAAAATAAATTGGAACTCAAGTGCCTCCTGGTCATGGACAATGCTCCTGCTTATCCTCCAGACTTGGAAGAGCAGATGGTGCAGGAGTTTCGTTTCATCAAAGTGAAGTTCTTGCCCCCTAATACCACTCCTCTCCTCCAGCCCATGAACCAGCAGGTCCTTTTAAATTTTAAAAAACTGTACACCAAAGCAGTGTTTCAGAAGTGCTTTGAAGTGACCTCAGACACTGAATTGACCCTAAGAGAGTTCTGGAAAGATCACTTCAGTATCCTCCATTGCATAAACCTTATAGGTAAGGCTTGGGAGGGAGTGGCTTCCAGGACTTTGAACTCTGCTTGGAGAAAATTGTGGCCAGAATGTGTACAAGAGAGGGATTTTGAAGGGTTTTGGGCTGACCCTGAGGAGCCGATGCCAGTTGTGGAAAGTATTGTGGCATTGGGGAATTCCATGGTGTTGGATGTGAGTTTCGAGGATGTGGGAGAGTTGGTGGAGGACGACGATGAAGAGCTAACCACTACAGAGCTGCAAGAGCTTCATTTGCAACAGCAACAGACCACAGCTCAGGAAACTGCTTCAGAGGAGGAGGAGGAAGAGAGATGGGGGAAGGTGCCTACTTCAAAGATTAAGATTTGTACAATGTTGACAAAGGTGCAAACATTTATGGATGAACATCACCCTGACAAAGCTGTTGCAGGCTGTGTTGGCAACATGTAGAATGACAATGTTGTGTCCCATTTTAGGGAAGTTTTAAGAAACGCCAGATACAGACGTCTCTGGAACACTTTTCTGAGCGACAGGGGTCCAGTGACTCTCAAGTTGGTCCTGATGGCATTAAAAAACAAAGAAGGAAAGTAACCCCGGAAAAGGACTTGGTACCTGAAGTCTTTATGGAAGGGGACTCCCCTTCCAAATAATAGTACACCTCCATCCTCTCCCCTCCCGTCTCATCACTCATCAATAAGTCTTCAATAAAAGTAAGTGTCATTTTAGTATTGTTTTATTCTGCATGTCTCATTGTTTTCTGTGTAGGGAAATGTATATTTCATGTAAAAAAAAATTTTTTTTTAATACTTTTGTGTGTCGGGAACGAATTAATTGGATTTCCATTATTTCTTATGGGAAAATTAATTTGGAATTTGTCAGATTCAGGTTTAGTCATTCTCTGTGGAACGGATTAATTACGAAAACCGGGGGTCCACTGTATATATATATATATATATATATATATATATATATATATATATATATATATATATATATATATATATATATATATATATATAGATATATATATATAGATATATATATATAGATATATATATATATATATATAGATATATATATATAGATATATATATATAGATATATATATATAGATATATATATATAGATATATATATATAGATATATATATATATATATATATATAGATATATATATATATATATATAGATATAGATATATATATATAGATATATATATATATATATATAGATATATATATATATATATACACATATATATATATATATATATATATACACACACACACACATATACATATACATACAGTGGACCCTCGGTTATTGGCCATAATCTGTTCCAGAAGGTTGGCCTAAAACCATAAGAATTAATGTGAATACAGTTAATCCATTCCAGACATCCAAAAAAATTAACAAAAAATACATTTTTTAAAGATTTACTATAGTTTTACATACACAAAACAATGAGACGTAAATAAAATGACTAATGAAATGGATAAATGAACATTTAAATCACTTTTACCCTTATTGAAGAGTCTTGTTGGTGTATGCAAAACAGCAAGGAGCGGAGAAGGAGACAAATTTATCGTTTGGAGACAGGACAAAATACTTAAACATGATGCTATTATCAACTCTGTGGCTTATTTATCTATCACAATTCATCTGATATGACATAATAAACAATATTAATAACATAGAAACATGATATATACTCTAGAATGAATAAAATATGTCATTACTATATGTACAGCATAAGCTGTACATATAGTGGTGATGGTGGCGGCAGCAGAGGCCACCACCACTGTTCACACTGAAACAATGTACGTAATTTATAAATAAGAAATATTTACACTATAAATAAGAAATATTTACACTTTGGAGGAGATGCTGGCATTGGTTTAGGGCGGTGGAAGATACACAGGGCAGCATATTATCAGTGGTCCTACACACCTCCAACAACATTGGAGTCAATTTCGTGTCGTCCTTTTTCTATCACTTAATCGATTAACTTACTACACTGTTAACCCTTTGAGGGTTTTGGTCGTACTAGTACGTCTTACGCGTAGGGGTTTTTGTCGTACTAGTACGCATAAATTCTAGCGGCCTCAAATCTCACAGGAAAAGGCTGATAAGCCTAGATGTGAGAGAATGGGTCTGTGTGGTGGGTGTGCGCAGTAGGAAAAAAATCTGGGACCCAGTGGTGCATTGTGGGAATGCCATCATAGTACACAATTTCCACCGTGCCCTGTGGTAAGAAGTTCCTCACTCCTCGGCGAATTGGGACACTTTTGTTCCCCAGTGACAGTTCTAATACAGATGGAAGTGACAGTGAAGATGAGTTTCAAGGTTCTGGTGAGGTTTTGACCGAAACTAATGACCATAATATGGGTAATAGTGAGGAAAACCCAGACAACCCACAGCCTTCCACCTCTGGTGCTGGGCCATCTTGTTCACGTTCAGTTGTACCAGAATCAAAGAGGAAACTCCTATTTTCCAAAATCCCAGACTCAGATGTGAGCATTGGTGATGATAGTGATAGTGATTATGAACTACAAGCTCTTCAAACTTGTTCCAAGAATGGAGGAGGAGGAGGAGGAGAGGAGGAGGAGGCAGAGGAGGAGGAGGCAAGAGGAGGAGGAGGCAAGAGGAGGAGGAGGCAAGAGGAGGAGGAGGCAAGAGGAGGAGGAGGCAAGAGGAGGAGGAGGCAAGAGGAGGAGGAGGCAAGAGGAGGAGGAGGCAGAGGAGGAGGAGGAGGAGGAAGAAGAAGAGGAGGAGGAGGAGGAAGAAGAGGAGGAGGAGGAGGAGGAAGAAGAAGAAGAGGAGGAGGAGGAGGAAGAAGAATACGTAATGATAACAATAATACATAATAATAATAATACATAATAATAATAATAATACATAATAATAATAATAGGTAATAAATGTTCACCCATGACAGTAACAAGATAAGGGGAGATAACATCTGATAAGTGCTGACGTTTGATGAGGGTAAATGAGGGTAGAGCTGATGCCAAAAGATGAGATAAACATCTCCCTCCCTTTGTTTTTGCTGGTATACTAACATTTCTGTCTGTCTATTTGCCTGTCTGTCAAGCTCCCTGTCTATCCGTCTAGCTCTCTGTCTCAGAGAGCCACAAGACTGTGTCATCACTTTTACTCACATCTTCAAGCAGAGTATAGCACTTTGTCTGGGTTTCTTGGGTTATCCTAGGTAATTTATACTATGTATACTTGTATTTATGTGTACCTGTGAGACAGAGATAAAAAGACAGATAGAATGAGGGAGAAAGATAATTAGATAGAATGGAGGAAGGGAAGCAGCATCCGACCCCATTGTTTTGACAGGCGGGAGGGGGGAGTGAGTAATGAGACAATATGTCATTTTGACAGCTGCCGACTCCTGGTAATTTACACTATGGAGGAGAAGGAGAAGGAGGAAGAGTAGGGGGAAGAGGAAGAAGAGGAGGAGGAAGAGGTGGAGGAGGAAGAGGAAGAGTAGGAGGAAGAGGAATAAGAGGAAGAGGAGGAGGAAGAGGAATAGTAGGAGGAAGATTAGGGGGAAGAGGAGGAAGAGGAAGAGGAGGAGGAGGAGGAAGAGTAGGAGGAAGAGGAAGAGTAGGAGGAAGAGGAAGAAGAGGAGGAGGAGGAAGAGGAAGAGTAGGAGGAAGAGGAAGAGTAGGGGGAAGAGGAAGAGGAGGAGGAGGAGGGTGGAACACTAGTACACTGGTACTGGTACACTAACATTTCTGTCTGTCTATTTGTCTGTCTGTCAAGCTCCCTGTCTATCTGTCTATCCGTCTAGCTCTCTGTCTCAGAGAGCCACAAGACTGTGTCATCACTTTTACTCACATCTTCAAGCAGAGTATAGCACTTTGTCTGGATTTCTTGGGTTATCCTAGGTAATTTATACTATGTATACTTGTATTTATGTGTACCTGTGAGACAGAGATAGGCAGACAGATAGAAAGAGAGAGACAGATTGAAAGAGATAGAATGAGGGAGAAAGATAAAACACCATTGTGTATGACACCATGTTTCAGAGTTCCACAAGCTGCAGAACTAATAGGAATATGTTCAGTGACTGTATATTGGTATATATATTATAGAACAATAATAATAAACAATGTTTTGTATTGTTTGTTTTTGTAAACAAGTTTTGTAAACAATATATTGATAATTATGTTTGTGTGCTTATTGTGTTGTATACAACGAGTGTATATATGTACATTGCACCTTACTTTGGTCTCATAGGCCACATAAGTTATGTGAAAAAATAAAATAGTGAAAAAACAACAAACCTTCAAATACAAGTAAACTAAAGTTTACCGGGTGAGCGGCAGTCGCCACTGTTGCCATACGCGGCTCATTTTCTGCAAACTTCATGCATCCATATCTCCGTAAGTATTGATGGTAAATTTTTTTTGTTTATCCTATAATGTTCAGAAAAAAAAACTATTTTTTCATAAGAAAAAATAATTTTTTTTTTTTTTTGAAATTTGGCCGACCCTGAGAACGAGTTTCGGAGAGGGCCTGTCGACCCTCAAAGGGTTAATGCTACACTTTATTGCTGGGTGGCGCTATTGCCTTTATTGACTCCTGCTGCTTTAGTATCATACATGTCGTAGAATCACTGAATTGCTGAAGAAGGCACATTCTCCTCTCTCTCTTCCTCCTTCACTTTTGTACTTTGCTAGGAGTTCTTTTTTGAATTCTATCTTCACCAAAGGGCTGGCACTGGGAACTTTCTTTGGGCCCATGGTGGCTTATTTCACAGTTGCACTCAATCAATAACCACAAAAAAACAATGGATTATAGCGAAATGTTTGGATGAACGCACAGAATCTTCCTCACTCGCCCAGAGACACAGCCTGACAGAATCACGAACACTGCAGAGCGGGAGGTGGATGCGTTCAATACTGCCAATCTCCAAAATAATGGCCAATAACCGGGATAGAATTTCGGCCAAAAAAAGTGGGCGAAAACCGAATTGGCCGATATCCAGAGTGTCCGATATCCGAAGTTCCACTGTACATACATACATTCAGAATGTTATACAGCCAGTTGTAAGTACTGCATTATTATTACAGTATTATTAATATTATTATTATTGTTATTACATACTAAGTTTGTTTCATTTTTTACACAAAATTTCTCTTATGCTGAAATTCACTTAACCCCCAAAGATTTCAGATTAATGGGATTTGACTGTATTCACTTCTTTATTCTGTATATTAAGAGATTTATAATGTTTTTATCTGTAGGAGTTGTTTTGTCTCTAGAACACTTGTACATTATATTCCTCTGTGATTATCAGATGTCCAAAATTACAGGGTTGAGCATGCTGTTGACAGCACCAAGTGTAGCAACCTTCAGTTAAGCTGTTTATCAAGAATATGATTAAAGGCAGACCATCGTTGAGTCTTTCGGTATAATCACAAGCTGGAGTGAAAAATATTTTAGCTGCATTTGTATAAATGGTTTAGAAAACCATTTATACACATGCTGCATACTCTTCTTAATGAAATTCTCTATGATTTTTATTCACGTGATCCATTCTTCTCTTTCCTGTTATTATCTATTAAGAGTTGCAGTGATCATTAACCTGTGATCCAGTCTTGGACCTAAACTAAGCTTTTGTAAATGGGGACAGAAAAACCAGTTTTTTATAAATTTTTGATTGGGATAATGCTGCTAAAATAACACATTATATTCAGTCATCATAATTAATATTTAGAAATACTTTTGAGACGAGTTTGAATGCTGTACTAGAAATAAGGTATAGATGAGACAGCAAAAAATTTAAAAACTGGTTTGGTGTATAGCCAGTCCAGGTAGGCATACATGTACTGTGTATTCCAATGCTGCTACATGGGGTCAACATGCTGTGAAAATTAGTTTATTATATTTGAGAAGAAAGGTACTGTACCAATAATTATTTATTTACATTAAAAAATTGATTTGCTTGACTTTTACATGTATTGGTGTACTGTACATTAAAAGAAATTACAAGTGTTGTAAAAATTAGTTGACAGACAAATGTGTCCAGTTTCAGATTTGATGAATTTGCAATGTGTTGTGTGTGCACTGGTTTGGTCACTTCATTATTGAGAAGAATAAGATGAGCTATTTTCCTTGAGGGAATACCTCTCAAACTTTATGGAAATAAGTATAATTAAATTTATAGGCAGACTTCACATTTGAGAATAAAACACTTTTTTTTTTTTGTTAATAAAAGGTAATTATTTCCTCTTTTAATATTTGAATTTCATTAACTTTAAGCATTATTTTAAAATTATGAAAGGCAATATGTAAAACAATAATAGAGGTTTTATTGAGAAGAGGTTACCTATACTTATGTATTACCTTGCCGCCCCTCATACACAGGGTTAACATTTCAGGAATTTTGCCATCTGTGGTACTGCACAAATTAGAAAAAATCTGAAGAGGCTAAGTTTTCAATTTGTACTTTTGAAAATGAATATGACTTATTAACACTACTATCTTACTGTTGCATTAATGACAATCACTGTTTTATGTAATTGATAGACACAATGAGTAATAGGAAACTTTATAAAAGCCTAAGAAATGAGGAGCACTGCAGCAGACCTACTGGCTCATGCTTGGCAGGTCCAGTTCACACCCACACCCACTCATGTACTTGTTTAACTTAATTTTTAAGCTACCCAATGTTTTAGCTTTAATGACACTATTTGGGAGTTTGTTCCACTTAACCTAGCTCCATTATCAATCCATTGCTTTTGTATAGATATTTTTAACACATTTATATCCCTTTATTTATTCCTGTCTTCCATTTATACTCTTCAGTTGTATTCCTCTAATTCTATGCCTTTCCAGTGAGTGCAGATTTAGTGCTCTCAGTCTCTCCTTGTAGGAGGGATTTTTGATACATGAGATACATGCACAGTAAGCCTGTTTTATAGACAAAATTTCTTAAATAAATTTAATTAACATTTGTGTCCCTGTCATATGCAATTTGTTGGTATTCCCACACCATCTGTCTTTACAACCGTTTTTATGTCCTATGTTGTAAATGGCTATTAAATTACCACAAGTTTTATTTTATAAAATTCCATAAGGTTGGTTAGAGGACATGGTAAACTCCAATCATTAGTCAGTGGTATTTACTATCATAAAACATAGAGAATTACCTTGAAAGACTATACAAATAATGTTGGCTGTTCTAACTGTGGCATGGATGATTTTTGCTTAGTTCAAATACTAGTGATATTCATGTTACCAAATAAGATATAGAGGCATAACAATTAATTACCATATCTGGTGTCTTGTTTCTCCAGAACTCTAAGGTAATGGCAATGATGAAAGGTGTCTTCAGGTCAGCTTATTTGTGTGTAGTTCTGTAACTTCTTGTATCCCTTTTATGCCATCATAGAACTTATTCCTTCTGTAATCCTACAATTTTCCTTTACATGATGGCTTTATATCCATCACTTTAAACCCCACTATACTTAACCCTTAAACGGTCCAAATGTATATATACGTTCATGCGCGTAGCGCCCCAAACGTATATATACGTTTTCTTTGTCATTCATTCAACATTGCCACAATAAGCCTGAGTCACCTAGACATGAGAGAATGGGTGTGCGCACTCACTGTGCGCCATATTAAAATAATTGGGGATGCCTTGGTACCATATGCTCTTTTTTCCTTTTAAAAGAAAAGATTTTTTTTCCTCAAAAAATTTGGGGCGCTATGCGAGTGAATGTATATATATGTTTGGACCGTTTAAGGGTTAATTTTGTAGATTTTCTATATGCCTGTCATTTTCAACCTCTGTCCAAATTGTCATCAGAGCAAAAGTTTTGTTTTTGCCCACTTGCTTCAAGTCTCCTCTTTCCAGTGCATCTTTTTATCTTCCTTGATTATTTTCATTCTCTCAATCTGACTTTCATACTGTGGCTGTGGGCACCAATGGCTGCAAGTCTTCTGATGGAATGGGATTCATGGCTGGTTTTCCTGGTGGCATTATCCAAGGATGCTTGCTGGAGATGGACAAGGTTTTTGCAGTCTACTTCTTACTGCTATCATCCTCCCTACCTCTGTGTTTGCCTCCTCATTTATTGCATTCTCAGACTCCCAGTGTGTATTGCAATCAGTCCAGGGTTTTGATTTCTCAGATCTTTGTCTTTACATTCAAAATTGGGTAATTAACACCTTAAATAAGTATACCTAGAAAATCTTTCACCAGTTCTCAGGCCATTCTGGTGTTCGGGACAGTAAGCTTGTGAATTCTATGGCTCTCATGGTTCGGGACTTTCCAGTCACCGTTGAGGGATGCCATTTTCCTGCTATTTTCCATTACACAAATAACCCATATATAGGAGACTGAAACATATGGTAAACATTTTGGTCTGACTTTGACCATTAACAAGTCACACAGAAAAGCTTCTCTGATTGACTATTTAATGGTCCAAGCTGGATCAAAATATTGTCATACGTTTGTCTCCTATGTGCTTGTTATTTGTATATTGCTCCAGTCACAGTATTGTGCCTTTCTGTTCTTTGTTTTCCATGACAGTAAATCTCAATTTACAAACTGTTATCTGTAATTACAGTCATTGCAAATATTCAAACAAGTTATCTTCAAAAAATATTTGTTCTTGTTTTTTTTTTTTTTACTAAATGCATGCACCTAGGTACATAGGAACTTTCACCTTTCCATATGTCCAGGCACTTCATACACTCACCATAGCAGTGACTGGCATGGGCAGGTGGGGTGGAGTGCTTGGCATGGGCAGGTGGGGTGGAGTGCTTGGCATGGGCAGGTGGGGTGGAGTGCTTGGCATGGGCAGGTGGGGTGGAGTGCTTGGCATGGGCAGGTGGGGTGGCATGCTTGGCATGGGCAGGTGGGGTGGCATGCTTGGCATGGGCAGGTGGGGTGGAGTGCTTGGCATGGGCAGGTGGGGTATGTGCTTGACATGGGGTGTAGTGTGGGAGATGGAGTACAGTGTAGATGTTGTGTAGAGATATATTACATTGTGGAGGTAAGGTACAGTGTGGGGGCATAGTACAATGTTGGAGGGGAGGGGAGGGGAGGAATGGAATCCAGTGTAGGGATAGTGTGAGTGGTGAAGAGCAATGTGGACATAAAGGAAGTGGTGGAATATAGTGTCTGGCTGGAACACAGTAAGTAGGAAGAGAAGGAGAAAATTCAAAACAGGAAGTAAAGGTAATATGAGAGAGGGAAGAGTACTGTGTATTGTTATTTTTATTTTCATTGTTAAAAATAAATTAAATATTGAGTATTATAGCTGAGTAATGCATCTCCAGTTATAACATGATGCTCTGTTGGAAAATAGTTTAATTTCTGGACAATCAACAGTTTTCAGGAATGCATTAAAGTCGTAAGTAGGAGACCAGCTGCACTTTCCTAATGCATTTTTGATTGCTGGCAGTGCTATTAGTCTGATTTGATGATCAGCAGACTGTTCTGTTTCAGATTACTGTTGTATTACTGGATGACCTCTTTTTGTCACTTGATTTTGGGAAACAGTACTCACACAACTTCATATTAGATGTGTAAGACTTGGACAAACACATCATGTGAGAGATGCTTACCTTGCCTCTTCATGGGCTATTATTTTTTTTTTCAACAAACTGGCCGTATCCCACCAAGGCAGGGTGGCCCAAAAAGAAAAACTAAAGTTTCTCTTCTTAAATTTAGTAATTTATGCAAGAGAAGGGGTTACTAGCCCCTTGCCCCCGGCTTACGGAGGAAGAATTCTGTTCCACTTCCCCATGGAGATAAGAGGAAATAAACAAGAACAAGAATTAGAAAGAAAATAGCAGAAAACCCACAGGGGTTTGTATATATATATGCTTGTACATGTATGCATAGTGTGACCTAAGTGTAAGTATAAGTAGCAAGATGTACCTGAAATCTTTCATGTTTCTTTCTTTCTTTCTTTCTTTCTTTCTTTCAACACCCCACCGAGACGGGGTGGCCCAAAAGGAAAAACGAAAGTTTCTCGTTTTTTTTCCCCCCAACAAACTGGCCATATCCCACCAAGGCAGGGTGGCCCAAAAAGAAAAACAAAAGTTTCTCTTTTTAAATTTAGTAATTTATACAGGAGAAGGGGTTACTAGCCCCTTGCTCCCGGCACTTTAGTCGCCTCTTACAACACACATGGCTTATGGAGGAAGAATTCTATTCCACTTCCCCATGGAGATAAGAGGAAATAAACAAGAACAAGAACTAGAAAGAAAATAGCAGAAAGCCCAAAGGGGTGTGTATATATATGCTTGTACATGTATGTGTAGTGTGACCTAAGTGTAAGTAGAAGTAGCAAGACATACCTGAAATCTTTCATGTTTATGAGACAGAAAAAAGGACACCAGCAATCCTACCATCATGTAAAACAATTACAGGCTTTTGTTTTACATTCACTTGGCAGATGGGCTGTTATGTCTTGCTGAAAATGAAATATCTTTTATTTATTGTTTCCATTATCAGAGAGCCTGGAGGCTTCATTTCCACTCTCCCCTTTAGGACCCAGATGCCCTAATCTTGGTTGCCCTCCACATTGAGGATCCCACTTACATTGCACCAACTTTTGCTTCCTTATTTAGTCATGCATTCACACTTCCTTTCCTGGACATCAGCACCTTTTTGTCATGCAGCACTAGATGCCTTGAAGGTTAAAGGAAGGTTACCTGAAGACAGTGCTGGGGGTAGTCACTGCCCTTGTAGCCTGGTTTCAGGTCATACCTCCTTGTTAATGGCTTAATCAGCTAGGTTGTTAGTGCTATTCACATGTTGCCCATCTGATCAGGAAATAGCTTTAGGAGCATTTGGTTCCTTCATACCCAAAAGGCAGTACCAACGGACTCCTAGCTGTCGTCAAGACAGCTAGGGGTCTGTTGGTACTGCCTTTTGGGTATGAAGGCTTTTTATTTAAGGAATTTTACACCATGCATTGAACCTCTTATTCTCATAGGGAGTAATTTTGATGTGCAGATTTGGGACCAGTCCTTCCAGAATTTTCCAAGTGTGAATTATGATGTATTTTTCTCATCTGTAGTCAGAGGAATATAGCTCTAGGAACTTGTGGCATTCCCAATAATTTAGCTGCCTAACTAATTTTATGGTGGCAGTGAAGGTTCTCTGTATATTCTCCAGGTCTGCAATTTTGCATAAATGACTTAAGGAATATCATCATTGGCTTGGCATCTCTCATTTTTAAGGTCCTAGTTATTCAGTCTATCAGTTTCCTTGCATTGTGAAACCAATGCTTCTGCAATCCTTGAACTTAAAATATTCTGATTAAAAAGCCCCCTACATTCTTTTTCCTCACTATTGACTTGTTTGTTTTGTACTCCGTTCTTGTTTTTCATTCTTCAGTTTATACTTGGTATAATATAGTTACTAAAATTTGTTCTCTCTGAACATAACATTGATTTCTGTGGCCAACTGAAAGACCTGGTTAATATCATTTTAGGAGATTTGCTCTGTCATCATTGGATGCCACTTACATACAGATTTTTGTATCATCTGCAGAGGATGATACATTGCTATGACTTATATCTTGTGTCTGTGTCAAATATGAGAATGAGAAAGATAATTGGAGCAAGTACTGTGCTTTGAGGAGCAGAGCTTTTCACTATGACAGCTTCTGATTTTACTTTGTTGAGTAGTCTTACTCTTTGCGTCTGATTTGTTAGAAAATTAAAAATCCGTCTGCCTATTTCTCTAGTTATTCCTTTTGTGCGAGTTTTGTATACTATTATACCATGATCACTCTTGTGGAAGGTTTTTGCAAAGTCTCTGTATACTACATACTGCTTTTTTTGTCTAAGGCATCCAAAACCTTGTTATAATGCTCTAGCAGTTGCAAGAGGTAGTAGCAACCTGATCTAAACCCATGTTATCCAGGGTTGTGCACATGTTGTGGCTACACGTGTTGAGCAATACTGCGCCATTAATGTTTGCTTTTGATATTATGGGACATAACTGTTCTGCAGTTTTTTTGCAATTAATTCGCTGCCACTTATGTGGAGTGGGGCTATATTCACAGTTTTTAATGTCTGTTGGATGACTGTCTTAAGTCTCCATAGGGTATTTAAGGCATTTGATTTTCTACTTTTTTATTTTTTGAAAAATATGGAGTTACACATGTCTGAGACTGGGGTAGAGTGCATGGGTATATTGCCAATGGCTATATCTTCTTCAAGGTCTGTCTGGTAAAAATTGGGCAAAAACTGTAGATTCAGTGATTAAGTTTTTTTGGACAGTAGCCAAGTATTGTCCCAGACATAATCAGTGGTTAATATGCAGCAGATATGTTTGCTTTCACTACAAATTTTCCTCACCATGATCAGATATATTCTCAGACACCACAACAGTGAGAGTCAGGATATTGGCAGTTTGGAGGGACATGTTGTGTATTTTTATACGTATATGTTTCTAAACTGTTGTATTCTGAGCACCTCTGCAAAAACAGTGATTATGTGTGAGTGAGGTGAAAGTGTTGAATGATGATGAAAGTGTTTTCTTTTTGGGTATTTTCTTTCTTTTTGGGTCACCCTGCCTCGGTGGTTGGGGATTTCAATGCTAAAGTGGGTAAAAATGTTGTGGAGGGAGTAGTAGGTAAATTTGGGGTGCCAGGGGTAAATGTAAATGGGGAGTCTTTAATTGAGCTATGTGTAGAAAGAGATTTGGTAATAAGTAATACATATTTTATGAAAAAGAGGATAAATATACAAGGTATGATGTAGCACGTAATGAAAGTAGTTTGTTAGATTATGTATTGGTGGATAAAAGGTTAATGGGTAGGCTCCAGGATGTACATGTTTATAGAGGGGCAACTGATATATCGGATCATTATTTAGTTGTAGCTACAGTTAGAGTAAGAGGTAGATGGGGCAAGAAGAAGGTGGCAACAACAAGTAGGAGGGAAGTGAAAGTGTATAAACTGAGGAGGAAGTTCTGGTGAAATATAAGCGACTATTGGCAGAAAGGTAGGCTAGTGCAAAGATGAGTAGTGAGGGGGTTGAAGAGGGTTGGATGAGTTTTAAAAATGCAGTATTAGAATGTGGGGCAGAAGTTTGTGGTTATAGGAGGGTGGGGGCAGGAGGAAAGAGGAGTGATTGGTGGAATGATGAAGTAAAGAGTGTGATAAAAGAGAAAAAGTTAGCTTATGAGAGGTTTTTACAAAGCAGAAGTGTTATAAGAAGAGCAGAGTACAGTAAGGCCCCGCTTTACGGCATTTTGACTTACGGTGTTCTGCTAATACGGCGATGTCAAATTATGACCAAAATTTGCTATATGGCAAGCGTCTTTCAAATACGGCGCCCCCACCCGGTTTGTTTACATTTTCTGTGACCACATCTATTATGTCAGGAAACTTTCCAAAATTTCAAGTGTTTTAAAGTTACTGCATATTTTATATGTGCTCTGATAATTATACTTGTGTGTACCTGTACCTAAATATACTTACACACTGTGCTGGTGTGCAGGTACACATTAAAATCTCTAAGTCTCTCTCTACTCATGACGCCAATACTACGTAATAATAATCACTCTTGGGCACACTAAATGTCTTATTTTACATCAATATAGGCATTTTCATTAATCCATCTATGATATTTTCCTCAAAATTATATATGAAACCCATTAAATAGCGTATAAACATGATACATACACTCACAACAAAAATTTATGTAAATATGCGATTTGTTTACAAAGCAGCTGTGTAGGTAGTGTCGGAAGAATTACGTTTTCTCTAATCAAACACTGGGGGATAATTGTAGAAAAATATTCTTTTCGTATGCCTTTACTCTATATATAGCAATTCACGACCCTTGTGGGTTTAGTGCTTTTTATAATAATAATGATAATAATATAATATTATTAATAATGATAGTATTATTATTATTATTGTTATTATTATTATCATCATTCACTCTAAAAATGGTGTGTTGCTGTTTGTTTATTCTGAACTAACTTGTACAACTTGTACACAATGTAAGAGTATTTGTATTGTGAGGTAATTTATTATTATAATAAAAAAATATTGAGGTAAATGTTTTACAAACTCTTACAAACCTACGTGAATGAACTAAAAGTAGACACATATTAATACTCATTTATTTCGCCTGACCAAGTGATCGCCCACTACCTGTTCAGTTTGTGTTCTTACATTGTCTCAACTCTGTATCTTGTTCTCTCTCTCGTTTACTCTTTTGTTAACTAGTTGGCTCTCATTGACGATGGCATCTAAGGTTAACTGTGATAAAAAGAGAAGTCGTAAGCCTCTTGCTTTAAGTGCCAAGTTAGAGGATGGTGGTGTGCCATTCTGATTTTATTCAATAAACACCCTGCCACTCACCTCTCACATATTAATATTAGTATTTTAAGGTAAGTAATTAGTGTACTCTGTGTGTATCTTACCTTTTATTGTGTTTTTATTGCCTATTTCTATTGCTAACCTAATATAAGTTAGTGTAAACTTGTTGTCTGGCATTTATTGCATATTTTATGTGCTCTGATAATACTTGTGGACCTGTGTGGTAGCCGGGTGGAGGGACAACATTATGTTTTCTCTGCTCAGCCATCAGAGAAAACGTGTATGAATCTGTGTTTGGCTCAGCCACTCCCTCACTCCGGTTTTGTTTACAATTTTTGGCATGAATTATTCATTACTTCTACCTTTGTTTATGATGGCATCTAAAGGTAATTGGTAGAAATGATTAAATTCAGTGAACACGGTATGTCGATGTTAATAATATGGCTCTGGGCCACAGTGTAGGTAGCCGGTAGGTATAGCCAAAGCTGGCTACACCTACCAGCTACCTACACAGACTTCCTACAAATAAATACTACTCACCTCTCTTCCTATATTAAGACTACACATATTTTAAGGTAAATAATGAGTGTACTGTATATGTATTTTACCTCTCTGGGATGTTTTAAATATCGTATATTAAGTATGAGACGGGGAGCCAGGGCTACCTACACCTGGACTACCTGCACCTGACTTCCTACAAATAAGTACTACTCATCTCTCTCCCTATATTAAGATTACAAATACCTTAAGATAAGTAATCAATTTACTGTGAATGTATTTTACTTTGTGTGTTTTTAATGCCTAGTTCTATTACTACCTTAATATAATTTAGTGTAAACTTGTTGTCTGGCATTTATATGCATTTATAAATGGAAAAAATGGCTTTCTGCCTTCCGGCGATGTCTGCTTTCCGGCGACAGCCTGGAACCTAACCCGCCGTATAAGTGGGGCCCTACTGTATATGGAGAGTAAAAGAAAGGTGAAGAGAGTGGTGAGGGAGTGCAAAAGGGGAGCAGATGATAGAGTGGGAGAGGCACTGTCAAGAAATTTTAATGAAAATAAGAAAAAATATTGGAGTGAGTTAAACAAGTTAAGAAAGCCTAGGGAACATACAGATTTGTCAGTTAAAAACAGAGTAGGAGAGTTAGTAGATGGGGAGAGGGAGGTATTAGGTAGATGGCGAGAATATTTTGAGGAATTTTTAAATGTTGAAGAAAGGGAGGCGGTAATTTCATGCACTGGCCAGGGAGATATACCATCTTTTAGGAGTGAAGAAGAGCAGAATGTAAGTGTGGGGGAGGTACATGAGGCACTACGTAGAATGAAAGGGGGTAAAGCAGCTGGAACTGATGGGATCATGACAAATGTTAAAAGCAGGAGGGATATAGTGTTTGAGTGGTTGGTACTTTTGTTTAATAAATGTATGAAAGAGGGGAAGGTACCTAGGGATTGGCAAAGAGCATGTATAGTCCCTTTATATAAAGGGAAGGGGGACAAAAGAGATTGTAAAAATTATAGAGGAATAAGTTTATTGAGTGTACCAGGACAAGTGTACGGTAGGGTTATTATTGAAAGAATTAGAGGTAAGACAGAATGTAGGATTGCGGATGAGCAAGGAGGTTTCAGAGTGGGTAGGGTATGTGTAGATCAAGGGTTTACATTGAAGCATATATGTGAGCACTATTTAGATAAAGGTAGGGAAGTTTTTATTGCATTTATGGATTTAGAAAAGGCATATGATAGAGTGGATAGGGGAGCAATGTGGCAGATGTTGCAAGTATATGGAATAGGTGGTAAGTTACTAAATGCTGTAAAGAGTTTTTATGAGGATAGTGAGCCTCAGCTTAGGGTGTGTAGAAGAGAGGGAGACTACTTCCCGGTAAAAGTAGGTCTTAGACAGGGATGTGTAATGTCACCATGGTTGTTTAATATATTTATAGATGGGGTTGTAAAAGAAGTAAATGCTAGGGTGTTCGGGAGAGGGGTGGGATTAAATTATGGGGAATCAAATGCAAAATGGGAATTGACACAGTTACTATTTGCTGATGATACTGTGCTTATGGGAGATTCTAAAGAAAAACTGCAAAGGTCAGTGGATGAGTTTGGGAGTGTGTGTAAAGGTAGAAAGTTGAAAGTGAACATAGAAAAGAGTAAGGTGATGAGGGTATCAAATGATTTAGATAAAGAAAAATTGGATATCAAATTGGGGAGGAGGAGTATGGAAGAGTGAATGTTTTCAGATACTTGGGAGTTGATGTGTCGGCGGATGGATTTATGAAGGATGAGGTTAATCATAGAATTGATGAAGGAAAAAAGGTGAGTGGTGCATTGACGTATATGTGGAGTCAAAAAACGTTATCTATGGAGGCAAAGAAGGGAATGTATGAAAGTATAGTAGTATCAACACTCTTATATGGGTGTGAAGCTTGGGTTGTGAATGCAGCAGCGAGGAGGTGGTTGGATGCAGTGGAGATGTCCTGTCTAAGGGCAATGTGTGGTGTAAATATTATGCAGAAAATTCAGAGTGTGGAAATTAGGAGGTGTGGAGTTAATAAAAGTATTAGTCAGAGGGCTGAAGAGGGGTTGTTGAGGTGGTTTGGTCATTTAGAGAGAATGGATCAAAGTAGAATGACATGGAGAGCATTTAAATCTGTAGGAGAAGGAAGGCGGGGTAGGGGTCATCCTCGAAAAGGTTGGAAGGAAGGGGTAAGGGAGGTTTTGTGGGCGAGGGGCTTGGACTTCAAGCAGGCGTGCATGAGCGTGTTCCATAGGAGTGAATGGAGACGAATGGTATGTATTTGGGACTTGACGATCTGTTGGAGTGTGAGCAGGGTAATATTTAGTGAATGGATTCAGGGAAACCGGTTATTTTTACATAGCTGGACTCGAGTCCTGGAAATGGGAAGTACAATGCCTGCACTCTAAAGGAGGGGTTTTGGGATATTAGCAGTTTGGAGGGATATGTTGTGTATCTTTATACATATATGCTTCTAAACTGTTGTGTTCTGAGCACCTCTGCAAAAACAGTGATTATGTGTGAGTGAGGTGAAAGTGTTGAATGATGATGAAAGTATTTTCTTTTTGGGGATTTTCTTTCTTTTTGGGTCACCCTGCCTCGGTGGGAGACGGCCGACTTGTTGAGGAGGGGTGTTAATGTTGCAGTTTAAAAACTGTAGTGTAAAGCACCCTTCTGGCAAGACAGTGATGGAGTGAATGATGGTGAAAGTTTTTCTTTTTCGGGCCACCCTGCCTTGGTGGGAATCGGCCAATGTGTAAATAAAAAAAATAAATAATTTTTCCTGCCTTCAAATTTTGCACGATTGGCCTGAGATGCCTTGTCAGCATAGAATAGGTCTTAACACTCAGTGTGCACCATATTAAAAAAATCTGGGACCACTTAGTACCTTGTGGGAGCACCAATTCAAATGAGCGCCAGCTCATATATATATATATATATATATATATATATATATATATATATATATATATATATATATATATATATATATATATATATATATATATATATATATATTATACAGTGGACCCCCGGTTAACGATATTTTTTTCACTCCAGAAGTATGTTCAGGTGCCAGTACTGACCGAATTTGTTCCCATAACGAATATTGTGAAGTAGATTAGTCCATTTCAGACCCCCAAACATACACGTACAAACGCACTTACATAAATATACTTACATAATTGGTCGCATTTGGAGGTGATCGTTATGCGGGGGTCCACTGTATATATATTTTATTTTTATCACACTGGCCGATTCCCACCAAGGCAGGGTGGCCCGAAAAAGAAAAACTTTCGCCATCATTCACTCCATCACTGTCTTGCCAGAAGGGTGCTTTACACTACAGTTTTTAAACTGCAACATTAACACCCCTCCTTCAGAGTGCAGGCACTGTACTTCCCATCTCCAGGACTCAAGTCCGGCCTGCCAGTTTCCCTGAACCCCTTCATAAATGTTGCTTTGCTCACACTCCAACAGCACGTCAAGTATTAAAAACCATTTGTCTCCATTTACTCCTATTAAACACGCTCACACATGCCTGCTGGAAGTCCAAGCCCCTCGCACACAAAACCTCCTTTACCCCCTCCCTCCAACCTTTCCTAGGCTGACCCCTACCCTGCCTTCCTTCCACTACAGACTGATACACTCATGAAGTCATTCTGTTCCTCTCCATTCTCTCTACATGTCCAAACCACCTCAACAACCCTTCCTCAGCCCTCTGGACAACAGTTTTGGTAATCCCGCACCTCCTCCTAACTTCCAAACTACAAATTCTCTGCATTATATTCACACCACACATTGCCCTCAGACATGACATCTCCACTGCCTCCAGCCTTCTCCTCGCTGCAACATTCATCACCCATGCTTCACACCCATATAAGAGCGTTGGTAAAACTATACTCTCATACATTCCCCTCTTTGCCTCCAAGGACAAAGTTCTTTGTCTCCACAGACTCCTAAGTGCACCACTCACCCTTTTCCCCTCATCAATTCTATGATTCACCTCATCTTTCATAGACCCATCCGCTGACACGTCCACTCCCAAATATCTGAATACATTCACCTCCTCCATACTCTCTCCCTCCAATCTGATATCCAATCTTTCATCACCTAATCTTTTTGTTATCCTCATAACCTTAATCTTTCCTGTATTCACTTTTAATTTTCTTCTTTTGCATACCCTACCAAATTCATCCACCAATCTCTGCAACTTCTCTTCAGAATCTCCCAAGAGCACAGTGTCATCAGCAAAGAGCAACTGTGACAACTCCCACTTTGTGTGTGATTCTTTATCTTTTAACTCCACGCCTCTTGCCAAGACCCTCGCATTTACTTCTCTTACAACCCCATCTATAAATATATTAAACAACCACGGTGACATCACACATCCTTGTCTAAGGCCTACTTTTACTGGGAAATAATTTCCCTCTTTCCTACATACTCTAACTTGAGCCTCACTATCCTCGTAAAAACTCTTCACTGCTTTCAGTAACCTACCTCCTACACCATACACCTGCAACATCTGCCACATTGCCCCCCTATCCACCCTGTCATTACACCATACACCTGCAACATCTGCCACATTGCCCCCCTATCCACCCTGTCATACGCCTTTTCCAAATCCATAAATGTCACAAAGACCTCTTTAGCCTTATGTAAATACTGTTCACTTATATGTTTCACTGTAAACACCTGGTCCACACACCCCCTACCTTTCCTAAAGCCTCCTTGTTCATCTGCTATCCTATTCTCCGTCTTACTCTTAATTCTTTCAATAATAACGCTACCATACACTTTACCAGGTATACTCAACAAACTTATCCCCCTATAATTTTTGCACTCTCTTTTGTCCCCTTTGCCTTTATATAAAGGAACTATGCATGCTCTCTGCCAATCCCTAGGTACCTTACCCTCTTCCATACATTTATTAAATAATTGCACCAACCACTCCAAAACTATATCCCCACCTGCTTTTAACATTTCTATCTTTATCCCATCAATCCCGGCTGCCTTACCCGCTTTCATTTTACCTACTGCCTCACGAACTTCCCCCACACTCACAACTGGCTCTTCCTCACTCCTACAAGATGTTATTCCTCCTTGCCCTATACACGAAATCACAGCTTCCCTATCTTCATCAACATTTAACAATTCCTCAAAATATTCCCTCCATCTTCCCAATACCTCTAACTCTCCATTTAATAACTCTCCTCTCCTATTTTTTAACTGACAAATCCATTTGTTCTCTAGGCTTTCTTAACTTGTTAATCGCAATCCAAAACTTTTTCTTATTTTCAACAAAATTTGTTGATAACATCTCACCCACTCTCTCATTTGCTCTCTTTTTACATTGCTTTACCACTCTCTTAACCTCTCTCTTTTTCTCCATATACTCTTCCCTCCTTGCATCACTTATACTTTGTAAAAACTTCTCATATGCTAACTTTTTCTCCCTTACTACTCTCTTTACATCATCATTCCACCAATCGCTCCTCTTCCCTCCCGCACCCACCTTCCTGTAACCACAAACTTCTGCTGGACACTCCAACACTACATTTTTAAACCTACCCCATACCTCTTCGACCCCATTGCCTATGCTCTCATTAGCCCATCTATCCTCCAATAGCTGTTTATATCTTACCCTAACTGCCTCCTCTTTTAGTTTATAAACCTTCACCTCTCTCTTCCCTGATGCTTCTATTCTCCTTGTATCCCATCTACTTTTTACTCTCAGTGTAGCTACAACTAGAAAGTGATCTGATATATCTGTGGCCCCTCTATAAACATGTACATCCTGAAGTCTACTCAACAGTCTTTTATCTACCAATACATAATCCAACAAACTACTGTCATTTCGCCCTACATCATATCTTGTATACTTATTTATCCTCTTTTTCTTAAAATATGTATTACCTATAACTAAACCCCTTTCTATACAAAGTTCAATCAAAGGGCTCCCATTATCATTTACACCTGGCACCCCAAACTTACCTACCACACCCTCTCTAAAAGTTTCTCCTACTTTAGCATTCAGGTCCCCTACCACAATTACTCTCTCACTTGGTTCAAAGGCTCCTATACATTCACTTAACATCTCCCAAAATCTCTCTCTCTCCTCTACATTCCTCTCTTTTCCAGGTGCATACACGCTTATTATGACCCACTTTTCACATCCAACCTTTACTTTAATCCACGTAATTCTTGAATTTACACATTCATATTCTCTTTTCTCCTTCCATAACTGATCCTTCAACATTACTGCTACCCCTTCCTTTGCTCTAACTCTCTCAGATACTCCAGATTTAATCCCATTTATTTCCCCCCACCGAAACTCCCCTACCCCCTTCAGCTTTGTTTCGCTTATGGCCAGGACATCCAACTTCTTTTCATCCATAACATTTATTTATTGGGTATTAATGGAAGAACAGGAAGCTGTCCTACTGCTGCTTGTGTCTTGTACATTGTACCACAATCATCCCACATCTAACTCACCATCAGCAGCTAGAGGGGGTGATGAGTATATGTATTGAGTGTTAGTGTTAGATACAGTAAAGAAATGAGATGCAATGAAAGAGGAGGAGGTGTCCTGTTACTTCGTGTTCCTGTACTTCTCATACCACAGCTCTCCTCCAAATGTATTAGGAATTAGTTTGTGGAAAGTATAGTCAGTGTCTTGGAACATATCCCCATGAAATGCAGGGAAAAGGTAGAATATATCCAGTGAAAAGGAGGGAAGCCATTTGCCAATTAGAGAATATTGTGCTTGCATCCATGGTTCAAAAAGTCAACATTCTACCAGCAAACATGAGAAATATTGCTGGAACTTTGGTAATAATAAAAAAATAATTGAAGCTCTCGGGAGGAGGAAATATTGCTTTAACTTTGTTAATACAGTGGAACCTCGGTTTTTGTATGCCCAGGTTTTCATAGGATTTGGCTCTCGACAAATTTTTGCGTCAAAATTTTGTCCCAATTTTCATACATCCGCTCGGTTTTCATAGAGTTGACAGTGGTCTGCCATACTAAACACATCTGCCTGCCTGCGCCCACACAAAGCATCCCACGTGTTCTGACTCAGTCTGGCTTTATTTCTCGTTGAGTGAGCATTACCTCGTTCGTTCATCCGAAACATTTGATAATAATCCATTGTTTTTTGTATTTGTTTATTGAGTGTGGCTGGTAAATAAGCCACCATGGGGCCAAAGAAAGTTCCAAGTGCCAGCCCTTGATAAAGAGTTCGAGAAACGCGATAGAATTCAAGAAAGAAATCATAACAAAGTACGAAAGTGGCGTACGCGTGGCCGACCTCGCCAGGAAGTACAGGAAGTCAGTATCAACGATCAGTTCCATCCTGGCAAAGAAAAAGAAATCAAGAAAGCTGATTTTGTGAAAGAGGTAAATGTGCTAACAAAACAGAGATCTCAAACAATCGAAGATGCTGAGAAGCTGTGGGTGTGGATCAACGAAAAGCAGTTAGCGGGAGATAGTGTTATGGAGGCGATAATTTGCAAAAAGGCAAGGCAGTTGCATGCGGATCTTGCAAAGAAAATGCCTTAAATGAGTACTGCTATTAGTGAATTTAAGGCCAGCAGAGGCTGGTTCGAAGAATTCAAGAAGCAAACTAGCATACACAGTGTGGTAAGGCAGGGCGAGGCTCCAAGTTCGGACAAAAATGGGGCCAAAAAATTTGTTGATGAATGCAAGGAGTACATACAGGCTCAAGGATTCCTCCCCCAACAAGTCTTAAGTTGTGACATTACAGGTCTCTTTTGGAAGATAATACCAAAGAGGACCTACATCATGCAGGAGGAAAAGTCACTGCCAGGATACAAACCTATGAAGGATAGGCTAACTCTTTTGTTCTGTGGTAATGCTAGTGGGGATTTCAAAGGGAAGCCTTTACTGGTGTATCACTCTGAAAATCCCTGAGTGTTCAAGAAAAATAATGTCATGAAGAATAAATTGTGTGTGATGTGGAAGGCTAACAATAAGGCATGGGTCATGAGGCAAATTTCCATTGAGTGGGTCAATGAAGTGTTTGGCCTGAGTGTGAAGAATTAGCTCCTGGAAAAGCAGTTGCCACTCAAGTGCTTCCTGGTACAGTGGAACCTCAAAAATCGAACTTAATCCGTTCCAGGAGCTAGTTCTAAATTTGAAAAGTCTGAAATTCGAAGCAATATTTCCCATAAGAAATAATGGAAACACAATTAATCCGTTCCAGAAACCCAAAAATATTCACACAAAAAATACATTTTATAGAGATTAATTACAGTTTTACATACAAATACTATAGTTTTTAATTATGTATAGTAATACATATAAAATAACATTTTTACTTACCTTTTTTGAAGATTGGTGATGGCATCTGGAAGATTGGGAGGAGGAGAGAGGGAGTTGGGGTTAGTGTTTGGAAGGAGAATCCCCCTCCATGAGGACTTCAGGTAAAGCTCTCTCTGGGGTTACTTCTCTTCTCTGTCTTTTAATGCCACTAGGACCAGCTTGAGTCACTGGACCCCTGTCTCGCAAAATAACTGTCCACAGTCCTCTGTTTCTGGCGCCTCTCTAACATTTCCCTAAAATGGGACATGGTTCTGTCACTGAACTTGTTGCAAAGATGGCTTGTTTCAGCTTGCTCAGGGTGGTACTTCTGCACAAACATTTGGACATCATTCCACTTGGCACAAATCTCCTTAATCTTTGAAGAAGGCACCTCATCCACTTCCTATATTAACACCTTTCACAACATCAGCTTCCTTGATTTGTTCTTTCTTTGACAGGATAGAACCGATGGTTGACTTGTTTTTCCCATACATCCTGGCAAGCTCAACAAGTCTCACACCACTCTCATACTTCTGTATTATTTCCTTCTTCACATCTATGGTGTTTCTCACTTTCTTTACCACAGGGGTACCACTAGCAAGTTTCTTTGGGCCCATGGCAGCCTATTTCACAGTCCCACAAGCACTAAACACAACGAAATAATTGTAAAATGCGTGAATGAGAGCGCAGGTTAGTGTTCACTCAAGCATAAACAAAGCTAGACTGCTCACAGCGCCTGCGCGGGGACGCGGACAGAGCGGGCGGCAGACAGGTCCTGTACCTGGCGGTCTGAAAATGGGACACGTTCGATAATAGGGACACAGTTTGTTCGAAAAAATGGTCCTATTTTCAAGACGTTCGATATGTGATACGTTCGATTTTTGAGGTTCCACTGTAATGGACCTTGCTCCTGCTCATCCTCCAGGCTTGGAAGACCAATTGTTGGAGGAGTTTAGTTTCATCACAGTGAAGTTCTTGTCCTCTAATATGACTCCTCTCATCCAGCCCATGGACCAGCAGGTCATTTCAAACTTCAAAACACTCTACACCAAAGCACTGTTTCAAAGGTACTTTGAAGTGACCTCAGACACTGAATTGACCTTAAGAGAGTTCTGGAGGAATCACTTGAATATCCTCAATTGCATAAGCCTTATAGAAAAGGCTTGGCAGGGAGTAACTCCTAGGACGATGAACTCTGCTTGGAGAAAATTGTGGCCAGAATGTGTCCTCGAGAAGGACTGTGAAGGGTTTGAGGCTGACCCTGACGATCCTGTGCCTATTGTGGAATCTATTGTGTCTTTGGGGAAGTCCATGGGGTTGGATGTGAGTGGCAGGATGTGGAAGAATTAGTGGACGACTACAGGGAAGAGCTAACCACTGAAGAGCTGCAAGACTTTCAACTGGAACAGCAGCCAACCCCAGCTAAGGAAATTGCTTCAGAGGAGGAGGAAGAGAGAGGGGAGAATGTGCCTTCTTCTGTGATTAACCCTTTCAGGGTTTCCGACGTACTAGTACGGCTTATGCACCGGGGTTGTTGACGTACTAGTACGCGTAAATTCTAGTGCCTTCAAATCTAGCGAGAGAAAGCTGGTAGGCCTACATATGAAAGAATGTGTCTATGTGGTCAATGTGCACAGTATAAAAAAGTCCTGCAGCACACAGTGAATAATGAGGAAAAAAAAACTTAGACCGTGTTTTTGGTTTAAAACAGTGACTTTGCACTGTATTTTTGTATGGTATTTATGATTGTGTTCTAGTTTTCCTGGTCTCATTTTATAGAATGGAAGGCATATTACAGAAATTGAGATGATTTTGATTGGTTTCACAATGAAAAGTACCTTGAAATTGAGCTCAAATTAGCAGAAATATTCAATTTTTGCCAAAGTTCAAAAGTAAACAAATCCTGCCACGCATCCAATACACATCAACTGGCGAGTCTAATATTCTTTCACAAGTGCGCTGATATTATTTATACTATTTCTACATTTCTACAGTAGTCTGCATAACAGTAAATCTTCTATTTTTTGTGAGAAAAGAATTCAAAGTGGGAAGCAAAAGAAATGTAAGAGGGACCTGGGGACGTGACTAATGAACAGAGGAAATGTTATTTTAGTGCCAGGAATGTCTGTCTTGTTTATTCTGGACCCTATTTGGAAATTGGCATCTTTTGAAATTTGGGTGAAATTGGCAAAATTGCTAATTTCTGACCACTTTACTGGATAGTTGAAATCGCTAAATGGGTGGTTTCTTGTACTCATTCGATAGAAAAAATGGAGTTCTAGCAAAATAGTTATGATTTTTGTCGACTAGTACACTGGAATTGGCCGAAAATAGGGCTCAAAGTGGGCAAAATCGCCGATGCGTTAACATAGTCGAGACCGCTAATTTCGCAAGAGCATAATTCCATAAGTTTTCCATCAAATTTGGGTATCTCATGGAGAGGCACCCTGTTCCTCTCTGTGAGCAGTGTCAAGTTCCAGTATCGATTAGCCACATTCTGTTAGACTGCCCTCTCTATCAACGAGCACACAGAATTTACCTCCAGCGTCGTCTCCGCTCTACTACTCTCTCTTTACCTTCCCTTCTTGCTGATGGACCCTCCTTTAATCCTGACTCTCTCATTGACTTCTTGACAAGAACTGATTTACTCCACAAACTCTGATTATACCTTTCGCACTCCCCTCAGCCCTTTCTACCTCAATCTCTTGCTGCCCTCTACCCTTTCACCATCCACTGCCCCGCTGTTCTCAGTAACCTATTACTCGTCCATCTCCCTTTTGCCACCTGATACCCACGCTTCCTTCCTGCCCTGCAGCGCTGTATAGCCTTTGTGGTTTAGCGCTTCTTTATTATAATAATGACCCATCAAATTTCATGCTTTTGGTGTCATTATGATTGGGAAAAGATTTTCAGTCTTTTCATAAGAAATTTTTTTTTTTTTCTGAAAAATTTGCAACCCTGAGAACAAGTTTAGGAGAGGGCCTCTCGACCCTGAAAGGGTTAAGGACATATGTGCAAAGTGGAATGAGTTGCAAAGTTTTGTGGAAAAATATCACCCTAACAAAGCTGTTGCAAGCCATATTTGCAACATGTTCAATGACAATACCTCGTCCCATTTTAGGCAAATCTTAGAGATGCCAGAAATAGACCTCTCTGGACAGATTTTTTTGCGACGGGTCCTGTGACTCTCAAGCTGGTCCTAGTGCCAGTAAAAGACAAAGGGAAATAACCCCGGATAGGACAGTGATACCTGAAGTCCTTATGGAGGTGGATTCTCCTTCCAAACAATAACCTCTCCTCCTTCCTCTCCCCTCCTCGCCATCTTCCATATGCCAACAAGAATCTTCAATAAAGGTAAAAGTTATGTTAAATGTTCATTTATCCATTTTATTAGTCATTTATATTTATTTCTCATTGTTTTCTGTATGTAAAACTATAGTTATTCTCTATAAAATGTATTTTTTTTTTATTATTTTTGGGTGTTTAGAATGGATTTATTGGATTTACATTATTTCTTATGGGAAATATTGCTTCAGTTTTCATACAATTCGTTTTTCGTCAGACTTTCTGGAATGAATTAATCACGAAAACCAAGGTTCCACCGTATTGACATCATAAGAAAGAATCTACAGAAAGAAAAGAAAGTTAGGTATGGGAAACCTAGTGAGCGCAGTTTAAACAAAATTCTATACCTGCTATTATCTTTTACTTTTTAATTTGAAAACTGAAACACATGTGCAACGTCTGGGTATCTTTACTGTAAACATTTCGCCATCCAGTGGCTTTATCAATACAGATTCTAGGACATAATTTGCAGGCAGTAGAACTATATATAAAACATGAGGTAATCAGTCTCTCAGCCTTGGAGTTGGTGTGAAGAGCACTGTAGTTGTTAAGATTCTGGAGCATAGGCAGGGAGGCTGGTGCTTATATACTAACATCATGTGGAGAGGGACGGGTAGCAAACAAGGTCATAGTCACTGGTAGGCAGGATTCCCCAGTGAAAGTAGGTCATACCAAAAGGGATGGGTAAGATGTAGTAGTAGTTGTAGTAGCAATGAAGAAGGTCATGTAGATGTCCTCTGAACCAAGATTCCATGATGTTGCATTGTCTAACAAGTTGTACAAGAATGGTATACAATACCGACAAGATGAAAACTGAGACACGTGCAGCATCTGGGTATCTCTATTTTAAACGTTTTGCCATCCAGTGGCTTTATCTACACAGATTCTAGGACAAGGACATAATTTGACGACTACGGTGCTCTTCACACCAACTGCAAGGCTGATGGGCTGATTACCTCATCTTTTGTATGTAGTTCTACTGTCTTCAAATTATGTCCCAGAGTCTGTATTGATAAAGCCACTGAGTGACAAAATGTTTACAATAAAGATACTCAGATGTTGCACATGTGTCTCAGTTATCATCTTGTTGGTATTGTATACCATTCTTGTACAACTTTTTAATTTGTTTATGTACTGTTTACTATGTGGAATTATCTGAGCATTTTGAGATGTTGATTTTGGCTTTCTTTTTTTTAGCTTTTCTTTTTCTGCCTCAGCACAATAACAAATAATACATGTAATGGTTTTGTCCCTCCCAACATTTTCTCCTTAATTGCATTTTATTCTTGGTTTTTCTTAATCTCATCAGTTTGTTTATAGTTCACAGCTTTGCTTGGCCTTAACCTTTAAGCTGTCCAAATGTAGATCTACGTTTGCACAACTAGCGCTCCGAATGTAGATCTACATTTTTTATACACCTACCATCCGACTTACAACCTGCTCGACTTACGACCACTCGACTTATGACCACTCGACTTATGACCGTGTTTTTTATGCCAAATTTCTGGGAAATAAACAACTATTTGTGTTGTACACAGTGTTTATCCTAAACCTTACAGTATAAAATGCAGTACTAACAGCATAAAAACTAAAGTAAAACATGAAATACCAAAATAAAACAATAAAATAAAGTCATTACAAAAATGTTTTGTTGATATTCAGTAGTAAAGTTTGACTTACGACCATTTCGACTTACGACCGGTTTCTCGGAACTGAACTCGGTTGTAAGTCAGATGGTAGGTGTACATAAGAATGTAAAAAAAAAAAACGTAGATCTACGTTCGGAGTGCTAGCGTTGCAAACGTAGATCTACGTTCAGAGCGCTAACATTGCAAACGTAGATCTACATTTGGACAGTTTAACCCTTTGACTGTCGCAAGCCCCTTTCTGAAACTGTCATTCTGTCGAAAAATTTTTGGAAAAAAAAAATTATTTTTTCTTATGAAATGATAATATTTTCCTGATGGTAATGACACCGAAAGTATGAAATTTGGTGGAAAACTCATGGAATTATGCTCCCGTGAAGTTAGCGGTCTCGGCGACATACACGCATCAGCAATTTTGCCGAATTGAGCCTTATTTTTGGCCAATTCCATTGTTCCAGTTGACCAAACTCATAGCTATTTCTTTAGAACTCCATTTTTTCTGTCAACTGAGTACAGGAAACTGCCCATTTACCAATTTGAACTACCCAATGAAGTGGTCAGAAATTGGCAATTTGGCCAATTTCATGCAAATTAAAAAAGATGCCAATTTCAAAATAGGGTCCAGAATAAACACTGTAGACATTCTTGGCACTAAAATAACATATCCTCTGTTCATTAGTCATGTCTCTAGGCCCCTCTTATATTACTATTGCTTTATTTTGTATTTTTATTCATACAAAAAATAGAAGATTTACTGTTATGCAGACTACTGCATTATTGTAAAAATGGTATAAATAATATCAGTGCACTAGTGAAAGAAAATTAGACTCCCTAGTTGACGTGTATTGGACGTGTGGTGTGATTTGCTTACTCTTGAATATTGGTAAAAATCGAACATCTCCGGTACTTTGAGCTCAATTTCAAGGTTGTTTTCATTGTGAAATTAATCTCTATTTCTGTAATATGCTTTCCATTCTATCACATGAGACCACGAAAATGAGAATACAACCATAAATACTATACGAAGATACACCTCAAAGTCGGCGTTTTAATCCAAGAAAACTTTTTTTTTTTTTTCTCATTATGCACTGCATGCTGCAGGATTTTTTTTATATGGTGCACACTGACCACACAGACCCATTCTCTCATGTGTGGGCCTACCAGCTTTCTCCTGCTTGATTTGAAGCCGCTAGAATTATTGAGTATATATATGTCCGAAACACTGGCTCGTAAGATGTACGTGTATATACATGTATATGACCAAAACAGTCAAAGGGTTAATCACAAAGTTCTCATCCATCCTTGCCTTTCATAAATCTAGCTGCTGTTTGAATTTCTATAATTTGGTTTATCATATCTTGATCCATTACATTTTATTCTGTTTTCTTTTGTCTAGTCCACACATCCTTCAACTCTTACAATTATTTTTCCAATATTGAGCTTTTAATTCATAATTTGTATTGTTAGCTCGTTGATTTTCTGTAATTTGTGATTTACAGTAACTCCATATTATTAGTTTTCTTCTAACATTTTCTGATTTTCATACCTTCAACATTGTTTTTATTGTGTTACTGTTTACTTTGCTACTCATATTTCTTTTAATAAGCTTTTGATGGCCACATTAATCTGATTTTTCTTTAAATTGCTTTGGAGGCTCTGATATACAGTACACAGTATATCTTTTGTTGTTTGAAGAGCCAAAAGTTAAGCTAGTAATTTCAGTTAATGGAAATTTTTTCCATCAAAATTACTGCATCTATGGGACTTGGAGTCTGATATCCAAGAGAGATTAAGCATGGATGGAGCATATTACATTTAGCCACTAAATTTTCATCATGTTAAATTCATATTATCCCATAATAGTCCAAAGTTCTCCCAGTCAGAGGAAGTGGGATTGATTCATGACCCCTGTACTCGGCCAGAGATACAATCTTGCACCATTGACATTTGTAGCTGTACTTTTCAGGGATTTCAAAGTAATTATTATAAGCTATATACAGTAGGGCCCTGCTTTTCATCGTTTCGCCTTATGGCATTCCACTAATATGGCAATCTCAAATTATGACCAAAACTTTCTATACGGCAAGTGGTCTTTCAAATACGGCACGGGCCACCCGGTTTGTTTACATTCTCCTTGAGCACATCTCTATTATGTAATAATAATCACTCTTGGGCACATAAAATGTCTAATTTTACGTCAATATAGACATTTTCATTAATTCATCTATGATATTTTCTTCAAAATTATATAAGAAACATGTTACATAGCATATAAACATGCTGTTTATATGCTATGGAGGTGTGGTTGCCGGGTGGAGGGAAAACATTACATAATACTAATAATAATTACTCTTGGGCACATCAAATGTCTTATTTTATGTTAATATAGACATTTTCATTAATCCATCTGTTATATTTTCTTCAAAATTATATAAGAAACACATTACATAACATTACATAACTATGAAAGATGAGGTGAATCATAGAATTGATGAGGGGAAAAGGGTGAGTGGTGCACTTAGGAGTCTGTAGAGACAAAGAACTTTGTCCCTGGAGGCAAAGAGGGGAATGTATGAGAGTATAGTTTTACCAACGCTCTTATATGGGTGTGAAGCATGGGTGATGAATGTTGTAGCGAGGAGAAGGCTGGAGGCAGTGGAGATGTCATGTCTGAGGGCAATGTGTGGTGTGAATATAATGCAGAGAATTCGTAGTTTGGAAGTTAGGAGGAGGTGTGGGATTACCAAAACTGTTGTCCAGAGGGCTGAGGAAGGGTTGTTGAGGTAGTTTGGACATGTAGAGAGAATGGAGCGAAACAGAGTGACTTGAAGAGTGTATCAGTCTGTAGTGGAAGGAAGGCGGGGTAGGGGTCGGCCTAGGAAAGGTTGGAGGGAGGGGGTAAAGGAGGTTTTGTGTGCGAGGGGCTTGGACTTCCAGCAGGCATGTGTGAGCGTGTTTGATAGGAGTCTATGGAGACAAATGGTTTTTAATACTTGACGTACTGTTGGAGTGTGAACAAAGTAACATTTATGAAGGGGTTCAGGGAAACCGGCAGGCCGGACTTGAGTCCTGGAGATGGGAAGTACAGTGCCTGCACTCTGAAGGAGGGGTGTTAATGGTGCAGTTTAAAAACTGTAGTGTCAAGCACCCTTCTGACAAGACAGTGATGGAGTGAATGATGGTGAAAGTTTTTCTTTTTCGGGCCACCCTGCCTTGGTGGGAATCGGCCAGTGTGATAAACAAAATGTTTATTTTTTTTTTATTATCTACTATGGAGGGTAGTAGCCGGGTGGAGGGAAAACATTACATCACTCCCCCTAATACATAACACTTTTGTTTACAATTCTTGGCTTGAATTATTCATTGCTTCTCCCTTTGTTTATGATAGCATCTAAAGGTAGTTCTTAGAAACGATTAAACTCAGTGAACATGGTATGTTGATGGTAATAATATTGCTCTGGGCCACATTAAATATCGTGTAGGTATGTAGCGCAGGTGGACTACATATGTACATTATTATTATAACTGATAATCATACGTATGTGTACCTGTACCTAAGTAAACTTACACACTGTGCTGGCATGCAGGTACACATTAAAATCACAAAGAGTGTCTTATTAGTCTTGAAGATGCCATATTAACCCATAAACGGTCCAAACGTATATATGTGTTTTTTCAACATTTGAAAGTATGTAAAAAAAGTTGATCTTTTTGTTTTTCTACATTTGAAAATGTGTAAAAAAAACTTTGATCTACTTTTTTTTTTTTGTTATATTTGAAAATATGTAAAAAAACTTAGATCTACTTTTGTAGCACTACACATGTGAACGTAGATCTGCTTGAACCGTTTACGGGTTAATGATAATAACACAATAATAATCACTCTAAGGAGCATTAAATATCGTATAAAACGTTAATACATATAGACATTTTGCTTAATCCATCTAAATACACCCCACAGTAGAATAAATTAACATAAATATGAGATGTGGTAGCCAGGTGACTTGTAGGACTTGTGGTAGCCAGACAAATTGTAGGACTTGTGGTAGCCAGGCGAATTGTAGGACTTGTGGTAGCCAGGCGAATTGTAGGACTTGTGATAGCCAGGCAACTTGTAGGACTTATGGTAGTCAGACAACTTGTAGGACTTGTGGTAGCCAGGCAACTTGTAGGACTTGTGGTAGCCAGGCAATTTGTAGGACTTGTGGTAGCCAGACAACTTGTAGGACTTGTGGTAGCCAGGCAATTTGTAGGACTTGTGGTAGCCAGACAACTTGTAGGACTTGTGACAAAAACCAGACACGTTCATCTGGTTTGTTTACATTATGTGTGGGTGGGGTGGGGAGAGCTGCCCTTCCTGGCTACCCATACTTCCGAACTAAATAAAACTCACCCTACATTAAGACTACAAATATTTTAAGGTAATTAATGAGTGTACTATATATGCATTTTATCGCTCTTGGGAGCTTAATGTCATAGTAGGTGGAAGTGGCCAGGCAGGATGCCATACCTCCCACATGACTTTCTACAAATAAATACTTTTCACCTCTCACCCTACATTAAGACGACAAATATTTTAAGGTAAGTACAGGGTCTACTGTATATGCATTTTATCGCTTTAGGGAGCTTTAAGCATCGTAGTATAGAATGTGTGGGTGGGGTGGCCAGGAGGGCTACCACACCTGGCTTCTTAAAGAGTAAATACTACTCACCTTTTGCCCTACTTTAAGACTACAAATATTTTGAGGCAAATAATGAGTGTACTGTGTGTGTATTTTACTTTTTAATGCCTAGTTCTATTGCTAACTAATATATGTTAGTGTAAACTTGTTATCTGGCATTTATGTGCATTTATAAATGGAAAAAAAAATGGAGTTCTGCTTTCCGGTGAAGTCTGCTTTTTGGCAGTAGCCTGGAACCTAACCTGCCGAATAAGTGGGGCCTTACTGTACATATATATATACTGCCTGAATTTCATGAAGTGCATCTACCAGGATAGTTTTTTTTTCCTATTGCAGTCTTGTACTCTGCAGATCTATAGTATGGGAAGAGATGTGTCATAGCCAGGTGTGATTTGAAATTTAACCCGTAAACAGTCCAAACGTATATATACGTTAGTACCACTGGCACCCCAAACATAAATCTACGTTTTATTTTTCCTGCCTCCAAATTTGGCATGATTGGCCTAAGATGCCTGGTCAGCATAGAATGGGTATTTGCCCTTGGTGTACACGGTATTAAAAAAAATCTGGGACCCCTTAGTACCTTGTGGGAGCACCAGTTCAATTGAGTGCCAACTAGAGCAAACAGCACAGCAAACACCTGGGATTCACTGATGTCATGTGGTATTAACACCCATTTTAAGAGGAAAGTGATGTTGGCCCCGAGTTTAGTGGCTTTGAGGTGTATGTGGCCATAAATGTCTAGGAAATATCAAAAACCTCGATAGTAACCCATGTGCAACATTTGTGCAACACCCTTTCAGAATGTCTTATAACCTATGGCCTAAGGAAAGAGAAACAATTCTGGAACATGTAAGGCAGGCAGGCTGGCTGGCTGGCTCTATCTCCATCTGTCTGTCTGTATCTATGTCTATCTCTGTCTTTGTCTATCTGTCTCTATCTCTGTCTCACAGGTACACATAAATACAATTATATATAGTGTAAATTACGTAGGATAGCCCAAAAAATCCAGACAAAGTGCTGTACCGTACTTGTATCATATGTAATACCTATTGGTTCACGAGTGGCTCTCTGTGAGACAGAGAGACAAGCTTAGAGACAGAAAGAAAAACAAACAGATAAGCAGAGACAGAGGTAGAGAGAGAGCTAGACAGACAGATAGATGGAGAGCTAGACGGACAGATAGAGAGCTAGACAGACAGATATGTTTATGTGTAACAGTGAAAACAAACAAAGCGAGGGCTGACACTCGTCAAATATCACCACTTATCACTGCACCCTCACATGGAAGCTCATCAGATGTCACCACTTATCTTATCACTACACTATCAGCAGTGGAATGACACTTGTCTTACATCATGCTTCAAGGAACTTATTATTTTTATTATTATATATTCCCTCATATCCAAAATATTGCTGGGACCTATAAATATTTTGTATAAATTCCTAGACAATAGTAAATGACCAAGGCAGGTGTAAATGTTCCCCCTGTCAGTGTGTTTGTGACTGTTGGAGTACATTTTCAGTAGTTAATATTAGTGTCAGAACAAAGATTAGTTATGAAATGACAAGAATTACCATAAATTGTAATTATCAGAACATAAAAATTATATAAAATAATATAAAAACGAGGAAAAAAGGTATATCAGCAATACTTTTGCAAGCGGCAGGACTCGATGTTGCCGTCAGGTGAGCATCCAGTGCCAACTTCGCGGCCTCATATCTTAGTAAGTATTGACCCTAAAAAGAAAATTTTTAATCCTGTAATACTTAGAAAAATGTGCTCTTTATTTCTATAAAAAACTATTTTTTTTCTTTTCAAAATATTCGAGGGCACTGGGCAAGAGAACATGTATATATGTTTGGACCATTTATGGGTTAATAACCTTTTCATGTTTGCTCATTCACATGAATTGAGAATTGACTGCAGAATGGCCTTTTTTAAGTATCCATCAGTCAAGGGATTGTTCAGTGGTAACTTGTGAAGAACCATTTCTTTTTTTGCATTATTTCAGCACTTTTGGCTATGTGACATTCCCTTTTGCACACCTGCACCTCAACAGCTTACATCATCTTGGGACCCTTGTAAGTTTACTTTCTTTGAGTATAATATCGTCATCATCATCATCATGGAAGGTCAGTATTACTTCACATCCATAATAGTGAGTGTCTACCTGGGGCATATGTGGTAGTAGTATTTTATCTTTCAACCTTTGTAATTCAAATCTGGAGAGTCAGATCTTCATATCAAATTTTTGTTTGTAATGTATTATTAGTTCTGTTAGTGTTGATTGTGACTTGTCCTGTACCTTCACTGCTAGACTCTGTTTCATTGATGTAGGTGATAAATTACAGTTCTGTATTTTTTTTTTTATCTTAGGCCCTCATTTGAGCACACTGTGAGTATAATGTTGCTGGACAAACTAAAAAAAATCCAGTCTTATAAGTCTTGGCATACTGTTTGTTTTAGTTTTGTAGTTATTAGCTGCCTTAAAACACATTGTGGAACTTTTTTTTTTTTTGTTTTTCCCATAAAATGCATTTCATTATTTTGAGATGTAAAGGTGAGTTTTGCATATTGTTGTATTTGTATATCTACTACACTGGTAGTTTTTCTTCTCTGACAATCCAGCATTTTTCGATTAACCCTTTCAGGGTTTTCGACGTACTAGTACGGCTTATGCACCAGGGTTATTGATGTACTAGATTCTAGCGTCTTCAAATCTAGCGAGAGAAAGCTGGTAGGCCTACATATGAAAGAATGGGTCTATGTGGTCAGTGTGCGCAGTATAAAAAAAATCCTGCAGCACACAGTGCGTAATGAGAAAAATAAAACTTTGACTGTGTTTTTGGATTAAAACTTTGCACTGTATTTTCGTATGGTATTTATGGCTGTATTCTAGTTTTCCTGGTCTCATTTTATAGAATGGAAGACATATTACAGAAATTGAGATGATTTTGATCGGTTTCACAATGAAAAGTACCTTGAAATTGAGCTCAAAGTAGCAGAAATGTTCAATTTTTACCAAAGTTCAAAAGTAAACAAATCATGCCAAGCGTCCAATACACATCAACTGGTGAGTCTAATATTCTTTCACAAGTGTGCTGATATTATTTATACCATTTCTACACTAATGCAGTAGTCTGCATAACAGTAAATCTTTTATTTTTTGTGAGAATAAAAATTCAAAGTGGAAAGCAAAAGAAATATACGAGGGGCCTGGGGACATGACTAACGAACAGAGAACTTGTTATTTTAGTGCCAGGAATGTCTGTCTTGCTTATTTTGGACCCTATTTGGAAATTGGCATCTTCTGAAATTTGTGTGAAATTGGCAAAATTGCCAATTTCCCTCCACTTTATTGGATAGTTGAAATTGGTAAATGGGTGGTTTCTTGTACTCATTTGATAGAAAATATGGAGTGCTAGTGAAATAAATATGATTTTTGTCGACTAGTACACAGGAATTGGCCGAAAATAGGGCTCAAAGTGGGCGAAATCGCTGATGCGTAAACATCGGCAAGACCGCTAACTTCATGAGAGCATAATTCCGTAAGTTTTCCATCAAATTTCAAACTTTTGGTGTCATTATGATCGGGAAAAGATTCTCTATCATTTCATAAGTATTTTTTTTTTTTCTGAAAAATTTTCGACCCTGAGAACAAGTTTAGGAGAGGGCCTCTCAACCCTGAAAGAGTTAATGGCTTTCTTTATGAGAATACATCTTTGTTTTCAAGAACTCCTTTACTCCCTGACTTACTGTGTCTTCTCTTTTTTCCAACAGTTCTGCATTTAATGTGAGTTTTCTATAATTTATTAAAGTAATAATTTACTGCACTAACTGTGACTGCTATAGGAAGTCACAGTTAGTGATTTACTCTTAACACATTCACCTCTTTTCCTCTGCTGTCATACTTACCCTTGCTCTGTAGGGTTTTAAAGAGTTTTTTTTATATCTGAAATGTATATATGTATTATTTTAATGGATCCTTCATGTTATCATGTTTAGATTTGCTTAATAGAGTTAATATTAAAGGCATCATTCATGAGAGAGAAGGAAAATTATTTGGCCATGTAATGAGTTAAAATTGAAATAAAACTGTTTGAATAATGTTCATATATCAACTACAAGATTTACATAATACCCAAAACTAGTTACATGGCAGCAAAAGAGAAGATCCTCATCTAATTGTAGCAAACAATGCAAACAGTATTGAATAATAAAACATACGTATTTAATTATTAGTATAATACAGTGGACCCCCAGTTAACGATATTTCTTCACTCCAGAAGTATGTTCAGGTCCCAGTACTGACCGAATTTGTTCCCATAAGAAATATTGTGAAGTAGATTAGTCCATTTCAGACCCCCAAACATACACGTACAAACGCACTTACATAAATACACTTACATAATTGGTCACATTCGGAGGTAATCGTTATGCGGGGGTCCACTGTACTTGCGTTGTTGTATGGCAGTAAAAAGGTGTCTAGAATCAGCTGTGTTGCTGGAAGGCCTTATACTAAATAAAAAGTGCAATTATTTTATTACGGAATAAAAAAAATGTGGATTCGTATCTTGTTTTGAGTCAACTTGTTGCTTTATGGTATACGTACATCTGATACACACATTTCCTACCAGGGGCAGATGTCAGAATTGTCCAAGACCATCCTTGCCTGTACCAAGGGAAGGGAGTGATAGCCCACTGGAAGCATGATGATTGAGTGTTTTATGTTAAAAAAATTTTGATTTTTTTTTAAATACAAAAAAAAAAAAAAAGTCTTAGAGTGGACCTATGGGGTGGTTATTATAACTCCGAGGATCTGCTCGTTTCCCATATATAAAAAAAATATATTGTGCGAATTATGCAAACAGTTACCGGTGACAAAATGTAGTAATATTGTACAGTAATAATGCTTAAACAGTCCAAATGTATATATGTGTTCACTTGCGCAGCGCCCTGAATATTTTGAAAAAAAAAAAAAAAAATTATAGAAAAAAAGAGCACAAGGTACTAAGTGGTCCCAGATTTTTTTTAATATGGTGCACACAGGCTCTGGTGGCCTGGTGGTTAACGCTCTCGCTTCACACGGTGAGGGCCTGGGTTCGATTCCCAGCCAGAGTAGAAACATTGGACGTGTTTCTTTCCACCTGTTGTCTATGTTCCCCATCAGTAAAATGGGTACCTGGGTGTTAGTCGACTGGTGTGGGTCGCATCCTGGGACACTGACCTAAGGAGGCCTGGTCACAGACCGGGCCGCGGGGGCGTTGACCCCCGGAACTCTCTCCAGATAAACTCCAGAAACCGAGTGTTAAGACCCATTCTATGCTGACCAGGCATCTTGGGGCAATCGTGCCAAATTTGGAGGCAGGAAAATTAAAACATATACTTATATACATTTGGGGCACTACACGTAAGAACGTATATATACGTTTGGACCATTTAAGGGTTAAATGCAATACTTTGCAGTTAGAAGAATATGAACTACATTATATGCTCGTAAATCTCCTTGACTCAGTACTTCATAAATTATTGTTATTATGATCATTGGGCAGCGCTAAACCTGTAGGGATTATGCAGCGCCTATGGGGGTGGATGGAAGATATTCAGGCTCAATTCAGGGAACTGGAGCACAGATCCAATTCCCTAGATCAAGAGCCCCTCACCAGCATCAAGGAACCTCCCTTGAGGGGAGTCCTACATAAAACTACACATACCTAGTCTTCTTAGTGATCCAGTACTTTCATCTTCTCTTCTTTCTATTATTCATTATCCTAATCCTCTCTTCGGTTTTATATCATCTCTTAGTCAGGTCCCAGACACTATGCCCTAGCACTAGTAAACTACTTGTCACCAGTGATAGCAGCATGTATAGCACGTAAATACCCTCTCCCTGCCTTCATCAGTTAACAGATATTATTTTTACATCTAGTGAAAGAATTTTCTGCTACAATTTTGTTTGACATGTAATCCACATGGCTCGAACTTGATCATCTTTTTTCCCAAGCATTATAGAACCTCTTTGGGTTTAGCACTTCCCTGTGAATGTAAGAATACTGTAATAGTATACTACAGTATTCCATGAAAATATGAGTATTTGAGGTGTATACTTCCAACATTCATAAATTACTGTAAAAAAAAAAAAAAAAATCTTGAAAGCGAAAGATAAAAATTTGGCTGGAGTAGAAACTGGACAGCATTGCTGTATACACCATGCTATCAGTCTCTTCATGCTACCCCCCTAGTTAAATAAAAAAAAGTACTTTGGACTCGGCAAGATTCTACAGTTTAATTATTTTCTTAAATTTGTAATACTTTATATGTAACACAATGAAATTTTCAGAAAGGCAAAATAGATTTTAATATGAAATGAGTTTTGGCACACTTTAAATCCTGCAGACATTGTATTGAATTAATTTATTCTTCCTTAATATTCATAATTTATAAAAATGTACATTTGTAAATACCTAAGCACAATAAAGTACTGTATAAGAAAGACTGATGGACAGTTTTGGACTAATTATGCATTAAATTTTTTTTTAGTGCTGTGACTTAATGTGCTTTTCATGATTTAGAATTGTCAGTTTTGTCCACATTGTTCCATGTACTATAACTGTTTAACAGAAGAGGAGATGAATTGTATACTGTTACTAAAACAGTTATTTACTAGTGTAGTATTTTATACAGTGCCAACCTCATGCAGGGTGCCACATGAAGAATCTTGCTCAATTGTGTCTTAGTGTTATTATTTCCAACCCTAATATCAAAGACCAAATAATTGTGCTTCAACCTACATGTTGCATGTGCTACCTCCATGCAGTGGAGATGTTGTTCAAAGGCTTTGTAACAGAAGGGAACAAGATTTTAGTCATTGTATTTTACAAAATTTTTGCCTTAATACAGGAACAGTAGTTTGCTTGGTACATATAGTATTTGGAATATTAAGTACAAAGAATTTTCAGGCTGAAGCTTCTGATTTAAGTGTAAATGTATCTATTGACTAATTTTTAACATATTTTGGGACATTATTTCAGAGGGGATATTACTTTCCTTGCAAGCTATTTTAGTATGGAATTTCTCAAATACTCACTTCCACCGCCCTTTTTTTTTATCATCATTTAATATGCTCTTAATGCATATGTACAATTGGTTATTGTACAATTAGTTATTGAAGCTGGTACTACAGTATACAGTATTATAAATCATCATCTAACATATACAAAAAATATTTAAATAATGTTTTCCCTACACTGACTCCAGAAAATGTTAACTCCTGTATAGTACATATACATACATACATACATGCACACACATGCACACCACTCCCACCCCACCCTTTCTCCCCCAGTTACTAATGTGGATCTCCACTGAATTGGAATAATGTGTGCCCTTTTTGCACTACATTACATTATATTCACATTGTATAATTCAATGCCTCTTGTTTATAAGTCCTATGTCAATAATAGCTTTGTAGGTGAACAAAAGGTATAATAACAGAATTATCAGCATCAGTATTCATAAAAGTATTTTTTTAGAATATTGGAAATAAGGGCTTTATCCAGTAAGAGATGAATCATACTGCTCCCTGATGGCATGTCATCACTGGTTTAGTTTTACCCAACATAGGTTACTTCTCATTCATTTTCCATATCTTTGACTTCAAGGAGTCTACTACCCTTGCAGCTTGACCTGAGGCCAGACTTTCTTGTTAACTACCTGATCAATTAGGCTTCTGCCAGTGAGCTACTGGTACATAGCTATCACCATCTGGATGTACTGTGCTTGCTGCTTGCAGTGGTGATTGAGCTCAGTCAGGCCTTATAGATTAGCATTCAACAAGAAACATGTCAATGCCAGTGTTGTTCTAGTTACCCCTTTTCTTTTACCATACATGAGTATTTAAAATATTCATGGACCAGATTATTTTAATTTGCAAAGTGTAGTTTTTGTCTTTCTGGGATGTAACACTTTTGTAAGAGCTAGATGACCCTTATGGGTTTAGCACATTTTTTGTTATAATACAGTTGAACCTAGCTATCTAATTCTTTGGAGAATTGAAAAGTTTCTTTTTTAACTAGAAATATGTCAGTTAGTTTGGAAGCTCAGTGGAATTCTAATACAGTACTCTAGTACATTTTTGTTGGCTTTATTTAAAAGTCCAGCTAGCATGCCCCTGTTAACCATATTTCTTTGTACAAATACAAATGGTACCTCATTCCTAGTGATTTTTTACTTGTATTTTACTCATTTAAAAGATATTGCAAAATGTAATTATGGTGATACTTAGAGCCATAAGTTTTGTGTATATGCTAGAGCTTGGTAACCAAAATTGCATAATTAATAGTAATGTAATGAGAATTAAAGTGAGTATACTTGATATTGATTACTGATATAATTTTGGTTAGGTTAGATGGGATTAAGTTCAGAAAGCCTCTACCCAAGTAGATCCAAGGTTTTAGTACTTGTTGTAATAATTTTTTGTAATAATTTTTAATCACTTTTTCAGTACTATTCAAGTGTGTATGTGAAAAATACTAAACTGCAGAGTCAAATTTTATTTTACTGCTTTCTTTTTTATATATTATTTTCCAGCACATTTATGAGATCGGATGTAAATAGCAAAATTGATATAGTCAAGTATATTTTCTAGGTACACTTTGCATAATCTTGTGTCATAAAATACACTGTGAGCACTTGTGGTCTTGAATGTATCCTAAATAATTACTGAATAGCTGATAAGAGCCAGTTTGACATAGTACTGTACTGTATCTTGATTATATATTTCAAACTTAGAAAGAAATATCTTTGTAGGTAGCCATTGCAAGAAGGCTACTACTTACAGTATTTGTCTAACATAAACGCTCCATAATTATGCCAGTTTTCAAAATGAATCTCAAGGCATTGTTGGATAGGTAAACATATGTAAGCTGACAAGTGGTAGCAGAGGAACTACATGTTACACCCAAGGATGGGCTTTATAATGTGTATTTGATGAAGCCCAGCCTAGGATGAAACATCACAATAAAAGGTTTCCACTTCTACCAGTCTTCATTTAGCATTGTTGAGTTACGAGAGTTTATTCGCTTTTTTTTCACTGCATGATGTGAACATCCGAATGTATATAACAAAGAAATAATAAGAATATTTGGACCATTTCAAGTACTGTATAAGCATTGGAAAAGAATTTAAAAGATTTAATACTGTATTTTAATTAATTTCAGCATTTATTAATGTTTTCTAAAGATCTAGTACTGTCATTGATAGTGAACTTGTTACTTTTGAATTTATAAAAAAATTATATGTACAGCCCTTTCACTGTCACAACCCTCAAAATTAAAAGTGCTGACATTGTCATGTTTTAAAAAAAAAATTCTGAAGTGGCAGAGAATATATTTCTGAAGGTAATACCAAAAATGCAAAATTTGATGGAAACTTACAAAAATATACAGGTGCAAAATTAATGATCTGGGCACAATTTACACACTAGGGATTTTTGCCCAATTTGAGTCCTACTATTAGCCAATTACAATAATCAAGTAGACCTAGCTAATTTGTTAGTATGCCTTCTGTTTTGTCAACTGAGCACAAGAAATTGTCCATTCAACTATCAAAACTGTTTTGTGCACAGAAATCAGTAATTTGGCTAATTTTATGCAAAACTAAACAGAATCCAAAATAAACACTTAAGTATTCCAGCCACTAAAGCAACATGTCCTCCATTCATTAGTCACATCCCCAGGCCTCTCCTATATAAAACTTGCTCTCCATTTTGAATCCATCAAAAAAAAAAAATGAAGTTTTACCTTATTCTCAGTTAAAATATAGCCAAGAATGACTGACTGTCTTGGTTTAGGTCATCCCAATAATTAAGGCAAACCTAATAAAAAACCCATAAAACAGACTGAGGGGCTAGGGGAACCAACCTCTCCTCAGGAAAATCACCAAAAATCAAATATTTCAACCACTGAGCCCTGTTTCAAGCTACTGTACACCCAGTCTGAAACCAACCAAAATCATCTCCATTTTGCTAATATGTCTTCCATTCTATCAATTGATGGCCTCCGAGGCAATCTACCATCCTTCCTTAAGAACTTTTTAACTGACAGACATTTCCGTGTTCAGGATAATAATGTGCTCTTCCCGGACTTTATCCAAGCTGAAGGTGTCCCCCAGGGATGTGTTCTGAGCACAACACTTTTTCTCCTTGCTATAAATGATTTGGCCTCTGTTCTTCCACCCAATATTTGGTCATCACTATGTTGATGACTTCGCTATTGCTTGTGCAGGCGCTGACTGTCATCTCATTGCAGTTTCTCTCCAGCATGCGGTCGACCGTGTTTCCACTTGGGCCACCATGCATGGGTTTAAATTTTCAAGTACCAAAACTCACCAAATTACTTTCACTAGACGCTCTGTCATCTCCGATCATCCTTTGTATCTCTATGGCTCCCGTATCCCCGAACGTGATACAGTCAGGTTTCTAAGCCTTCTCTTTGACCGTAGGTTATCCTGGAAACTTCACATTACCTCTCTGAAGGCAACTTGTCACAGCCGGCTAAACCTTCTTAAAACCCTTGCTCATCTTTCCTGGGGAGCTGATAGTCGAACTCTGCTTCGCCTACATTCAGCCCTCGTTTTATCGAAACTCGATTATGGTGACCAGATTTATTCCGCGGCCTCTCCTGCTACTCTCTCTAGCCTTAACTCTATCCATCACCAAGGATTACGCTTGTGCCTTGGTACTTTTCGCTCTTCCCCTGTTGAGAGCCTCTATGCAGAAGCGAATGTTCCATCCTTGTCTGATTGCCGTGATGCCCATTGCCTTTGCTACTATGTACACTCTCACGATCTCCACAATCCTTCCATTTATAGAATGGTCACCGATATTAGTAGACATTCTTTATTCGTTCGCCGCCCCTGTTTGCTCCGTCCCTTTTCTCTTCGCCTACATTCACTCTTGTGTTCCCTTCAGTTACCACCTTTATATGTTCATGTAGCATCTCACTTTTCCCTACCCCCCTGGGAAGCTCCAGCTGTTCGGGTCTGTTCTTTCTCCCTTGCTCGAAAGCTCAACTGCCTACAGTGGCTTCCTGCTCTCTTTTTCTTGATCACTTTATCGAAACTTGATTATGGTGACCAGATCTATTCAGCGGCCTCTCCTGCTAGTCTCTCTAGCTTTAACCCCATTCATCACAAGGATTATGTTTATGCTTGGTGCTTTTCGCTCTTCCCTTGTTGAGAGCCTCTATGCAGAAGTGAACGTTCCATCCTTATCCGATCGCCGTGATGCCCATTGCCTTCGCTACTATGTATGCTCTCATGATCTCCACAATCCTTCCATTTATAGAATGGTCACTGATATTAGTAGACATTCTTTATTTGTTCGCCACCCCTGTTTACTCCGTCCCTTCTCTCTTCGCCTACATTCGCTCTTGTCTTCTATTCAATTACCACCTTTCTATGTTCATGTATCTTTTTGATTATAATAATAATAATATGTTCATGTAGCATCTCACTTTTCCCTACTCCCCTGGAAAGTTCCAGCTGTTCGAGTCTGTTCTTTCTCTCTCCCTTGCTCGAAAGCCCAACTGTCTACGGTCGCTTCCCGCTCTCTTTTTCTTGACCACTTCCACTCTCATTCTCATGCCATTGCAGTGTACACAGATGGCTCTAAGTCTTATGATGGCGTAGGATTCGCAGCAGTGTTTCCGGACAGCGTCGTACAAGGGCATTTACTATCTTCGGCTAGTATTTTTACTGCTGAATTGTATGCCATTCTTGCAGCACTTATCTGTATTGCATCTATGCCTGTGTCATCATTTGTGGTTGTCTCAGACTCCCTTAGTGCTTTACAGGCTATACAGAAATTTGATACACCTCACCCCTTAGTCCTCCGTATCCAACTTTGGCTATGCTGCATCTTTACCAAGCATAAAGATATTGTTTTTTGTTGGATCCCTGGTCATGTTGACGTACAGGGCAATGAACAGGCAGACACTGCTGCGCAGTCAGCAGTACATGACCTACCAGTTTCATATAGAGGTATTCCATTTACGGACTATTTTGCTGCAATAGCTACCCACCTTCACACCCGTTGGCAACAACGTTGGTCTACTATGCTCGGTAACAAACTTCAATCTATTAAACCGAGTATAGGTTACTGGCCGTTTTCTTGTCACCAGTGTCGAGGTTGGGAGACTACTCTCTCCTGTCTTCGCATTGGCCATACTCTTCTTACTCATGGATATCTCATGGAGAGGTGCCCTGCTTCTCTCTGTGAGAATTGTCAGGTTCCATTATCAGTCAGCCACATTCTGTTAGACTGCCCACTTTATCAACGAGCACGCAGAATTTACCTCCGTCATCGTCTTCGCTCCACTGCTCTCTCTTTACCTTCCCTTCTCGCTGATGGACCCACCTTTCATCCAGACTCTCTCATTGACTTTATTTATTTATTTATTTATTTATTTATTAACAATTTGAGCACACATACAGAGGTACTTTTTGACAACAACTGACTTACTTCACAAACTCTGATACCTTCAGCCCTTTCTACCTCAATCTCTTGCTACCCTCTACCCCCGCACTATCCCCTGCCCCGCCCAATACCCTCGCTTCCTTCCCTACCCTGCAGCGCTGTATAGCCCTTGTGGCTTAACGCTTCTTTTTTATTATAATAATAACAATCTGTCAATTGATACCAAGAAACTGCTCTAGAAAACAGATCATTTGCTATTTTAAGATTTTTCCCATGCAATGCATGAGGCACGACATTTTTTATACTGTGTGCACACTCGCACAGACCCATTCCCTCATGCCTAGGCCAAAATATACCATTAACAGCATATTTGAGGGTGCTGTGCTTAAGATGTTGATATACACACAAGTGATATTGACATCAATAACAGAGCTATGCATGAGACAGTGAAAGGGTTAAAAGTGCTAAACCCTTGGTACTGTGTGTATATCAGTTTTTTTTTTTATTTATTGAGCTTTATTATTTAACCAAATTAGTCTGCAAGTGTAAATGTATTTTTTTTTTTACTTTTTGTCCATGTAATTTAATTTTCAAAATACATAGGACACGCATGCTGATATTTACAATTTTTTTTTCTGAAGTAATTTATATAACAAAAAAAAAAAGAGGAGCATTGGCAAAAAGTTTGCGGATGATGCAGATTTGAATCAAACCAGTCTTACTTTGATCCTTAATTAACATTTTTTTAAGTGTATTACATGTTTGACCAGACTTGGAGATTTTATGAACCTTAGAATAATGTTATGATGAGTACATTTTTGGCTAAATATTATAATTGTTAAGGGAATGAGCTAAAGAAATATAAAATGAGACTTTACATGTATTTGATATGTGACATTTTTAAACCAATTAAATTTCATATTAGCTTTAATATGCAATATTATATAATATGTAACTGTTAATGCCAAAAATAAATAAGAACACACTTTCAGTAGGCATAATATCAATCATATTTTTTGTCACTTTATCATCAAGATATGAACATTCAAGAATATTAATAGTTTGCTTTTATCTTGTATTGTTCACAAGTGCATCATTGAAAGAGGGAATAAGCAAATAGCTTTTTATTTCAACATGATTCTGATTCAATATTTGGAAAGAATGGTGTACACATAGGCCCAAGTAAAAGTGCTCATCACTTCTTAACAGGTTTAAGTAATCAGGATTCTGATTTTGTTAAATGAATTTCCTTCAAGGGAGAGGTGCCTTAATGCTGATGAAGGGCTCTTGATCCAAAGAATTGGAGCTACCCTCTCTTCTCTGGATCAAATCTGACTGCCTCTCATTTTCCAGGCACTGAATGACCCATAAGGGTTTAGCACTTCTTCCTGTGAATTAATGTAATGTTGAATGAACTGTATATTTTATTTAAGAGATTCAGTACTTAGCACAAGTTTTAAATGTTGATTACTGTATCATACAGTTTAAGGTACTTCTACAAACATGTAAACTATGTATCTTATAAGACATGCATACTGTGTATGTGAGCCTTTGTAAATACTGTTTTCATAAGCCTTCTTAATAGCCTTTAATGGGTATGTGTCATTTTTTGAATGATTAGTTATTGCAATGAGCAGTTGTAGTTAAGAATGATTTTCTCATGATCTGTGTGTCAGGTGTAATACTTATCACTTGTTAGTATTTGTGTGCCTAATATTAATAGAAAAAACAAAGATATATTTTATTTACCCAATTTGATTATTATTATTATAATCAAGGGGGAAGCACTAAACCCGGAGGATTATACAGCGCCTTGGGGGGGGGGGGGAATGTGGAAGGCATTCAGGCTTAATTTGGGGAACTGGAGCACAGATCCAATTCCCTAAATCAAGAGCCCCTCACCTACCCAATTTGAAACTACAGCACAGTACATTGCAGAGTCACTTGTTTGCACAGAACTGCTAAATGCCTCAAATGATGTAGTGGAAGTTTTAAGAGTAAAGGTCGAGAACCAAAACCTAGTCATTGTGGTAGTCTACAAGCCTCCGGATGCAACATCCCAGCAATTCCAGGAACAGCTGTTTAAAATTGACCACCGTCTGGAAAATCTTCCAGCTCCTGCACCCAACATCTTGCTCCTGGGGGATTTCAACTTAACCCTTCATCGCGCAAGGGGTCCGAAAATTTGAAATTCGAACTGAACTCCCTATGGTGGATAGAGTAACTCAATACAAGGTCACTGATCCCATATAAATTGATTTCTGATGGTTAGTTTTCGAGCAATTGCCAATCTCCGAAGACCGAAAATATTAGGCCGCCCCCGACAAAGTGATTAAAAAATTCTATGTTGCAAACTTGCAATTGTTAATAAAACACACCAAAACAATTTTTTAAATTTAATATACAAACAGACAATATAAAAAACATAAATGGAACTTGTATCAAAACATTTCTTAATTGTTATAAAAATATAAAAAGGAAGCAAATATCAACAATGCCAAATTGCAAAGTGATGCAAGTTTCAATCCCTATATTCCCCTCAAGGAAGGTTCCTTGATGTTGGTGAGGGGCTCTTGATTTAGGGAATTGGATCTGTGCTCCAGTTCCCCAAATTAAGCCTGAATGCCTTCCACATCCCCCCCCAGGCGCTGTATAATCCTCCGGGTTTAGCGCTTCCCCCTTGATTGTAATAATAATAATCAATCCCTATATTCCTGAGATTCATTTGGAAGACCAATGATTCTATATTGCTAATTGGCAAGATGGAAGTCTGTGAAACAATTTCTATCAGTCTTTATGCACAGATTTACTTTGCATACACTACAGACGAATGACGATGTTACCGTTTTTTTCGAGGTGCTGCAATACTTGCAAGTAAACGGCCTTTGCCCTGCCATTGGGAAGTGCATTAGAGTAATGTCTTTCCTAACACTGTCATCAGGCATTTCTGTACGTGTTCCCCTCCCAGGTTTCACTATGCCAACACCATTGGAAGTACATGGTGAATTAGTTGGTGAAGGTCTTGGAATTGTTCTTAGGCTGCTCCCTCTAAGGTTTTGTCCTTTAGACCTTGCAATTTCAGAGATAGAATTCCTGAAATACTTCAGTTGCATGCACTTTTGCTTTATTGCTCGAGAATCACGGCAATAAAGCACCCATGCATTCACAACAGCAAGATCAATAATATAGGCAAATAGCCGCATGTACCAACGTTTTGATTTCATTGGTGTTTTGTACAGATGCACCAACATGTTGCTTTTGTCAATACCTCCCATGTTGGCATTATAGTTCTTGATGACTGCAGGGCACGATATTTTCTCTTTCCTCTTTGTACCCTTGTTATATCTCTCAACAAGACTCATGGGCTCGACCCCAATATCAGTTGTCACTAAAGTCACAACTTTGGTGTCCTTCCATCGTACAACAAGGACACCATCATTGTTGTTGAAGCAAAAATTGCCCCTGACCACACTGTTTTTTTCCATTTGTTTGATAGGCACCAGATGTGGCTTACCACATCTATTGTCACGTACTGTTCCAGTGTATCTGCAGTTATACTTATCTCTTAGTAGCTTGACCAAAGGCATACTTGAAAAGAAATTGTCAGCATAGATTGCTGATGTGTTTGTCTTGTTCATAGTTTGTGCAAGTACCAGAACAATCTTTGTACTTATTGGAAGTTTAGATTCTTCCTGTGGCAGCTGTATGGGATGTGTGTCAAAAGTTGTTGTGCCTTGATACATGAGTATATCATGTATGAGTCCATCTTGACTTGCACGACAAAAAAGTTTGAAACCCCACTTATCTGGTTTTGTTTTGATGTACTGCCTTAGGTTTCCAGCAGTTTTACCCTTGAAACCAACCATGACTTCATCAATAGATTGCTTGGGTGTAGCTGGAATTTTCAAGCAAGCATTAGTTAGTTCAGTGTAAAGAGGCCTTACTTTGTAGAATCTGTCATTATCCTTTTTTGTGTTGTCATTGAAATGAATATGACTTCCAAGGTACCTAAACCTCTTAGACGCCATGCTATCTGCAACCTGTTGGCTCCTAAAAGCAGATTTCCAATAGTCTTCGAGGGATGGTAGTGAATTAATACCCATGAACAACAAAATACCTATGAACCTCATGATCTCTTCAGAATCTGTTGAAAAAGTACTATTTACGTCTTGTTGCCTTGTATACAAATTTGTTTGATATGCTATGTTATCTATCATGGCTGGAGTAACGAACATACGAAAATACTCATATGGAGACCTAATTGCAAGAGGCTTTTCATGTTCATATGCCGGCAAAGGATCATTTTCAATGTCATCTACGGTCCACTCAGATGAAACCTGAAGAGCAATATTCTCATGGATCTCTTCCTCATCCGGGTATTCCTCAATCCTAAAAGTTTTCTTTTTCCTCATTACTTTCTGCTTTTTGGCTGGCCTTTCTTCCCTTTCTTCCTCCTCATCATCAGTTGACATCTCTGCATCCTGTGCATCCGGTGGCAAGTATTCATCACCACTATCCAGCAATTCTGGTTCGTCTACCTCTGGTTCCGAGTCACTGTCTTCAGAAACGCAGATATACCTCGACCTGCTGGTCGACTGCTCCCCATAAAACAGCCTCTCATGGAACTGGAAGGACAATAGAAACCTCCTGTATAAATCCAGACCACTACAGAGTTCATATATGCAATTGAAATTTTTTTATAAATATTTATTTGACTAAAATTGGACATTCCCGGAAACTCGCGCAATACCGAAATAATTCGGACTAAAATGCTTGCACTTTTTTCAACTGCATGCTACACTCATATTATGCTTCACATGGACTTTAGGTATATATCAAAATATGCCTAAACTATTCATGTAAGCACTAAACACAACAATCAGTACTTACCGACATTGTAGAATGTATAATCCAAGAGTAGATTAGCAAGGGTGGAGGGAAAAATGCGCGTGTGTTCGAAGCCAAGCCGCTAGTGTTTATATTTTGATCTCTCAACCAATGGGAAGGCGGCAGAAGCGAACTGTACTTAGCTGAAGAGACTCAGGGAAGGCTTGTGATTGGTTGGAACTAAAGAACGGGAAGCTGGCCGCGCGGGGCGCGAAGTATGACACGCGCCAAAAACACGTAATCAAAACCGAATTTTTTCGGCCCAACACGATAAAGGGTTAAGGCACCTAAAATGGAGGAATATAGCAAATAATATTGTTACAGTAATAACACCAGGAGGCAGCTCTGATGAAAACTCACACTCACACGAGCTTTTAAATCTCTGCACAAAATTCAATTTAAACCAGCAAATAATAGAGCCTACTAGACTGGAGAATACACTAGACTTCATCTTCACTAACAATGATGATCTGATAAGAAATGTCACCATATCAAAAACAATATACAGTGGACCCCCGCATAACGATCACCTCCGAATGCGACCAATTATGTAAGTGTATTTATGTAAGTGCGTTTGTACGTGTATGTTTGGGGTTCTGAAATGGACTAATCTTCTTCACAATATTCCTTATGGGAACAAATTCGGTCAGTACTGGCACCTGAACATACTTCTGGAGTGAAAAAATATCGTTAACCGGGGGTCCACTGTACTCAGATCACAACATAATTGAGGTTCAGACATGTATGCGTGGAGCCCCAGACCGACATAATGAGACTAGTCACGAGGGAGCATTCACCAAATTCAACTTCAATAACAAAAACATAAAGTGGGACCAAGTAAACCAAGTCCTAACCGATATAAGCTGGTAAGATATACTAAGCAACACAGACCCCAACGTATGCCTAGAACAGATTAACTTGGTGGCACTCGATGTATGCACAAGGCTTATTCCTCTATGAAAAAGGAGGAGTAGATGTAAAATAGAAAGAGACAGGCGCTCCCTTTACAGGCGACGGAAAAGAATAACAGAGCGGCTAAAAGAGGTCAATATATCTGAAATGCGTAGGGAGACACTGGTCAGAGAAATAGCAAGCATCGAACTCAAGCTAAAGGAATCTTATAGGAGTCAGGAATCGCAGGAAGAACTAAAAGCCATAAATGAAATCGAAAGAAACCCAAAGTATTTCTTCTCCTATGCCAAATCAAAGTCGAGAACAACATCCAGTATTGGGCCCCTACTTAAACAAGATGGGTCCTACACAGATGACAGCAAGGAAATGAGTGAGCTACTCAAGTCCCAATATGACTCAGTTTTTAGCAAGCCGCTAACCAGACTGAGAGTCGAAGATCAAAATGAATTTTTTATGAGAGAGCCACAAAATTTGGTAAACACAAGCCTATCTGATGTTATCCTGACGCCAAATGACTTCAAACAGGCGATAAATGACATGCCCATGCACTCTGCCCCAGGGCCAGACTCATGGAACTCCGTGTTCATCAAGAACTGCAAAAAGCCCCTATCACGAGCCTTTTCCATCCTATGGAGAGGGAGCATGGACACGGGGGTCGTCCCACAGTTACTAAAAACAACAGACATAGCCCCACTCCACAAAGGGGGCAGTAAAGCAACAGCAAAGAACTACAGATCGATAGCACTAACATCCCATATCATAAAAATCTTTGAAAGGGTCCTAAGAAGCAAGATCACCACCCATCTAGAAACCCATCAGTTACACAACCCAGGGCAACATGGATTTAGAACAGGTCGCTCCTGTCTGTCTCAACTATTGGATCACTACGACAAGGTCCTAAATGCACTAGAAGATAAAAAGAATGCAGATGTAATATATACAGACTTTGCAAAAGCCTTCGACAAGTGTGACCATGGCGTAATAGCGCACAAAATGCGTGCTAAAGGAATAACAGGAAAAGTCAGTCGATGGATCTATAATTTCCTCACTAACAGAACACAGAGAGTAGTCGTCAACAGAGTAAAGTCCGAGGCAGCTACGGTGAAAAGCTCTGTTCCACAAGGCACAGTACTCGCTCCCATCTTGTTCCTCATCCTCATATCCGACATAGACAAGGATGTCAGCCACAGCACCATGTCTTCCTTTGCAGATGACACCCGAATCTGCATGACAGTGTTTTCCATTGCAGACACTGCAAGGCTCCAGGCGGACATCAACCAAATCTTTCAGTGGGCTGCAGAAAACAATATGAAGTTCAACGATGAGAAATTTCAATTACTCAGATATGGTAAACACGAGGAAATTAAATCTTCATCAGAGTACAAAACAAATTCTGGCCACAAAATAGAGCGAAACAACAACGTCAAAGACCTGGGAGTGATCATGTCGGAGGATCTCACCTTCAAGGACCATAACATTGTATCAATTGCATCTGCTAGAAAAATGACATAATGGATAATGAGAACCTTCAAAACTAGGGAGGCCAAGCCCATGATGACACTCTTCAGGTCACTTGTTCTATCTAGGCTGGAATATTGCTGCACACTAACAGCACCTTTCAAGGCAGGTGAAATTGCTGACCTAGAAAATGTACAGAGAACCTTCACGGCACGCATAACGGAGATAAAACACCTCAATTACTGGGAGTGCTTGAGGTTCCTGAACCTGTATTCCCTGGAACGCAGGTGGGAGAGATACATGATTATATACACCTGGAAAATCCTAGAGGGACTAGTACCGAACTTGCACACGAAAATCACTCACCACGAAAGCAAAAGACTTGGCAGACGATGCAACATCCCCCCAATGAAAAGCAGGGGTGTCACTAGCATGTTAAGAGACCATACAATAAGTGTCAGGGGCCCGAGACTGTTCAACTGCCTCCCAGCATACATAAGGGGGATTACCAACAGACCCCTGGCAGTCTTCAAGCTGGCACTGGGCAAGCACCTAAAGTCGGTTCCTGACCAGCCGGGCTGTGGCTCATACGTTGGTTTGCGTGCAACCAGCAGCAACAGCCTGGTTGATCAGGCTCTGATCCATCAGGAGGCCTGGTCACAGACCGGGCCGCGGGGGCGTTGACCCCCGGAACTCTCTCCAGGTAAACAGTATCAGCTTCAGCAGCGCGCGCGCGCACACACACACACACACACACACACAGAGTGAGAGTGAGAGTGAGTCAGTGCAACCCCACCAAGTGCAGTCATGAAGATTGGAGAAGGGCAAAGAAGACCGCAGATGGAGTACAGTCTAGGGGGCCAGATACTACAAACCTCACTCAAGGAAAAAGATCTTGAGGTAAGTACAACACCAGGCACATCTCCTGAAGCACACATCAACCAAATAACTGCTGCAGCATATGGGCGCCTAGCAAACCTCAGAACAGCATTCCGACAGCTTAATAAGGAATCGTTCAGGACCCTGTACACCGTGTACACTGGGCCCATATTGGAGTATGCGGGACCAGTTTGGAACCCACACCTAGCCAAGCACGTAAAGAAACTAGAGAAAGTGCAAAGGTTTGCAACAAGACTAGTCCCAGAGCTAAGAGGCATGTCCTACGAGGAGAGGTTAAGGGAAATCAACCTGACGACACTGGAGGACAGGAGAGATAGGGGGAGACATAACATATAAAATACTGACAGGAATTGACAAGGTGGACAAAGACAGGATGTTCCAGAGATGGGACACAGCAACAAGGGGGGACAGTTGGAAGTTGAAGACACAGATGAATCACAGGGATGTTAAGAAGTATTTCTTCAGCCACAGAGTAGTCAGGAAGTGGAATAGTTTGGGAAGCGATGTAGTGGAGGCAGGATCCATACATAGCTTTAAGCAGAGGTATGATAAAGCTCACGGTTCAGGGAGAGTGACCTAGTAGCGACCAGTGAAGAGGCAGGGCCAGGAGCTTGGAATTGACCCCTGCAACCTCAACTAGGTGAGTACACACACACACACACACTGTTTATTCATGGGCTTCAGGAGAGCAAGGGGAGGACACACAATGAAAGATAGCAGGAAGAAAAATGGGAGACTGAAAACATCATCAAAGAAATAGGCAAGGAAGACATGACTGAGATAGTAAACTTTCAGAGAACAGGGGGGTACTTGAAAGGTAGAAATCAACTGATCAAGCTGATTTTCAAGAAAGAAACTGTGCTAAACAGGATCCTACAAGAGAAACCATGGCTGAAGGAATCGTCAACATACAGGAGGGTGTTCCTAGACCGAGACAGAACAAGATCAGAATGACAGCAGCTGAGGGAAAAGACACAGAAGCAAAAAGGGCTAGGAAGAGAGAGAAGGATAGAATCAGCAGAGGACAACCAGAGCAGGGCGGAGCAACAAGCGCAAGCACACACAGAACCACCCCCAGAACCCCACAACCAAACACGCTATCCCAACATAAACCACAATCCACACTTACAGCCCCCCTCCCCACTCTACACTGTAGAATCCCAAAGCTCACAGACCCCCCAAAACAGTGTTGGAAAGGAAACCGAAGGTATGGTACACCAACACTGATGGAATAATAAGTGGGAGTGGCACAAAAGAGTCAAAGAGGAATCACCAGACATCATATCTCTCACAGAAACCAAACTCATAGGAATGATAACCACCACTGAACAGCAGGAGGCCAAGGCAAGAGTATGATGAGAGTAATAGAGCAATGGGTGACACACTAGCTAAAGTGGCCAGAAGGGCTCATGTGAGCAGGGCAAAGCTGCTGATTATGGATGACTTCTTTCTCCCTTCACCTCTGATCCCCTCTCCACCTAGCTGTTTATAGCCCCGGCTCTATTTTCTGCCCCATGGAGCTGCATGGCCATTGTCGGTTTAGCGGTTTCTTTGATTATAATAATATGGGTGACTTCAGCCACAAGGAAATTGACTGAGAGAACCTGGAGTTACATGGGGACCCAAAATCGTGAAGGGCTAAGATGATGGAGGTGGTACTGGAAAACTTCACGTACCAACATGTAAAGGACACTACCAAACAGGAGAAGAGAGGATGAATCAGCAAGACTGGACCTAGTATTCACCTTGAGAAGTACAGATACAGTGGACCCTCGAGTATCAGCCGTTCCGGATATCGGCCAATTCGGTTTTTGGCTGAAATTCTAATCCAGTTATCGGCCTTTATTTCGGAGATCTGCCATATTGGACACGTCCACCCGCAGCTCCACCGCATTCATCATTCTGTCTCTCTGGGTGAGCGAGGAAGATTTCATGCATTCATCCAAACATTTCACTATAATCTATTGTTTTTTGTGGTTATTGATTGAGTGCGACTACGAAATAAGCCACCATGGGCCCCAAAAAGTTCCTAGTGCCAGCCATTTAGTAAAGAAGGTGAGAAACATGATAGAATTCAAGAAAGAACTCCTAGCCAAGTACAAAAGTGGAGGAAGAGAGCGAGGAGAATGTGCCTTCTTCAGTGATTCTACAATATGTATGATATGAAAGCAGCAGGAGTCAATGAAGGCTATAGTGCCAGCCAGCAATAAAGTGCAGCATTAACAGTGTAGCAAGTAAGTTAAGTGATAGAAAAAGGACAACACGAAACTGCCTCCTCCAATGTTGTTGGAGGTATATAGGGCCACTTTATTTTTATTTTATTTATTTATTTATTTATTTATTTCCAATTTGTGCACACATACAGAGGTACAAAAAAAATACAGATAAGAGCAGTATGCCAAAGCCACTTATACTATGCATAGCATTACGGGCTGGCTTAAAATTAACTTAAGATTAACTAAGCAATGATTATTGTTATTATTATAATCAAAAAGAAGCGCTAAGCCACAAGGACTATACAGCGCTGCTACTAAGCAATGATGAAATCAGTGATAAAACATTAATGTAAACAGATAACTATAAAGCACAAGTGAGTATTACAAAGACAGGTCATATGGTTGCATTCAGTTAGGTAGTGATTCTGTTAGGTAGTGTATTTAAAAAATAATAAAGTTAGATTGGGTTTTAGGTTTAACATTTATGTGATATAATTGTGAGAAACATTTAAGATATACAATTTATAATGTTCAGTTATTCAGTATTTATTTGGTTTTGGGTGAGTAAGTAATCTTTGAGAAGAGACTTGAATTTATAAACAGGTTGTGTTTCTTTTATATTTACAGGTAATGAATTCCAGATTTTAGGGCCTTTTATGTGCACTGACAATATATGCCACCCTGCGTATCTTCCACCACCTTAAACCAATGCCAGCATCTCCTCCATGGTAAGTGTAAATATTTCTTATTTATAAATTACGTGCATTGTTTCAGTGTGAATGGTGGTGGCCTCTGCTGCTGCCACCATCACCACTATATGTATGGCTTATGCTGTCATTGGCCCTTATAAACCCAACAACAGCACCACCACTATGTAATGATATATTTTATTCATTCTAGGGTACAGTGGTACCCCGAGTTTTGTACAGCTTCCAACTTGAACAATTATGTAGGTGTATTATTGTAAGTGCTTTTGTAAGTGTATTTTTGGGGGTTTGAAACAGACTAATCTAATTTACATTATTCCTTATGGGAACAAATTCATTCGGTAACGGCACTCAAACAGCCTTCTGGAATGAATTATGGCCATAACTCAAGGTACCACTGTATATATCATGTTTCTATGTTATTAATATTGTTTATTATGTCATATTAGATGAATTGTGATAGATAAATAAGCCGTAGAGTTGATAATTGTGTCATATTTAAGCATTCTGTCCTGTCTCCAAATAATAAACTCACCTCCCTCTCTGCTCCTTGCCATTTTGCATATGCCAACAAGACTCTTCAATAAAGGTAAAAGTTATTTAAATGTTCATTTATCCATTTCATTAGTCATTTTATTTAGTTCTCATTTTGTGTATATAAAACTATAGTTAATCTTTAAAAAATGTATTTTTTTGTTAATATTTTTGGGTGTCTGGAACGGATTAATTGTACTTACATTAATTCTTATGGGAAATATTATTTTGGTTTTCAGCCATTTTGGTTTCAGGCCGACCTTCTGGAACAGATTACGGCCAATAACTAAGGGTCCATTGTATTGAGGACATCACATATGAAAGACCCCTCAGTTCCAGTGACCACGTGGTTCTGAGATTCAAATACATAGAGTTACAAGTGGAGAGGGAAGCATGAAGAGTAAGATGAATTAAGTCAGACTACAAGAGAGGGGATTACACAGGCATGAAGAATTTCCTGCATGGTGTTTGGTGTGACAGAGAACTGGCAGGGAAGTTGATTATGGCGACCAGATATATTCAGCGGCCTCTCCTGCAACTCTTTCTAGCCTTAATCCCATCCATCACCAGGGATTGTGTTTATGCCTCAGTGCTTTTCAGTCTTCACCAGTTGAGAGCCTCTGTGTCTCTATGTAGAGGCGAATATTCCATCCTTCGTCTGGTCGCCATGATGCTCGTTGCCTTCACTATTATGTTCGCTCTCATGACCTCCACAATCCTTCCATATACAGCGGACCCTCGACTAACGCTATTAATCTGTTCCTGAGAGCTCATCGTTAGTCAAAATTATCGTTAGTCAAGTTAATTTTCCCCATAAGAAATAATGGAAATCAAATTAATCTGTGTAGGACACCCCAAAGTATGAAAAAAAAATTGTTTTTACCACATGAAATATTAATTTTAATACACACAAACTGAAGAAGACATGCACAGTTACATGACACTTACCTTTATTGAAGATCTGGTGATGATTGATGGGATGGGAGGAGGGGAGAGTGTTGATAGTCTTAGTGTTTGGAAGGGGAATCCCCTTCCATTAGGACTTGAGGTGGCAAGTCCTTTTCTGGGGTTACTTCTCTTCCCTTTAAATCTCTCAAATCAACCTTTGCTGGCCTTAAATTCACTCACAACACCACTAGTTGCTGGCACTTTTATAATTAAATCGTCATGCAACTTCCTAGCCTTTTCACATATGATCGCTTGAGAGATGCTATCTCCTGCTATCTGTTTTTCGTTTATCCACACCAATAACAGTCTCTCAACATCTTTGAGTACTTGCGAAAACATAGTTGCACCTTTGGCAAGAACAGCTTCCTTGATTGCTGTTTTCTTGACCACAATAGTAGCGATGGTTGATTGGGGTTTTGTGTACAGCCTGGCCAGCTCGGAAACACGCACTCCACTTTCATACTTAGCAATGATCTCTTTCTTCATATCCATAGTAATTCTCACCCTTTTTGCTGTAGGGTTGGCACTAGAAGCTTTCTTGGTGCCCATGGTGACTTATTTTGCAGGTGCAATCACTAAAAAGGCTGTGATAATATGAAATGTTCCGATTGTATGCTTGGAAGCGACTGCGGTGGCTGGCTGGCTTGTAAACACTGGCCAGAAGTGGACGCATCTCAGACGGAACGAATAGTGTTGATCGAGTTTTTTAGCGCTAGTCAAGGCAAAATTTTTGCGTTAAAATGTATTGCTAGTCGGATTTATCGTTAATCGATGCCATTGTTGGTCAAGGGTCCACTGTATAGGATAGTCACTGATATTAGTAGATGTTCTTTATTTGATCATTACCCCTGTTTACTTTGCCCCTTTCTCTTCGCCTCCATTCGCTCGTCTTCTCTTCAGTTACCACCTTACTATGTTCATACAGCTTCTCGCTTTTCCCTTACTGCCACTGCCATGCGTGAAAGCCCAACTGCCTACGGTGGCTTCTCACTCTCCTTTTCTTAACCATTTTTAATCTCATTCTTATGCCATCGCAGTGTACACCGATGGTTCTAAGTCGTCTGACAGCATCGGATTCACTGCAGTGTTTCTAGACAGCGTCATGTGAGGGCATTCATCCTTGGCTAGCATTTTTACAGCTGAATTGTATGCCATTCTTGGAGCACTTATCTGTATTGCATTTATGATCGTTTCAGACTCCCTTAGTGCTTTACAGGCTATATGGAAATTTTATATACCTCATCCCTCAGTTTTTCATATCCAACTTTGGTTACACCGTATCACTAGCAAGCACAAAGATATTGTTTTTTGTTGGGTCCCTGGTCATGTTCACATACAGAGCAATGAACAGGAAGACACTGCTGCGCGGTCAGCAGTACATGGCCTCCGGGTTTCATATAGAGGTGTTCCATTCACAGACTATTTTGCTGTAACTGCTACCCATCTTTGCACCCATTGGCAACAACGTTGGTCAGATCTGTTGCACAACAAATTACATTCTAATAAACCAAGTACAGTGGTCCCTCGCTTTTCGTAGTTCTCGGCAATCGTAAATTTCGCCAATCATAGGGGTATTTTCGTATAAACATGGACTCGCTTTTCATAGGTTGACTCGCGAATAGTAGTTCATCCAGGATGCTTACGCACGGTGTGAGCCGGGAAGGCCTCCCTACCCAGCCAGTCTGGCATTGTTTACCAGTGAGTGAAGGTCCCCTCAAGTGCTCCTACGAAATATTTCATAATATTCCGCTCATTTTAGTGCTTGCAAGTACTAAATAAGCTACCATGGCTCCAAAGAAAGCTCCTAGTGCCAAGCCTGTGGTAAAGAAGGTGAGAAATATGTACAGTGACAAAGTCTTGTACCATTTTATGGAAGTGTTAAAGAGACGCCAGAAACAGAGCTCTCTCCACAGTTACTTTGCGAGACAGGACTAGAGTGACTCTCAAGGTGGTCCTAGTGGCATTAAGAAACAGAGAAGAGAAGAAGCAACCCCAGAGAAGCAATTGGTACCTGAGGTGTTGCTGGAATGGGATTCCCCTTTCAAACTGTAAACAATCCAATCTCTCTCCTCCTCCAGTCTCCCATACACTAAGAAGAATCTCCAATAAAGGTAAGTGTTATGCTGTTAATGTTTCATTCATCATTTCCCATTGTATTGTTTATGTACTACATGTATATTTCATGTAAAATTTTTTTTTGTTTTAATACTTCTGAGTGTCAGAAACGGATTAATTGTATTTACATTATTTCTTACGGGGAAAATTGATTCGCAAATCGTAAATTTCGTTTATAGTAGCTCCTCCAGGAATGGATTATTATGAAAAAACGAGGGACCACTGTACAGCCTCTCCTCACTTAGCGACGTACTCATTTACCGACACCTCAGACTTACGACGGGTTCTCTGACCAGTATTCATACCTAAATAATGCATCCTAGAGCTGATTTCCACTATTCTGTTTATTTCAATATACAATACACTACTGTATAAACATTTAAAAATATACCATAAATGTTATAAATGGTGCAAAGGTGACATTAAAAAATATCAAAGATGGTTGACACAAACTCACTACCATTATAGTATGCTCCTCACTTAGCGACGAATTCATTTAACGACGTGGTCTTTGGAATGGAACTCCATCGTTAAGTGAGGAGAGGCTGTATTGGTTTCTGGCTGTCTTCTTGTCATCAGTGTTGAGGTTGGGAGACTACTCTCTCCCGTCTTCACATCAGCCACACTCGTCTTACTCACGGATATGTCACAGAGAGGTGCCCTGTTCCACTATGTGAGACTTGTCAGATTTCAGTTTCTATTTGTCATATTCTGTTGGACTGCCCACTCTATCAATGAGTTTGCAGAATTTACCCCAACATTGTCACCGCTTTACTGCCCTTACCTTACGTTTCCTTCTTGCTGATGGACCCTCCTTTAACCCCGACTCCCTTGTTGACGTTTTGACAGCAACTAACTTACTGCACAAACTCTGATGATGCCTCTAGCACTCCTCACAGCCCTTTCTACCTCCATCTCTTGCTGCCCTCTACCCCTGCATAATCCACTGCCCCGCTGCACTCCATGCCTATCCCTCTTACTACCCAACGCCCCTGCACCCTTCTCTGCCCTGCTGCGCTATATGACCCTTGTGGGTTTAGCGCCTCTCTTTTATTATAATAATGTTGAGGGAGAACCCCTCGCATCCAAACAAGATTGAAAAGATGCAAAAGGACTGTTAGGGCTGTAGAATGCAGATGCTGTAGCATACGGACATGAATATCATCAGCCCAGTTGCTGATAACCGGCAAGTGGAAAGCGTGGACTCTAGCTCTAAGTGAGTAAAAGGCACATTACACGGCTCCATCTCATTAGAAGAGAAATCCAAGGGCAGTTGCTCCCTGGCAGACTTAGAAGGAAGAAACAAGGGACAAAGGTGAAGCCTTTGGGAGACACGGACAAGATAGTTCCCGATTTCCATGGCAACTTCAAGAGGTTCCGCAATACTAACACCAGCAACCCACAAAATGGGAGCTGGGTCCGAAGCGTACTTGCCACACAACTTCCGTACCATCTTCCAAACCACACACATAGGATATATCAAGGTAACAGTAGAAACATAGTCTTGCCAACAAGTGCATTTAGCGTCATGTATGACGCGGCGAGCAACTGTCCTTACCCGCTTAAAATCCAAAAGACGATCTGCAGCCTAATTATACTGATAATGGCCCCATGCAGCATGTTTCAAATGCACTGCACTTGCACACGCAGAAGACCACCAAGGCATGCATGTCTGAGAATGCCTGCCTGAAGCTTGTGGAATAGAACATGACTGCAGTCAAAATTAAGGTTGAAAAACTGGCGCACCAGCTCATCAATAGAGAACGGAGAAGGGCCCCCATAAAAAGCAGTAAGATGAGAGTATAAGTCCCAATTCTCTCATCCAAATTGCCAACAAGGGGTACAAGGCGGTTGGGAATACGTAGAAGTAAGAATAACAGGAAAGTGATCACTGTCATGCAAATCCAGGAGAACAGACCAAGCATAACCAAGTGCAACTGACGAGCAGATAGAAAGATCAATGGGTGGGAGCACCCATATTTAAAACATGAAGTGGATGAGAAGTGAGAAGAGTCTCCAACTGATCGCCATGAGTCACATTGGGACCCTCCCCAGAGATGATGTTCTGGTCTGCATTAAAATCACCTAACAACAAGATGGGCAGTGGCAGAGTAGAGATCAAGAATGCAACATCTGTGATACAGAATGCATGGGAAGGGGAGATACAGAGAGCAAACTGTAAACCACCTGTGCAAATAAATACGGGCTGCGGTTTAATGGAGCAGAGTACAAAGACCTGTTGAAATGGTATACCAATGCACACAAGACACACTCATGAAAAGTTTATCAGGAAAGGGATCAGAAGACTGCAACAGCACAGAGCCTGAAATGGGATGGATAACAGCTGAACGAACTTTAGGCCCTTGTAACTGGGAGAGCAACACCTGGAACTCTCCCCGATTACCCGAGGCCACGAATATTCCATGGCAAATAAGTCATTATTCACAAAGATAGGTATGCCAACAATGAGAAGCAATAAAATCTACAGGCTAGTAGGGTCAGTGAAGTCAATGTGTAGAAGCAACGGAAAGCGTGTAAGCAAGGAAGAATCGGAATGCTGTGAAGGAAAAGATTGCTGCAAGAGTTGTGAAAAATAAGAAGGGGCATAAGGAGGTGCACCGGTGTCCATCAAGAGTTTCATCTCCACACACAGTCAGAAACAGCATCAAGTGTTTCAGCGGACAAGAAAGATGCCGATACAAAGACTTCAGAGACAGGTGAGGTAGAGCAAGTAGAGATCGGGGAGACTATGGAGGGAACCAAAGAGGTCTGAGAAGGGAGGGGAGTATGAACCTGGAGAGGTGCACTGGCAGGGACAGAAGAGTCCTGTGGTGGAACAGGAGGAAGAAGGCTGGAAGGGGACTGGGGAAGAAGTCTAAGAGTTAGAAAGAGGGTGAGAAATAGGCACTGAGTTCAAAAAGGAGAACTGTTGAGGAATTGTAAGAACCAGAGGAATGTGAAGAGACTTGGTCTTAGGAGACAGGTACAACTTCACAAGTGATAGGAGCGAAGAAGGTACAGGTGTGCGAGGCCTCGCAGACTGAGAAACTAGCGGGCGAGAAGATGAAGTAGAGGTAGGAAGAGTAAGGAGGTGGGGGTTTCAGAGGGTAAAACTGCAAAAGCATTAGAGATGGGGGTGACCCAGAAGACATGGCACAGGAGGAGCTGGTAGGCAGGGGGACTGCCAAGGTTGGAGGTCTCCTAGCTACTTGAGAATAAGGAACATGAGGAAGATTCCCCTTAGCCCTTTGACTGTTTTGGTCGTATATATACATCTTACGAGCCACCGTTTTTGACGTATATATACTCATAAATTCTTGCGGCTTCAAATCAAGCAGGAGAAAGCTGGTAGGCCCACATGTGAGAGAATGGGTCAGTGTGCACCATATAAAAAAAAATCCTGCAGTGCATAGTGCATAATGAGAAAAAAACTGACCATTTTTTTTAATTAAAATGCCGACTATGTGGTCTATTTTCGTATAGTATTTATGGTTGTATTCTCGTTTTCTTGGTCTCATTTGAGAGAAGGGAAAACATATTATAGAAATAGAGGTGATTTTGACTGGTTTTACTATGAAAAGAACCTTGAAATGGAGCTCAAAGGGCAAATGTTTGATTTTTGCTGATGTTCAAAAGTAAACAAATGATGTCATTTTCCAATAAATGTCCGACTAGCTATTCTAATATGCAGTCTTGAATGGGTTGATGTTATTTATACAATTCTTACAGTATTGCAGTAGTCTGCATAACAGTAAATCTTCTATTTTTTGTTTGAATAAAAATTCAAAATAGAAAGCAAGAGTAATATCAGAGGGGCCTGGAGACATGACTGATGAACAAAGAAAATGTTATTTTAGAGCCAGGAATGTCTGCATTGTTTATTCTGAACTCCATTTTGAAATTGTCATATTTTTTAATTTTCGTGAAATTGGCCAAATTGCACATTTCTGACCAAGTTATTGGGTAGTTGAAATCGGTAAATGGGCAGTTTCTTGTACTCAATCGATAGAAAAAATGGAGTTCTAAAGAAATAGCAATGAGTTTGATTGATTGGAACAATGGAATTGGCCGAAAATAGGGCTCAAAGTGGGCGAAATTGCCGATTCATAAATATCGCCGAGGTCGCTAACTTCGCGAGTGTAATTCCATCAGTTTTCCATCCAATTTTGTTCTTTTGGTGTTATTACAATCGGGTAAAGATTCTCTATCGTTTCATAAGAAAAAACAATATTTTTTTTTTTTTTTTTTTTGGGGGGGGGGGGGGTTGCAACACCAGGAGAACCCACAGGATTTGGGGTTTCGACAGTCAATGGGTTAATACAAAGGATTTCACGTTCGTTAAGATAGACCTGACAGCAGCAGAAAAAAAAGGATGAGTTTCATTACAATTAAGACAAGGGGGGGGGGGAAGACTGCAAGATGTATGGGCATGATCCGCAGCACTACAGACCAGGCACTCCGCTGCAGACCTGCAGAATTTAACTGAATGTCCAAAGCGCCAACAATTTCGACACTGTTCGGGTGCAGGGACCATTTTTCGGACCCCTAGGCAATGTCCTGCAATATAAATGGAAGACAGGAGTTCACGACAGTGAAGGGTTAAGCGGGCGATGTTACTGGGAAAGCACCTTCACCTGCGAGCAGGCAGGTCATATGTATCCAACTTGAGAATCAGAAGGTCCTGAAGAGCTAATTTCTCTAAAATATCGTCACCTCAAGACAATGGTACGCAGTAAGCATGCTTGTGAACTGTGATAGGAACATTATCAATAGAAGTAAGATGGGAAAGATCATGAGCTTGGCCTGCGTTCTGAACTGTAACGATGAGTGCACCGCATCGTACTTGTAAACATGGTGTGTAAAAGAAGTGGGTGTTGTGTAGGTCGTTTCTGGGTAGAATAAGCAGAAATCGAAGCACTGTCATCAGCAAATGGTCTGGAACATTTAGGAGTAGGACCACAGGCGGCCTGACCTGGGGCAGGTGGGCGATCCAAAAACCGTTGCACCGTATTTGGGGAAGCCGGACGCATAGTTAAAGACATGCAAGGGGCAGAGGCACTAGATGAAATGGGCGGAGCCTCAGCACCTGGGCAGGTGATGAAACGTCACCAGCAGGAAATACAGGGGTATGAGAAAAGTCTGGAGAATGGTCCAATAATGAAGCTGGGTCAGAACGGATGCAGTAACAAAAAGGGGCCTGGGAGGAGGAGGGGGGTCACAGAATGAAGACTCCATAATGATGGTACTTCTTTCTTATTATTTTAAGGAAAAAAAGAAAGAAGAAAAAAAAAAAAAGGAAGAGGGACAGTTACTAGAAGGCATGATAAGGCCGTAAGTTCCCCCTCTCATCCAAGAGGACCTTGACACCGCCAGCAGTGTAGATGCAGTTTGGAACCCGTGCCATACCATACCCATACCAGTAAGCCAGTGCTCCAGGATAGCAACCTCGCATCCACCAAGCCACCTCGGCGGACAAAAGAGAGGGTGGTCGGATACTCACCACAAAGCATACCTCCTTTGGCTGCCACCTCCCAGAATCGACAGGCAGCCTCTGGAGATACACCCGTCACCTGCAGGACACCCTGCCCCACCTCCTGCAAATCCCGGAAGGGAGCAGGGTGCCTCCAGATTCTATGCCAAATTACACCACTCCCGAGGAACCCCACAGAGTGAGATGAACCCCAGCACACTTCCCCCTACCTAGAAACCGTAATGCCAGAGGGGAGGACCCCAGAGGCTACAAACGGGATGGAGAAAACGGAGGGATGGGAGGGGGGGTAGAGGGAAAAAAGGGGGGATGGGGAGAATGGGATAGGGAAGGGGGGATTGAGGGTAATTAGGTTTGGTCTGAGGAAGACCAAAAGGTCCAATTCCTCAGACCAAGAGCCTCTTTACCATGACAAGGAGCCCCCCCTTAAAGAGGCACTGGTAGGTTAATGTAGACAGCCTGTACTGTCTGCACAGACAGGCTATGCTGTCTGCCAGCTTAGTTCATATTTCGCGGCACTCAGGTGCTGCCCTCTCTAGGCCTACCCAGGTCAGTGGGACGCTGGTCCCACTCGCTCACTCTCTCAGCAGCCTAGACTCAGTCAACAAGTCTACTCCCTCTCTCCCTTGTGGGCATGGCCCTCCCGGGCCATGGGCACAAACACACAAGCCTGTGTACCCACCACGACTTTGCAAATAAAGTAAGAAGCCTTCGAAGACTTATCATTGAACCCCGCTACCAAGACATCCGCCAATAAACCTATAAAACATTAATAACTAAATTCATTCACATTATTTTCGAGGTACAGATCGACCATCACTAATCCGGCATCATTGGGACCTGTAGTGTGCCGGATTAGTGAGTTTGCCAGATTACAGTGTGGTTAAGTTAGAATACACTTAATTAACCTATCAAAAGAGACTCTGCTACATCTTCCTCATTTTCATCACTGCTTTCTCCTCCACTGGCTTTCTGCCATGGATTTACAACCATCTGCACAATTTCTGAGTCAGTATAATGATGAAATTTGAGTCAGTATAATAATGAAATTTAAAATTATGCTATTGAAATTAGTGCCAGATTACTGATAGAACCGGATAACTGATTGCCGGATTAGTGATGGCTGACCTGTACTGCCACCAACATGCGCTTGACCATTTATGGTAATCCACTTAAGCTTCAAGGTGTCATCATGCATTTGATCATTCAAAATAGTCTACTTAAAAGAAAAAAATTGAGAAGTTGAGAGATTTAAAGAGCACTTTGAGCTGGATCATTCATCACCCCGGCAGTCGGAGATACAAACCTATGTAAAATCATCCAAATTAAAATTAACATAAAATTAAAACAACTCGCACAAATACACAAACACAAATATTATATCATTAAAATAACATGCATCAGTTTGATGCATTCAAAAACCATTAGTGTGGACCACAAGTTTTGCTGACTGTGCCTGGTTTCTTGTTAGCATTAGTCTACTGTAAATCCACATTAATATCTAAACTGATGTCCTTACTCCTGGACTCTGCACTACTGCTATCTTTACCACTTGGTCTTCTAGAACTCATTCTCACTGGGATAAAATGCATCAATTATTATAATTAATCATACGGAAGTGCTAAACTAGTAAGAGTCATACAGCACTTGGGGAACAGAAGGTAATCAGGTTTGATTCAAGGAGAGGGTACCTCCAATACCTTAGATCAAGAGTCCTTCATCAGCAATAAGATTCCTTCCTATCCAGGGCAGAAAGTTTATTTAAAAAACTCTTGCTAAATTGGTCCAATAGTCCAACTGCATCTGATATTACAGGAAGCCATATTTAAATTGTTTTACAGTACCTGTAATGGAACCTAAACTTAAAATATAATAAGGGGAGAAATGTGTAGGAATCACACTGTTACAAAGATATTTTCATTATAGTTAGAAATGGAAAGAATGTAATAAATAAGGAAGTCAGGGAAGTCAGTGAAATCAATTATAAGTGTAAAACTAAACAAAGCTGGTGTCAATAAATTAATGAAATCTTATGAAATACATGTATACAACAAAATATAGAAAACATTTGTTGCTGCAACATGTCACAAAACTAATCCAGCTGCCCTACTGTATTAAATATCTCTGAAAGAACAGGTTTAAATATTTACAGTAACAGACACTGAATGAAATAATAAACACATTAGTGTTGTATTAACGATCAGTTGCAATACATACACATACCACAGAATAACTGTGGTAGTTACCATTTACTGAAAGCATACATTTAATAGAATATGAGTGTAGTAAAGAGTATACACTTAACAGTGCTATGCTAATAACTACATTCAGAGAGGGAGGGAAGTGCAGTCTGCTGGCTATTGCCCACCTTCCCCAACCAACCATCACAGCTCCCACACCACCACCACAGTGAACCATACAACCTCTTTGTTTTTCCACTTCACAGCCTATCAGCAGGCAGACACCCTACACAACCAACAAACAAGTCTGATATAAGCAAATGTTCAACATACACTGTCATCTATATAATGTATCCCACACAAAATCCACAGCCATGAAATGGTAAATAGGAATGAACAAAATATTTCCTGGAGAGGCTAAATATTAAAACACACCAAGCCAAATTAGGGGAGTCACTATTAGCTTGCCATGTACAGCTGAAAGATGACTCTATAAGCTTGAGTACTAATCAATACCACACACAATACAGGGACAAAGAGTTAGTGACAAATACATTAGAGGAAGAGATGAGTGAAACCAAGAGAGCCCCTGGAAATAGCAATATAACCATGCTAATACAGAACATAGACTTGCAAGTATAAGTAGTCTTAATGTAGACATAGAGGAGGGAACAATTGAGCATGACTGATGCAGTGCAAGATTCAGATAAAAAACTGTTGACTGAATCCTTAGCTTTCACTCCCAAGACAAAGTGAAATGATTCCAAGATCATGAGAGACCGAAATGAAAGGAAAGCAAATTTTAAAACCCAGGTGTACACACAAACAGTACAGTAACTAATGCCAACAGTTCAAACAAAACTGCTGTCAAGCAAAACCCCAAAAGTTACAATCAAAGGAAAATCTAAACATGTCATTACTATGCCCAGAGTATTTGCAAACATGGACAGCCTGCTAGAAGGTATGAAACATGTAAACACCAAAAGTATTATTTAGAGGGCTGAGTGTTGTTAGAGGTGGTTTGGACATTCAGAGATGGAGCAAAATAGGACTAAGAGGGTATATAAGTCTGGGGTGGAGAGGAAGGGTTTAGGGTCATCCCAGGAGAGATTGGGAGGGAGGAGGCAAAATAAGTTTTGTGTGCTAGGAGCTTGGACATCAAAGCTCCTAACACTCAAAGCTTATTTTGCAAGGGATTTTTATGATGTACTGTTGAAATGCAAGCAAGGTAACATTTATGAAGGGATTCAGGAAAACCAGTTAACTGGACTTGAGTCCTGGAGGTGGGACATACAGTGCCTGCACTCTGAGGGGGGGGGGGTGAAGAAGTTGTAGTTTGGAGGGCTCTCTGAACTGTGATGGAATGGGCGACAGACAGTTTCTTCTTTTTCATCTTACCCTACTTCAGTGGGAAATGGCAGGAATGGAGACAAATGATACACAGTCGACAAGTGGGGAAAAAAAAAAAGACACAAATGCAAAGAGGAACTTCATTAATATGTTTTGTATGTGGTGCATGTACAAGCATATATATGTATATACACACACCCTTTTGGGTTTTTTCTATTTGCTTACTAGTTCTTGTTCTTGTTTATTCCCTCTTATCTCCATGAAGAAGTGGAACAGAATTCTTCTTCTGTAAGTCATACATGTTGTAAGAGGCAACTAACATGCTGGGAGAAAGAGGCTAGTAACCCCTTCTCTCGTATACATTACTAAAGTTAAAAAGAGAAACTTTTGTTTTTCTTTTTTGGGCCACCCTGCCTTGGTGGGATATGGCTGGTTTGTTGAAAGTTGTTGTTTTGTATGTGGACAGGCTTCTTCAGTCAATACACAAGAATATGCAACAAGCAAATCCATACAAGTGTAGTCAGGTCAGTGAGGTCACTGTGAGAGGGAGCACTGAAAAAGGCCTACTGATTCTTCCAACGACCTGTTTATGTAAGGCGAGTTACGTTACAGGTCTGGGCTAAACTGAAAGATCAGTGATAATAAGGACCAGACTGCCCACCTCACATCCTGCAAGAATACCCAGCTGGTCATAAAAGAAATTAACAAAACATGACAGGGATGCCTGAAAGCTGCACTACTCTAAACATAAAAGACAACCCAGCAGAATCAAGGAGCTTTCAACTTAGCCAAACTGGTACCACACCTCATCTTACATGAACAGGTCATGGGAAGGACTGGTAGGCCTCCTGCAGTGCTTCCATCACACAATACACCTCACACACTGATCTCTCAGACCTAACCACTCACCTGACTATGCATGATGTTCATACCTGTGTATTAACTGAAGAAGTCTGTCCACAGGCAAAATGTCTCAATAATATTCCTCTCTACAAGAGTGTTTTTTTTACCAAATGGCAGGTGTTAAAAATGTTATGATACAAACTGCCCTGCATTCCACATGAAGGGAATAAGATAAGTGAAGTCCCTCGGACATCAAAATGAACATGGAAATTACAACCATATATACATAAGAGACTTTTTTAATGCCAGGAAGTGAAAAAATGGTAAAAAAAAAAATGATAAGAATGTATCATTACCTAAGAACCATAATGGATGGAAACAAAGCCAGTGAGTGGCACATTAGAGCTGCATAATGCCAACAAACTCCCTCTCCCAAGCAGGTGGATAACTGGAAGAAACATTAAAAAAGCCATCCATTACAATGCTTCCTCATTCATAGAGCATCTGCTGCCAGGTTCCTCTACTGTTGCTGATGTTCCTCCTCAAAGGGATGTCATCAATGATGTACCCTCTCCTTCAAGTTTCTTAGACCTGGTGTACTTGTAGTGTCTGGACTTGCATTTATTTTCTTTTTTGTAAGCAGTGATCATGTTTTCTTGGTACAGTACCTGTACAATACAGTACTGTGTTTAAACTTGGGTCCCATTTCCAAGCTATCCTATTTTATGGATGCAAATACATAAACAAATATTCCAAAATCTGAAAAAATCTGAAATCAGAAACACTTCTGGTTCCAAGCATTTTGGATAAAGGATTTTCAATTGTATCAACTTGCTGTATTACAAAACCAACAAGTAGATGAGCAAGACACATGTGCAACACAGGTATCCTTATTGTGGAGATGTTTTGCCAACCAGTGGCTTCATCAGTCCAGTATATAAAATAAATAGTGAAGAGGTAATTTGAGGCATTCACTCCTTCAACATTGATAACTTGGTTAGTTGAACAGGGGCAACAGGTGTAAAGGAACATTCTCTACATTACCTACCCCAGGATTGAGCCATCTTTACTTGTCGACAATTTCAGGGGAGTCTATCCCTGGGACCTGGTCCCAGGCCAGGCCTGCTAGTTGATAGCCTGATCAGCAAGACTGATGGTGCTAGCCACACAGTCCAATGTATGCACCACAGCCCAGCTGATCAAGATCTGACTTAACAAATTTAATATGCTTCCTGAAGACAGTGAGGGATCTATAGGTAATTATCCTTCTGTATGAAGGGAGGATGTTGACAAGACCTGGTTCCATCACACCTAATGAGTTATCTCTTGGTGTACTCATTGTACCTCATTTTTCATTGGAATATTTTGCACCATACACTTGAGCACCTTTCACTGTGCAGATTAGGGACCAGTCCCTCCAGATTTTCCAGCTGTAAATTATGATGTATCTTTTTTGCATTTGTTTCAGGGAGTACACTTCAAGAGACTTCATTCACTCATGGTAATTTAGGTGCTTGACTGAATTGATATAGGCAGTAAAGGTTCTCTACATTCTCCAGATTTTCAGTTTTGCCTGCCTTAGAAGGGGGTTAAGCATCATTTTCCTTGCAGTTGCTGTGTTGTATGACCCTTGTGGTTTAGCACTTCTTTATGATAATAATAATTTCCTTGCAGTTGTGATAACACTTTTGATCCTTGAATATAATTTCTGTCTGCATATATTACTCTTAAGTTCCTCAGATTAATGCTTTAAGGAGTGGTTTTGATTTTGTTTTATACTCCATCCCAATTTTTGTCTTTGTTTTATTCACAGTGGAGTAATTGAAAAGTATCCTCATTGAACATGTTGTTTTTCATGGTTAATTGGAAGACTTGGTTTATGTTGTCATGGAGACTTATTTTATCATCAGTGGATGCCAGTCTCATTTAAACTATTAATATCTGCAAAAGATGATAGATATGATGCTACAATTTGCCTATGGAATATGAGAATGAAAGAGAACTGGGGAGTGTGCTGTACCTTGAGGAACAGAGCATTTCACTGTGGCAGCCTCAGATTTAATTTCTTCACAGCCTGAACTTCAACTATTATACAGGATGGTCCCGCATATACAGCACCCTCTTTTCGGTGCTCCATGTTTTCATTGGCTTTCAGTTAAGTCATTCTTCATCATATTTGGTGATTTTACTGCTTTTCTGTTGTTTTTATGCAACAGTTGTGTAAAGGAAGGGTGACCGGCACCATATTTTGAGGTAAATATTATATGTACATATGCATTTATTTTACTTTTTTATCTATTTTTTTATGCATAACTGTATTGAGCACTTAATATATGATAATATAAACATGCTATCAATTTTTTTAGATGAATTCAATAATGAAAACCTGAACTTTTCCACCTGCCAGTGATTTTCGCGTACCCTATGGGAGCATGAACCTAAAAGCCATACAAATGGGGCCTGCCTGTACATCATTTGCAGTGTTATATAGCTCGATGCAGATAACAGTCTTTTTTAACATAGACTCGTCTATCTCCCCTTGTATTTAGTTTTTTTGGTTGTTGTTTTTTTTTTTAAATTAACACATCGTATGATTCCCACCAAGGCAGGATGGCCCGAAAAAGAAAAACTTTCATCATTATACACTCCATCACTGTCTCGCCAGAGGGGTGCTTTACGCTACAGTTATAAAACTTCAACATTAACACCCTTCCTTCAGAGTACATACACTGTACTTCCCATCTCCAGGACTCGAGTCCGGCCTGCCGGTTTCCCTGAATCTCTTTATAAATGTTACTTTGCTCACGCACGCTTGCTGGAAGTCCAAGCCCCTTATACACAAAACCACCTTTACCCCCTCCCTCCAACCCTTCCTAGGCCAACCCCTACCCCGCCTTCCCTCCACTACAGATTTATACACTCTCGAAGTCGTTCTGTTTTGTTCCATTCTCCCTACATGTCCGAACCACCTCAGCAACCCCTCTTCAGCCCTCTGGATAATAGTTTTGGTAATCCCACACCTTCTCCTAATTTCCAAACTATAAATTCTCTGCATTATATTCACACCACACATTACCCTCAGACATGACATCTCCACTGCCTCCAGCCTTGTCCTCGTTGCAACATTCATCACCCATGCTTCACACCCATACAAGAATGTTGGTACAACTATACTCTCATACATTCCCCTCTTTGCTTCCACGGACAAAGTTCTTTGTCTCCACAGACTCCTAAGTGCACCACTCACCCTTTTCTCCTCATCAATTCTGTGATTCACCTCGTCCTTCATAGACCCATCTGCCGACACGTCCACTCCTAAATACCTGAACACATTCACCTTTTTGGTTGTATCTGCATGATTGTACCCAGGTATCTAGTTCATTGTCAATGTAGGCTTTAATATTAGTGTGTGAATGCCGCAAACATTATTTTTGACTCAGTGAAGATTCCACTAATAAACAGTATTTTCCTTGTCATTTAGTTTAAGACTATATGTTTGCAAACAAATGATGTTATGTTATTTGTTGTTTTGCTTGGGAGAGGGAGTTTGTTGGCATTATGCAGCTCTAATGTGCCACCCACTGGCTTTGTTTCCATCCATTATGGTTCTGAGGTAATGATACATTCTTATCATTTTTTTTTTTTTTACCATTTTTTCACTTCCTGGCATTAAAAAAGTCTCTTATGTATATATGGTTGTAATTTCCATGTTCATTTTGATGTTCGAGGGACTTCACTTATCTTATTCCCTTCATGTGGAATGCAGGGCAGTTTGTATCATAACATTTTTAACACCTGCCATTTGGTAAAAAAAACACTCTTGTAGAGAGGAATATTATTGAGACATTTTGCCTGTGGACAGACTTCTTCAGTTAATACACAGGTATGAACATCATGCATAGTCAGGTGAGTGGTTAGGTCTGAGAGATCACTGTGTGAGGTGTATTGTGTGATGGAAGCACTGCAGGAGGCCTACCAGTCCTTCCCATGACCTGTTCATGTAAGATGAGGTGTGGTACCAGTTTGGCTAAGTTGAAAGCTCCTTGATTCTGCTGGGTTGTCTTTTATGTTTAGAGTAGCGCAGCTTTCAGGCATCCCTGTCATGTTTTGTTAATTTCTTTTATGACCAGCTGGGTATTCTTGCAGGATGTGAGGTGGGCAGTCTGGTCCTTATTATCACTGATCTTTCAGTTTAGCCCAGACCTGTAACGTAACTCGCCTTGGGAGATTCTGAAGAGAAGTTGCAGAGGTTGGTGGATGAGTTTGGTAGGGTATGTAAAGAAGAAAATTGAAAGTGAATATGTATAGTCAAGAGTAAGGTGATGCAGATAAACAGATTAGGTAACAAAAGATTGGATATCAGGTTGGAGGGAGAAAGTATGAAGGAGGTGAAAGTATTCAGATATTTTGTAGTTGACATGTCAGCAGATGGGTCTACGAAAGATAAGGTGAATCACAGAATTGACGGAGGGAAAAAGGAGAGTGGTGCACTGAGGAATCTGTGGAGATAAAGAACTTTGTCCATGGAAACAAAGAGAAGAATTTATGAAAGTATAGTTATACGAACGCTCTTATATGGGTGTGAAGCATGGGTGGTGAATGTTGCCAGGAGGAGTAGGCTGGAGGCAGTGGAGATGTAGTGTCTGAGGACAATGTGTGGTGTGAATATAATGCAGAGAATTTGTAGTTTGGAAATTAGGAGGTGTAGGATTACCAAAACTATTATCCAGAGGACTCGGGAGGGATTCTTGAGGTGGTTCGGACATGTAGAGAGGGTGGAACAAAATAGAATGACTTCGAGAGTGTATAAATCTGTAGTGGCAGGGTAGAGGTTGGCCTAGGAAAGGCTGGAGGGAGGGGGAAAAGAAAGTTTTGTGTGAGGGGCTTGGACTTCCAGCAAGCATGCATGAACGTGTTAAGATAGGAGCAAATGGAGACAAATGGTTTTTAGGACTTGACGTGCTGTTGGAGTGTGAGCAAGGTAATGTTTATGAAGGGACTCAGGGAAACCAGCAGGCCGGACTTGAGTCCTGGAGATGGAAAGTACAGTGTCTGCACTCTGAATAAGGAGTGTTAATATTGCAGCTTTATAACTGTAGTGTAAGTGTGCCTCTGGCAAGACAGTGATGGAGTGAATAATGGTGAAAGTTTCTCTTTTTCGGGCCACCCTACCGTGGTGGGAAATGGCCAATATGTTAATAAAAAAAAAAATAAAAATCTAAAAGCAAATACATTTTATTAAGATTCAATATACTGTAATAATATTACATTATCTGTATAAGTAAACAAAAGCATATAAATATTAAAAATTGTGCAAAGATCTTAAAGATACTGGAGGAAGAACCTGTCCCTAACATTTATATTTAATATTTTATATTGATTTAATCTTTTAAAAATACAAAATATTGGAAGACTTCCATGGAAGCTATAATTTAATTTTTCTGTACACACCAATAATAAGTATTATTTTTTACAAGGAGCTTTAATTAAACACCCTTATTACTAAGAGAAAAAAAATAAAACCTACAACAAGTCAAAGTGAATGAGTGACAGCGAGAGTGTGAGAGTGAGTGTGAGTGTGTGTGAGAGGCAGACAGGTGGGAGTTCCTTTAGGCAGGTGGGTGGGTGGGTGAGAGGGCGTACATGTATGCGTGTTTTGCTTTCATAGAAATACTAAGCTATGCCCATTTGTTCTCAGACACTTATTTTAATAAAAAAATTATAAAAATTGTTGACATAATATTATTGACACCCATGGCAATCTAGGAACAATCGTGAAAATATTGGTTTTGTTTCTGTGCAAATTTTGTTTTGCACAGATTTTATCATCCTTTAAGGAAGACACAGTGGTTGTACAGTTTCGTATGGAAGACGAGTTATTTTGACTTGAAAAAGACATTCATTAACTTGAGTCCACAAGCTATAGTTTCTGTTGTATCCCTTTGTTTTTTTTTTTTTTATCCTGAGTCATAATAATTCTCTCATTATTGTTCCATAATTATGCCTATCTAATTCTTTATATTTCATCTCTAGCTGCAAATGAATATTGTAAATTTCCTACTTCATAAACAATGACTTACATTTATGAGATTCAGTTTTATTAAAAACTATTATTTTGAGTTAGCTAAAGTCTAGTGGAAGAGCCTAGTAAAACAACATAAAAGACATGAAAACATGCATCAACAACTTCATTCAAACTAGTTTTCCAGTGCACTACATACAACATATATTTTCCCAAAAGTTTCATATTCGAGCTAATATATTCATGATGTGCAAGGTTACAGCACATTTGTCAGGTAATCTTCATATGCATTATTAACTGTATTCAGCATAACTAAAATTCTTAAATTCATTTATTCTCAGGTATAGAGTTGTAGTGATATCAGCGGAGGCCACCCACATATGAAGATGGAGGCGGCGTACTTGATGCAGGAGAATATGTCAGAGAATTTAACACGGCTGACATATGAGACAATTTGTTTTGCAGTGCTAATGGCAGTTTGTCCTTCACTTCAAATGTTGTAGCTACACCAGAAGCATCGGTGAAGATCACTTTGGGAGAGTTACTGCTTACTTCAACCTGCGTTCCATCCAGATACTCCACACACACTACACCATTACGGCCCTGGTTTTGGTAATAAAATGATAAATGCTATCATTACCCTAAACATCATGATTTGAAAATCAGTTTCCTTGCCTCACTGACTACATTTCATATACCAGTACTGAACTGAACATCTTTTCAAATTTCCTATTCAGTTAGTAAAATTACATGAACTAATTACATGAACTAATCTATTACATACACTGTATCTTGCATGGGTTACCCCATATCAAATATGCACAAGTAACTGTCAGTGGTTCTCCATGGGGTAGTGGAACGGAATTCTTCCTCCGTAAGCCTTGCGTGTTGTAAGAGGCAACTAAAATGCTGGGAGCAAGGGCCTAGTAACCCCTTCTCCTGTATAAATTACTAAATTTAAAAAGAGAAACTTTCGTTTTTCTTTTGGGGCCACCCTGCCTTGGTGGGATACGGCCGGTTTGTTGAAAAAAAAAAAAAGACTGTCAGTGGTACAGTTCATCCAATTTCACTGAAACCTAACAGATTTATTGCTCTCTGAGATTTCAGTAATTCTTACAGTTATTCTGGTATATGTCCCCTAAACTGGAAGTGGAAGCAAATCTGTATCTTTATATCTTCCCTTCATAGTTTCCCTTTGTTAAGGTGGCAGCCACAAACAGAAACACTCCTAGAAACTCTGGTAAATTTAAAGATTTTTTTTTTAAACATATCGGCCATTTCCCACCAAGGCAGGGTAAGCCAAGAAAGAAAGAAAAAACTTTCATCATTCAACACTTTCACTGTCATTCATACATAATCATTGTCTTTGCAGAAGTGCTCAGGTATGACAGTTTAGATGTCACTCCAAACAGTCAATATCCCAAACACCTCCTTTAAAGTGCTGGCATTGTACTTCCCACTTCCAGGACTCAAGTCTGGCTAACCAGTTTTCCTGAATCCCTTCACAAAATATTACCCTGCTCACACTCCAACATCTCGTCAGGTGCCAAAAACCATTTGTCTCCATTCACTCCTAACACACTCACACACGCTTGCTGGAAGTCCAAGCCCCTCGCCCACAAAACCTCCTTTACCCCCTCCTTCCAACCTTTCCTAGGATGACCCCTACCCTGCTCTCCTTCCACTACAGATTTATTTGCTCTACAAGTCATTCGACTTGATTCCATCTTCTCTAAATGACCAAACCACCTCAACAGCCCCTCTTCAGCCATCTGACTAATACTTTTATTAACTCCACATCTCCTCCTAATATCCACACTACAAATTCTCTACATAATATTTACACCATGCACTGCCCTTAGACATGACATCTACACTGCCTCCAGCCTCCTTACTGCAGCATTTACAACCCATGCTTCACACCCATATAAGAGTGTTGGTACCACTATACTCTAGTACATTCATTTCTTTGCCTCCATGGAAAACGTTTTTTATCTCCACAAATATCTCAAAGCACCACCCACCTTTTTTCCTTCATCAATTCTATGGTTAACCTCATCCTTCATAAACCCATCTGCTGATAAGTCAACTCCCAAATATCTGAACACATTCACTTCTTCCATACTCCCTCCCTCCCATGTGATATCCAATTTTTCATTTGATACCCTCATCATCTTACTCTTATCCATGTTCACTTTCAACTTTCTTTGTTTACAATGATCAACCTACAATAATACAGTAGAACCCCTGTATCCATGGATTCCATTTCTGTAGTTTCAGTTATCCGCTGTTTACTGTGACCCAAAAATAAGTCTTAATTTTGCTTAATAATGGTCACAAAATGCAAAAGTAGTGATGATGGATGTGAAGTTCTTCCCATCAGTGAAAAAGTGATAATTCTCCATTTATTGTATATAATTTATCAATTAAACGTTATCACATGTATGTACGTAAACGAAAAAGAACTTATATATGGGGTTCGCTACCATCCACGGTTTCAGGTATCCATGGTAGGTCTTGGAACAATCCCCCACAGATATGGGCGGACTACTGTACATGCCAGTACTGCAAGAATGAATGAAGAATAGATACAAGATTGCAAACTCTTCAGAGAGCCTCTGAGATAAGATGTAAATTAACAAGCATGAATATGAAGCACAATATGACTGATGTGTTTCAGGTCTTATCCTATATGTTATTGTAATTAACAAAAGATTTTGCTCATGAGAAGCTGAGAATAGAGCAAGTGTTGCGAGCGAAGTATGCTGACATTATTATCAGATTACCCCTCTAACTGCAACATACCTAACCTTCCTTTACAGAGCAGGCACTACCCTTACTACCTCCAGGATTCAAGTCTGACTAACCTGTTTCCCTGAATCCCTTTATAAAAGTTACCCCATTTACATTCCAACAGCATGTCCATTAAAAACCACTTGTCTCCATGCACTCCTGCCTAACACACTCACTCAAGCCTGTTGGATACTCAAGCCCCTAACACTCAAAACCTCACTCTCTCCCTCCAACCATTCCTGGGAAGACCCCTTTCCCTTCTGCCTTCCACTCCTAATTTAATATTTTTAAGGGATGGGACAATTTTTGACGATAAAAACACTCAATTTTAGGCCGTGACCACCAATATCAATACTAATACAGTGGACCCCCGGTTAACGATTTTAATCCGTGCAAGAGGGCTCATCGTTATGCGAAATAATCGTTATGCGAATCAATTTTCCCCATAAGAAATAATGGAAATAAAATTAATCCGTGCAAGACGCCCAAAAGTATGAAAAAAAATTTTTTTTACCACATGAAATGTTAATTTTAATACACACAAACTGAAAAAGGCATGCACAATTAAATGACACTTACTTTTATTGAAGATCTGGTGATGATTGATGGGATGGGAGGAGGGGAGAGAGTGTGTTAGTGTTTAGAAGGGGAATCCCCTTCCATTAGGACTTGAGGTAGTAAGTCCTTTTCTGGGGTTACTTCCCTTCTTCTTTTAATGCCACTAGGGCCAGCTTCAGAGTCACTGGACTTCTTTCGCACAAGATATCTGTCCATAGTGGCCTGTACCTCTCGTTCCTTTATGACTTGCCTAAAGTGTTTCACAACATTGTCAGTGTAATAATCACCAGCACGGCTTGCAATAGCTGTGTGAGGGTGATTTTCATCCATGAAGGTTTGCACTTCAAGCCACTTTGCACAGATTTCCTTAATCTTTGAAGTAGGCAACTTCTTCAATTTCTCTCTCCCCTCCTCCGAAGCAATTTCCTCAGGTGTGGCCTCTTGCTGTTGAAGTTGATCTAGCAGCTCATCAGTGGTTAGTTCTTCATTGTCCTCCTCCACCAACTCTTCCACATCCTCCCCACTAACCTCCAACCCCAAGGACTTTCCCAATGCCACAATGGATTCCTCAACTGGCACAGGATTCTCAGGGTTAGCCTCAAACCCTTCAAAATCCCTTTTGTCTACACATTCTGGCCACAGTTTCTTCCAAGCAGAGTTCAAGGTCCTCTTTGTCACTTCCTCCCAAGCCTTACCTATAAGGTTTACACAATTGAGGATATTAAAGTGATCTCTCCAAAACTCTCTTAGAGTCAGTTGAGTTTCTGAGGTCATTACAAAGCACCTTTCAAACAGAGCTTTTGTGTACAGTTTCTTGAAGTTGGAAATAACCTGCTGGTCCATGGGCTGCAGGAGAGGAGTGGTATTAGGAGGCAAAAACTTCACCTTAATGAAGCTCATGTCCCCATAAAGTCGCTCTGACACGTCTGTAGGATGACCAGGGGCATTGTCTAACACCAGGAGGCACTTAAGTTCTAATTTCTTTTCAGTTAGGTAATTTTTCACATTGGGGGCAAATGCATGGTGTAACCAGTTATAGAAAAATTCCCTAGTGACCCATGCCTTACTGTTTGCCCTCCACAGCACACACAAATTATCCTTGAGGACATTCTTTTGCCTGAACGCTCTGGGAGTTTCAGAGTGATACACTAATAAAGGCTTCACTTTGCAATCACCAGTAGCATTGGCACACATCAACAAAGTAAGCCTGTCTTTCATAGGCTTATGTCCTGGGAGTGCCTTTTCCTCCTGAGTAATGTAGGTCCTGCTTGGCATTTTCTTCCAGAACAGGCCTGTTTCATCACAATTAAACACTTGTTCAGGTTTCAGTCCTTCAGTTTCTATGTACTCCTTGAATTCCTGCACATATTTTTCAGCCGCTTTGTGGTCCGAACTGGCAGCCTCACCATGCCTTATCACACTATGGATGCCACTATGCTTCTTAAATCTCTCAAACCAACCTTTGCTGGCCTTAAATTCACTCACATCATCACTAGTTGCAGGCATTTTTTTAATTAAATCGTCATGCAACTTCCTAGCCTTTTCACATATGATCGCTTGAGAGACGCTATCTCCTGCTATCTGTTTTTCATTTATCCACACCAATAAGAGTCTCTCAACATCTTCCATCAATTGCGATCTTTGTTTCGAAAACACAGTTGAACCTTTGGCAAGAACAGCTTCCTTGATTGTCTTTCTGGTGCCCACAATAGTAGCGATGGTTGATTGGGGTTTCTTGTACAGCTTGACTAGGTCGGCTATACGCACTCCACTTTCATACTTATCAATTATCTCTTTCTTCATCTCTATAGTAATTCTTACCCTTTGAGGTGTAGGGTTGGCACTAGAAGCTTTCTTGGGGCCCATGGTCACTTATTTTCCAGAAACAGCACCGAAAATACTGTAATAATACGAAATATTCCGAGTGTATGCTTGGATGTTACCGCGGAGGCTGGCTGGTAAACAATGGGACGGAGCGGCACATGTGAGGCTGGCTGAGGGCACATTGGACGCGTCTCGGACGAAAATCGGTATGCGGGTTTTTAATCGGTATGCGGGGCAAAAATTTTCCGATAAAAGTAATCGTTATGCGGAAAAATCGCTATGCGATGCCATCGTTATGCGGGGGTCCACTGTACAGTGGTACCTTGACTTACGAGTTTAATTCATTCCGTGACAGAGCTCATAACTCAATTTTGTATATCAAATCAATTTTCCTCATTGAAATTAATTGAAATGCCATTAATCCATTCCAGCCCCCAAAAAACCACCCCAATTTTTTTGTTACGGGTTTTTAAATAAGAAAATGTGTTTCTGTCTTCCTCTCTCTCTCTATGTCTCTCTCTATCTGAGTGAGAGAACTGCTCATGAACCAACAGGTATTACACATGATACAGAGTTGTCACATCTGATTCCTGAACAAGTAAAAACGTATATAACTTGACAGTCATGCCTATTATGCCTTATATCTACAAGCATAGTATAGCACTTTGTCTGGATTTTGTGGGTTATCCTAGGTAATTTACACTATGTATAACTGTATTTATGTGTACCTGTGAGATAGAGACAGAGATAGACACACAAACAGACATAGATAGATGCAGATAGACAGAAGGAGATAGAGACAGCCAGAGCAAGCCGGCCAGCCAGCTGGCTAGCCAGCTGGCCACCCAACCAACCGGCCTGCCGAACATGCATTACTCATGTTCCAGAATTGTTTTTCTTTACTTAGGGCATACGTTATAGAACATTCCGGCAGGATGACATTACCAGTGGTGTCAAAATTGAAAGGATGTTAAGCATTGGTTATTATCGAGGCTTTTGATATTTCCTCCATATCTCCTGCGAGTGGTGGTGTATCTGAAGCTCGCTCATAACTCGGATTTTGGCTCACAACTCAAAGCAAAAATATTACCAAGCGATGGCTCGTAACTCGGAAAACTCATAAGTTGGGGTACTCGTAAGTCAAGGTACCACTGTACGTACTTAATTTTAGGTCAATACTGACACCATCAAATTTAGCCGATATCGATACTGTGACACCCCTAATATTTTTATCGCTTTGTTAGGTTTTATCTTGAAAATTAGATACATATGCGACATCTGGGTACCTTTAATGTAGACATTTCACCATCCAGTGGCTTTATCAATGCAAATTCTAGGACATAATTTGAAGACAGTTGAACTATATACAAAAGATGAGGTAATCAGTCCCTCAGCCTTGGAGTTGGTGTGAAGAGCACCGTAGCCATGAAGAATCTGGAGCATAGGCAAGAAGGCTGGCACTTATATACTGGCATCAGGTGAAAAGGGGACAGGTAGCAGATGAAGGCATTGTCGATGGTAGGCGGGATTCCCCAGTGGACATAGGTCATACCCAAGGAACAGGTTAGTAGAAGTGAAGGTTGTGCAGATGTCCTCTGAACCAAGATTCCATGATGTTGCAGTGTCTGACATGTTGTACATGAATGGTATACAATACCAACGAGATGAAAATTAGACACATATGCGACATCTGGGTATCTTTAACGTAAACGTTTTGCCATCCAGTGGCTTTATCAATACAAATTCTATCAATGCAAATTCCTAGAATTTGTAGTGATAAAGCCACTGGATGGTGAAATGTCTACTTTAACCCCTTGACTGTCGCAACCCCCAATCCTGAAGTGTCTCCTGGTGTCGCAAAATTTCAAAAAAAAAACAACAAAAAAAAAAAAAAAAAATCTTATGAAATGATAGAGAATCTTTTCCCGATTGTAATGACACCAGAAACACGAAATTTGATAAAAAAAAACTGACGGAATTACGCTCTCGCAAAGTTAGCGACCTCAGCGACATTTACAAATTGGAGATTTTGCCCACTTTGAGCCCTATTTTCGGCTAATTCCATTGTTCCAGTCGACCAAACTCATAACTATTTTTTAGAAATCCATTTTTTCTATCGACTGAGTACAAGAAACTGCCCATTTACCGATTTCAACTACCCAATAACATGGTCAGAAATTTGCAATTTGGCCAATTTCACAAAAATTTGAAAATATGACAATTTCAAAATAAGGTCCAGAATGAACAATGCAGACATTCCTGGCTCTAAAATAACATGTTCTTTGTTCATCAGTCATGTCTCCAAGCCCATCTGATATTACTCTTGCTTTCTATTTTGAATTTTTATTCAAACAAAAAATAGAAGATTTACTGTTATGCAGACTACTGCAATACTGTAAGAATTGTATAAATAACGTCAACCCATTCATGACTGCATATTAGAATGGCTAGTTGGACATTTATTGGAAAATGACATCATTTGTTTACTTTTGAACATCAGCAAAAATCAAACATTTCCCCTAATTTGAGCTCCATTTCCAGGTTCTTTTTATAGTAAAATCAATCATAATCACCTCTATTTCTATAAAATGTTTTCCATTCTATCAAATGAGACCAAGAAAACGAGAATACAACTATAAATACTATACGAAAACAGACCACAAACTCGGCATTTTAATTAAAAAAAATGGTCGGAGTTTTTTTTCTCATTATGCACTGCATGCTCCAGAATTTTTTTTTTTTTTGGTGCACACTGACCACACAGACCCATTCTCTCACATGTGGGCCTACCAGCTTTCTCCTGCTTGATTTGAAGCCGCTAGAATTTATGAGTATATATACGTCAAACACGGTACCTCATGAGACGTATATATACGACCTCGACAGTCAAAGGGTTAAATATACCCAGATGTTGCATATGTGTCTAATTTTCATCTTATTGGTATTATATACCAGTCATAGGTAGTAGGTTGGTAGACAGCAACCACCCAGGGAGGTACTACCGTCCTGCCAAGGGAGTGTAAAACGAAAGCCTGTAATTGTTTTACATGATGGTAGGATTTGTTGGTGTCTTTTTTTCTGTCTCATAAACATGCAAGATTTCAGGTACGTCTTGCTACTTCTACTTACACTTAGGTCACACTACACATACATGTACAAGCATATATATACACACACCCCTCTGGGTTTTCTGCTATTTTCTTTCTAGTTCTTGTTCTTGTTTATTTCCTCTTATTTCCATGGGGAAGTGGAACAGAATTTTTCCTCCGTAAGCCATGTGTGTTGTAAGAGGCGACTAAAATGCCGGGAGCAAGGGGCTAGTAACCCCTTCTCCTGTATAAATTACTAAATTTAAAAAGAGAAACTTTTGTTTTTCTTTTTGGGCCACCCTGCCTTGGTGGGATACGGCCGGTTTGTTGAAAGAAAGAAAGATACCAGTCATGTACAGCATTTACCTTGCTGGTGTGAATATGGGGTTATACTATTCATGGTAAATTCTTAAGGTCAGGCATTTGAAGTAAATGTGGAGTTTTTGTATGCATAGCTTTACCCCATCCCCAGACAATAAGTAGAGGTGTTCTCCTTCATTAATTCATTCACTTTTAATTCTCTTTTTTGTTTTGTTTTTTTTTTGTAAAAAAATGCCATTCTCCTTTTACTCTGCTTTCCTCTTACTCTATCTAACTTATCAATTAATAATTGTTTTGACATACCATTTGGTCCTCTAAAAATGTGCACATCCATAAGTCTACCCTTCAACATTTTATCTACCAAGACATAGTCTAGCAATATGTTGAAATGGTCTCAAGCACTTTGTCATACTGTGTTTATAATGACAAAAATACAGTGTAAATAGCCCCACACTCTGCAATATAGAGTGAAAAGACAGAACTAGGGACTCATCTTCTCTATCTTCTTTTCAAGGACAAGTACATCCTCATTTCATAAAATAGGAAGACATTATTAGCACAAAGCTTTTTAATTAAGCTTTCTTATAGTTCATGATTTTTTATAATAAATGAAGCAATGAATAAAGTGCTAACACAGTATTATGGCTTTAAAAATTTGTGGTTCTTACCCGAGATGCCCAGCCAATATTCTGTACATACACACGAGACACAGGATGCTTGACCTCACACGTATTCACCAGAAGGTTACTGTAGGTGTGAGGAGTGTGCGGCACTCTCACACGAGGAGCTGAATTTCCCAATACTTGATAGCTAGCAAGTGAATCTTCAAATGATCCAAGCTGATGGGAAAAACAAAGAAAAAGCTTAATATATGAAAGGTATTTTAAACAATAATGAATATGTCTCACTGATAAAAATCCTAACCAGAAGTACCTCAAATACATATTTTTTAAAGGAAAATTTAAAAAAAAAAAAAGATAAGTGCCCTGTTGTAGTGTTGTACCCATTCAAGAATTGGTCACTGATAACATTTCAACACATTCATACTTAGCAGTGTTTCTTCCTCTGCACTCCCCATCCTTGTGGGGATGATCACAGATAATATTTACACGGCTGAATTTATAAGCAAAGAGGTATTATCCTACCTAAAGTTATTCCAAAGTTATGTAAGATATATATATATTCCCTCCCATGGGATCCAACCCACAACAGTTGGTTTGCACCCAGGTACTCTAGTTATTTACTGCTAGATGAACAGGGGCAACAGGTATATAGCAACAGGCCCAACCTCTCCACCAGCCCAGGATCAAACCCAGATTTTCAATTGTAAGCTGAAGGCTGAGTGCTTGTTGCAAACCTTGAATATCAGATTGGAGAAAGGGAGCATAGAAGAAGTGAATGTGTTCAGATATATGGAAGTAGACTTGCCAGCATATACGTCTATGAAAGATGAGGTGAGCCATATAAGTGACAAGGGAAAAAGGTGCATTGAAACATCAGTGGAGACAAAGAGTGTTATCTATGGAGGCAAAAAGGAGAATGTATCAGAGTATAATGGTACTAATGTTCCTATATGAGTGTGAAGCATGGGTTGTGAATGTTGCAGCAAGAAGGAGGCTGGGGACAGTGAAGATGTCATGTCTGAGGATAATGTGTGGTGTGAATATTATGGAGAGAATCTGTAGCTTGAGATAAGGAGGTGCAAGGTTACTAAAAGTATTATCCAGAGAGTTACAGAGGGGCTGTTGAAGTGGTTTGGATATTTAAGAAGGATGGAACAAAATAGGATGACTTGGAGAGTGTATGAATCTGTAGTGAAGACTCCTTTGTGTTTATTGGAAATACAGTGGACCCCCGGTTAACGATATTTTTTTCATTCCAGAATATGTTCAGTGCCAGTACTGACCGAATTTGTTCCCATAAGGAATATTGTGAAGTAGATTAGTCCATTTCAGACCCCCAAACATACACGTACAAACGCACCTACATAAATACACTTACATAATTGGTCGCTAACGAACACATCGCATAACGTTAAATCCACCCAACGAAGCGTTTGAGCTTAAAAATTTTGGCCTGGCTAATGATAAAAAACTCGCCCAACGTGATTCATCCGGTACACGTCCACGTTTGGCCTGAGCGCACCTCAGCTGCCCCATGTGTGCCAGTGTTTACAAGCCAGCCAGTGAGGTCGCATCTACGCATACATTCAATACATTTCATATTATCACAGTGTTTTAAGTGCTTTTAACTGCAAAATAAGTCAGCATGGGCCCCTAGAAAGCTTCTAGTGCCAAACCTGTGGTAAAAAGAGTGAGAATTAGTATGGAAATGAAGCAAGAGATAATTGCAAAGTACGAAAGTGGAGTGCATGTCTCGGAGCTGGCCAGGTTGTATAAGAAACCCCAATCAACCATCGCCACTATCTTGGCCAGCAAAACGGCAATCAAGGAAGCTGTTCTTGCAAAAGGTGCAAGTTTGTTTTTGAAACAGAGATCGCAAGTACTCGAAGATGTTGAGAGACTGTTATTGGTGTGGATAAACGAAAAACAGATATCAGGAGATAGCATCTCTCAAGCAATCATATGTGAAAAGGCTAGGAAGTTGCATGACGATTTAATTAAAAAAAAATGCCTGCAACTAGTGGTGATGTGAGTGAATTTAAGGCCAGCAAAGGTTGGTTTGAAGAATTTAAGAATCGTAGTGGCATACATAGTGTGATAAGGCATGGCGAGGCTGCCAGTTCGGACCAAAAAGCGGCTGAAAAATATGTGCAGGAATTCAAGGAGTACATAGAGGCTGAAGGATTGAAACCCCAACAAGTGTTTAATTGTGACGAAACAGGCCTGTTTTGGAAGAAAATGCCAAACAGGACCTACATTACTAAGGGAGAAAAGGCACTCCCAAGACATAAGCCTATGAAAGACAAGCTTGCTCTGTTGTTGTGTGGTAATGCTAGTGGTGATTGCAAAGTGAAGCCTTTATTGGTGTATCACTCTGAAACTCCCAGAGTGTTAAGGAAAATCAATGTCCTCAAGGCTAATTTGTGTGTGATGTGGAGGGCAAACAGTAAGGCATGGGTCACTAGGGACTTTTTCTATGACTGGTTTCACCATGTGTTTGCCCCCACTGTGAAAAATTACCTCCTGGAAAATAAATTGGACCTTAAATGCCCCCTGGTATTAGACAAAGCTCCTGGTCATCCTTCAGACTTGGCAGAGCAAATTTCTGGGAACATGAGCTATATCAAAGTGAAGTTTTTTGCCTCCTAATACCACTCCTCTCCTGCAGCCCATGGACCAGCAGGTCATTTCAAACTTCAAAAAACTCTACACAAAAGCTATTTCAAAAGTGCTTTGAAGTGACCTCAGACACTCGATTGACTCTAAGAGAGTTTTGGAAAGATCACTTTAGTATCCTCAGTTGTGTAAACCTTATAGGTAAGGGAGGGAGTGACTAAGAGGACCTTGAACTCTGCTTGGAGGAAATTGTGGCCAGAATGTGTAGAAGAGAGGGATTTTAAAGGGTTTGGGGCTAACCCTGAGAAGCCTATGCCAGTAGTGGAATCTATTGTGGCATTGGGGAAGTCCTTGGGGTTGGAGGTTAGTGGGGAGGATGTGGAAGAGTTGGTGGAGGAGGACAATGAAGAACTAACCACTGATGAGCTGCAAGAGCATATGCAACAGCAAGAGGCCAGACCTGAGGAAACTGCTTCAGAGGAGGGGAGAGAGAAATTGAAGAAGTTGCCTACTTCAAAGATTAAGGAAATGTGTGCAAAGTAGGTTGAACTGCAAACCTGTATGGATGAAAATCACCCTAACACAGCTATTGCAAGCCATGCTGGTGACCATTACAATGACAATGTTGTGGCCCATTTTAGGCAAATCTTAAAGGAACGCGAGGTACAGAGCTCTATGGACAGATCTGTTGTACGACAGAGGTCCAGTGACTCTCAAGCTGGTCCTAGTGGCATTAAAAGAAGAAGGGAAGTAACCCTGGAAAAGGACTAGCTACCTCAAGTCCTCATGGAAGGGGATATCCCTTCCAAACAATAACAACTTCCACCATCTCCCCTCCTCCCATCCCATCAATCATCACCAGATCTTCAATAAAGGTAAGTGTCATGTATTCTTTATTTAGTACAGTAGTAATTGTGCATGTCTTTTTGTGTGTAAGAAAATGTATATTTCATGTGATAATTTTTTTTTCATACTTGGGGTGTCAGGAACGGATTAATTTGATTTCCATTATTTCTTATGGGGAAAATTAATTCAGCTAAAGACAATTTCGTCTAACGATGAGCTCTCAGGAATGGATTAATATCGCTAGTCGAGGGTCCACTGTATAACAAAACCAAAGCCATATACTAAGAACACTGGGGTGAGGGGAGATTAATTTTTGAGTAGTCTGTAATGCACTCCATGAGTCCAAAATAACTAAGAATGATGAGGCAGACATGGGTGCACTGTGTACAATAGCAGTGAGAACTGGTTATAATTCTGCTGTGAAAACACTGGCTGTTTCTAGTAAATGACCTTGGATTATTCTTTTGGGAAAAGCAACTGAATACCAAACACCACCGAGGAATTTAAAACCTTCAGTGTATAGTGCAATAGCAGGAAAATGAGAATGGAAATGTTGAACAAAGAGTGAGTATGAAGTTGTAGTAGGCAAAGAGAGCTTTTGCACATGGAAGAGGGGAAGGAAAAGTAAAATGCAGGGTGAACATTAAGCTGAGGCAAATCAAGGAAGTCAACACAGAGTAAATATGGAGAGGAAATAGGCATAATAAATGGGATAATGATTAAACAAATCAAACATACTAACATTTGTTTACATTATAGATATGGAAGGATTGTGAAGGTTGTAGAAGTGGACAAATAAGACACACAGGGCATTGTGTTGACCTTGCAGAGAGAGGGTATTCGCCTTTGAGTATGGGCTCTTGACTGGGGAAGACTGAAAAGCCCCAACACACAAATGTAACCCTAGATTATGAATGGGATCAAGTTTAGAAGGAATAATAGGGGGAGGATGAAGAATATATTTGATCACACAGCCTAGTTTACATAAAATTAAGGCTGAATGAAGGTAAAGACAGGTTTATCAATCAGTCCCCCATGAAAGATGGGCTGGAGATTTAACCCTTTGAGGGTCACCAGACCCTCTCAGAGACTTGTTCTCAGGGTCACCAAAATTTAAAAAAAAAAAAATTATTTTTTCTTATGAAAAGATTGAGAATGTTTTCCCGATCATAATGACACCAAAAGTATGAAATTTGATGGAAAACTTACAGAATTATGCTCTCATAAAGTTAGCGGTCTCGACGATGTTTACGCATTGGCGATTTTGCCCACTTTGAGCCCTATTTTCGGCCAATTCCAGTGTACTAGTCGACATAAATCATAACTATTTCACTAGAACTTCGTTTTTTCTATCGAATGAGTACAAGAAACCACCCATTTACCGATTTCAACTATCCAATAAAGTGGTCAGAATTTAGCAATTTTGCCAATTTCACACAAATTTCAAAAGATGCCAATTTCCAAATAGGGTCCAGAATAAACAATAAAGACATTCCTGGCACTAAAATAACATTTCTTCTGTTCATTAGTCACATCCCCATGCCCCTCTTACATTTCTTTTGCTTTCCACTTTGAATTTTTATTCTCACAAAAAATAGAAGATTTACTGTTATGCAGACTACTGCATTAGTGTAGAAATGGTATAAATAATATCAGCGCACTTGTGAAAGAATATCAGACTCACCAGCTGACGTGTATTGGACGCGTGGCATGATTTGTTTACTTTTGAACTTGGGTAAAAATCGAACATTTCTGCTACGTTGAGCTCAATTTCAAGGTACTTTTCATTGTGAAACCAATCAAAATCATCTCAATTTCTGTAATATGTCTTCCATTCTATGAAATGAGACCAAGAAAACTAGAATACAACCATAAATACCATACGAAAATGCAGTGCAAAGTTGTTGTTTTGAACCAAAAACACGGGTCAAAGTTTTTTTTCTCATTATGCAGTGTGCTGCAGGATTTTTTTTTATATCATGCACACTAACCACATAGACCCATTCTTTCATGTGTAGGCCTACCAGCTTTCTCTCGCTAAATTTGAAGGCGCTAGAATTTAGGCGTACTAGTACGTCAGTAACCCTAGTGCATAAGTCGTACTAGTACGTCGGAAACCCTGAAAGAGTTAATAATAATTTTTAATATCTTTAGTTCTACAAATACATGTACAAGGTATACAGGCCTAGCTGACATCAATGACAAAGCCCCTTTGTTATGCAGAAAATTTCAGGCAAATTAGCTCAATTTTGTCCCAGGATGCGGCCGACACCAGTTGACTAACACCCAGGTTCCCATTTTACTGATGGGCGAACATAGTCAACAAGTGTAAGAAAACATGCCCAATGTTTCCACCCTTGCTGAGAATCGAACCCAGACCCTCAGCATGTGAAGCGAGAGCTTCACCTACCAGGCCAAGAGCCACCTCACTAGCACTGAGGAATCAGCCTTGAGGAGAAAGAATGTTCAAATTTGAGCTATAAAATGGGTACAGTCTAAAAAAGTATGAGTTACAAAGAAAGTCGAACAGTTAGAAATGCCTACCTTCCTTAGGTGATATATAAAGATGAGACATGATTAACAATATACAGGAACATAAAAGGATAGGAAAAAATGAAGATTTCTAAAGCACCATCAAGAGGAAGAACAACAACAAATCATAGTTGTAAACTGGGAAAAAATTTCACCAAATAATTCCAAGAAAGCTTTTCTTCACAAAGTGGTACTAAGTGCTATATAAATACACATCTTATACCATAACTTTTAAAGGGGGTGAACCAGTAAGCCAGTGGAAAGCCTCAGTCAGATGACCAAAAGCTATGGATCATTGTATGACTAAGACCTGCATCAGAAAACACTTGTGAAGATGGGACACTACAAACATAGCTCTAGTCTAACTACAAATAAGCAAACAAACAAGTTATCAACACTGTGTACTTTACTTCTATTTTTGATTCAACTCACTGTTCCTCAGCTAAGAGGCATGAGCTACTAGAAGGTAACGAAATTGAATGTAATAACATTGAAGGACAGAAGAACCAATGGAGACATGATAACAACATACAAAATACTTGGGGGAATTGATAGGGAAGATAAGGTCAAACTGTTTAAGAGGCAAGAAGCAGGAACCTGGGGACACAGCTGGAAGTTAAAAACACAGATGAGCCACAGGGATGTTAGGAAGTACAGTAGATCGTTATATTACACAGTAGTTACGTTCCTGAAAATGCCATGTTGGTTAAATCTGAGTTAGATAAACTGAAGAACTTATGGGAAAAATAGGGTTACGTTCCTGGGAGCCCAAAAAAAGCCAAACAACTTTTTTTTAGACCTCCAGATCTTAAAAAAATAAAAGTGAATATGTAACTGTAGTTCACTGTCATGATGTATTATGTTGTTTTTACTGCTTAAGACTATAAATGCAACAGAAATAATAGTATTTCTTACCTTAAATTGTGGGTGCTAGTGTTTGTGGATGATTGTGAAGAGTGGAGAGTTATGCTGTGGCCCTACTGGGCTGAGGTGGATGGTAGAGGTTCTGGTACTGAAGCCGATGGTTGTACTGGAGTGTGCATAAATTCTGTAATGGATTTCTGTTTCATTTTACCCCGCAGTACATTATACAAGTGACAGTAAGGCATCAGTTGCCCAAATATCTGCAAACACTCTATTCTTCCATACTCCTCCTCTCCAATTTGATATCCAATTTTTCTTTATCTAAATCGTTTGATACCCTCATCACCATACTCTTTTCTATGTTCACTTTCAACTTTCTGCCCTTTTTTTTCTGCACTTTTTCTTTAGAATCTCCCATAAGCACAGTATCATCAGCAAAAAGTAACTGTGTCAATTCCCATTGTGTATTTGATTCCCCGTAATTTAATCCCACCCCTCTCCTGAACACCCTAGCATTTACTTCTTTTACAACCCCATCTATAAATATATTAAACAACCGTGGTGACATTACGCATCCCTGTCTAAGACCTGCTTTTACCGGGAAGTGATCTCCCTCTCTTCTACACACCCTAACCTGAGCCTCACTATCCTAATAAAAACTCTTTACAGCATTTAGTAACTTACTGCCTATTTATTTATTTATTATTAATTTGGACATGATACACAGATGTACAAAGAAATACAGTGGTTAAGTGTAACATGCCAAAAGCCCGTTGTATGCAGAGCATTATGGGCAGGCTTAAAATTAACTTAAGATTAACTAAGCAATTCCATATACTTGCAACATCTGCCACATTGCTCCCCTATCCACTCCATCACATGCCTTTTCTAAATCCATAAATGCAATGAAAACTTCCCTACCTTTATCTAAATACTGCTCACATATATGCTTCAATGTAAACACTTGATCTATACATCCCCTCCTTGTTCATCTGCAGCCCTACATTCTGTCTTACCTCTAATTCTTTCAATAAAAACCCTACCATACACTTTTCCTGGTATACTCAGTAAACTTATTCCTCTATAATTTTTACAATCTCTTTTGTCCCCCTTCCCTTTATATAAAGGAATTATACATGCTCTCTGCCTATCCCTGGGTACCTTCCCCTCTTTCACACATTTATTAAACAAAAATACCAACCACTCCAATACTATATATCCCCCTGCTCTTAATATTTCTGTCATGATCCCATCAGTTCCAGCTGCTTTACCTCCTTTCATTCTACGTAATGCCTCCCGCACCTCCCCCACACTCACATCCTGCTCTTCTTCACTCCTAAAAGATGGTATACTTCCTTTGCCAGTGCATGAAATTACCGCCTCCCTTTCTTCGTCGACATTTAACCTGTAAACAGTCCAAACGTATATATACGTTCACTACCCCAGTGCCCTGAATATTTTGAAAAATAAAAAAATCATTTTTTAATGAAAATAAAGAGCACATTTTCCTAAGTGTTACAGGATTAAAATAAAAAAATTAGGGCCAGTACTTACGGAGATATGAGGCTGCAAAGTTGGCACTTAATGCTCACCTGACGGCAACATATAGTCCTGCCGCTTGCAGAAGTGTTGCCGATATACCATTTTTTCTCATTTTTATGTTATTTTATATAATTTTTATGTTCTGATAATTACAATTTATTGTAGTTCTTGTCATTTCATAACTAATCTTTGTTCTGACAGTGATTCTAATTATCTGTCTCTCTGTCTTATTTCTCTGTCTGCTTGTCTCATTCTGTCTCTCTGCTTGTCTGTCTGTCTCAGAGAGAGCCACTGTGAACCAACAGGTATTCTTATGCATTATATCTACAAGCACAATATAGCACTCCAGATTTTTTAGGTTATCCTAGGTAATTTACACCATATATAATTGTATTTGTGTGTACCTGTGAGACAGATAGAGACAAAAACAGAGAGATAGACAGAGACAGAGATAGACATAAATAGACAGAGACAGATAGACAGACCCTGAACTTGGGGTTAACATTGCTTTCCTCTTAAATTACATCAGTGAATCCTTGGTGTTTGCCCCACTGTTTGCTCTAGCTGGCCCTCAATATAACTGGCCCAGATTTTTTTAATATGGTGCACACTGAGTGTTAAGACCCATTCTATGCTGACCAGGCATCTCAGGCCAATCGTGCCAAGTTTAGAGGCAGGAAAAATAAAACGTAAATTTACATTTGGGGAGCTAGCGGTAAGAACGTATGTATATGTTTGGACCGTTTACGGGTTAAAAGTTCCTCAAAATATTACCGCCATCTACTTAATACCTCCATCTCCCCATCTACTAACTTCCCTACTCTGCTTTTAACTGACAAATCCACTTGTTCCCTAGGCTTTCTTAGCTTGTTTATCCCACTCCAAAATATTCTCATATTTTCATCAAAATTTCTTGACAGTGCCTCTCCCACTCTATCATCTGCTCTCCTTTTACATTCTCTCACCACCCCCTCCACCCTTCTTTTACTCTCCATATACTCTGCTCTTCTTATAACACTTCTGCTTTGTAAAAACCTCTCATAAGCTACCTTTCTCTCTTTTATCACACCCTTTACTTCATCATTCCACCAATCACTCCTCTTTCCTCCTGCACCCACCCTCCTATAACCACAAACTTCTGCCCCACATTCTAATACTGCATTTTTAAAACTATTCCAACCCTCTTTAACCCCCACCCCCCCCACTATTCATACTTGCACTAGCCCACCTTTCTGCCAATAGTTGCTTATATCTCGCCCGAACTTCTTCCTCCCTTAGTTTATACACTTTCACCTCTCCTTTATTTCTTGTTGCCATTCTCCTTTTGTCCCATCTACCTCTTACTCTAACTGTAGCTACAACTAAATAATGATCCGATATATCAGTTGCCATCTATAAACATGTACATCCTGAAGCCTACCCATCAACGTTTTATCCACCAACATACAATCTAACAAACTACTTTCATTACGTGCTATATCATACCTTCTATATTTATTTATCCTCTTTTTCATAAAATATGTATAACTTATTACCAAACCTCTTTCCACACATATCTCAATTAAAGGCTCCCCATTTTCATTTACCCCTGGCATCCCAAATTTACCTACTACTCCCTCCACAACATTTTTACCCACCTTAGCACTGAATCCCCAACCACAAGTACTCTCACACTTGGTTCAAAACTTCCTACACATTCACTCATCAACTGCCAAAACCTCTTTCTCTCCTCTACACTTCTCTCTTCTCCAGGTGCATATACACTTACTATAACCCACTTTTCACATTCAACTTTTATTTTACTCTACATAATCCTTGAATTAATACATTTATTCTCCCTCTTTTCCTGCCATAGCTTATCCTTCAACATTATTGCTATTCCTTTTTAGTTCTAACTCTATTTGAAACCCCTGACCTAATCCCATTTACTTCTCTCCACTTTAACTCTCCCAGTCCCTTCAGCTTTGTTTCACTTAAAGCCAGGACATCCAGCTTCTTCTCATTCACAGCATCCACAATCATCTCTTTCTTATCATACGCACAACATCCATGCACATTCAGACATCCCACTTTGAAAATTTTCTTCTTCTTCTTTTTAGTAATCTCTACAGGAAAAGAGGTTACTAGCCCATTGTTAACGGCATTTTAGTTGACTTTTACAACACGCATGGCTTACGGAGGAAAGATTCTTATTCCACTTCCCCATGGATATAAAAGGAAAAGTACTAAGAACAAGAACTATTAAGATAAAATCAAAGAAAACTCAGATGAGTGTGTATAAATAAACTTGTACATGTATGTGTAGTGTGACCTAAGTGTAAGTAGAAGTAGCAAGACGTACCTGTAATCTTGCATATTTATGAGACAGACAAAAAACACCAGCAATCCTATCATCATGTAAAACGCTTTACACTCACTTGGCAGGACAGTAGTACCTCCCTGGGTGGTTGCTGTTTACCAACCTACTACCTATATACAGTGGACCCCCACTTAACGATCACCTCCCAATGCGACCAATTATGTAAGTGTATTTATGTAAGTGCGTTTGTACGTGTATGTTTGGGGGTCTGAAATGGACTAATCTACTTCACAATATTCCTTATGGGAACAAATTCGGTCAGTACTGGCACCTGAACATACTTCTGGAGTGGAGTGAAAAAATATTGTTAACCGGGGGTCCACTGTACCTATATACAAGATCTTTCTTTTTTTCAACACACTGGCCATACCCCACCGAGGCGGGGTGGCCCAAAAGGAAAAACAAAAATTTCTCCTTTTTTTTTTTCAACAAGTCGGCCGTCTCCCACCGAGGCAGGGTGACCCAAAAAGAAAGAAAATCCCCAAAAAGAAAATACAGTGGACCCCCGGTTTACGATATTATTTCATTCCAGAAGTATGTACAGGTGCTATTATTGGGAATATTGTGAATTAGAATATTGTGAATTAGATTATTTTGAATTAGATTAGTCCATTTCAGACCCCCAAACATACACATACAAACGTACTTACATAAATACACTTACATAATTGATCGCATTGGGAGCTAATCGTAAACCGGGGGTCCACTGTACTTTCATCATCATTCAACACTTTCACTTCACTCACACATAATCACTGTTTTTGCAGAGGTGCCCAGAATACAACAGTTTAGAAGTATATACATATAAAAATACACAATATATCCCTCCAAACTGCCAATATCCCAAATCCCTCCTTTAGATTTAGATTTACATTCAGTAATATATACAGGAGAAGTGGTTACTAGCCCCTTGCTCCCGGCATTTTAGTCACCTCTTACAACACGCATGGCTTACGGAGGAAGAATTCTGTTCCACTTCCCCATGGAGGTAAGAGGAAATAAACAAGAACAAGAGCTAGAAAGAAAATAGAAGAAAACCCAGAGGGGTGTGTATATACAGTGAAACCTCTACTTGCGAGTTTAATCCGTTCCATGACCTTGCTCGCAACTGGATTTGCTCGTTTGCAGAATCAATTTTCCTCATTTAAATTAATTGAAATGCAATTAATCCGTTCCAGTGGAATTCTGTACTTCAATAATTTTGCTAATATCAACTCTACGGCTTATTTATCTATCTCACTTCATCTAATATGACATAATAAACAATATAAATAACATAGAAACCTGATATATACTCTAAAATGAATAAAATATGTCATTCATGTAGTGGTATGGGCGGTGTCGGCGGTGGACGAGAGTTTGTCTGGAGACCGGGCAAAATACTTCATGAATAATTTCGCTAATATCATCTTTATGGTTTATTTATATATCACAGTTCATCTAATATGAGATAACAGACAATATAAATAACATAGAAACACGATATATACTCTAGAATGAATAAAATATGTCATCATGTAACAGGTGGAGGCGGCCACAACTGCTTCCTCTTTGTTGTGGTAAACGCTGCCATCTAGTGACGGCCTTTTGAAGCCATCTATTATTATAATTATTATATGTCATACATTATTATTATATATGTATTATTATTATACATATTATATTATTATTATTATTATTATTGTATTATACTATTATTATTATTATATGTATCGTTATTAACATTATTATTATACATATTATTATTATTATTATATAAATTATTTGTAATTTTTATTCACACAAAAAATATAAGATTTACTGTTATTCCTTACTGCAATAATTGTATAAATATGTCAACCCATTCACGACTGCATATTGGAATGGACAGTGACGTCATTTGTTTACTCTGAAACAGCCAAGCAATGGACCATTTCTCCTAGGTTGAGCTCAATTTCAAGGCACTTTTCATCATGAAAGCAATCAAAATCACATCTATTTCTGTAATATATCTTCCATTCTATCAAATGAGACCAAAAAAATGAGAATACAACCATAAAAACCATTTGAAATTACCGCTAAGGAGTGGCTAATTGCTGAGAAGTGAACTCCATTATTTATGCTTAGATTTCTTTCATTATTATTATTATTATTATTATTATTATCATCATTATTATTATTATATAAATAATTTGTAATTTTTATTCACACAAAAAATATAAGAACATAAGAAAGAAGGAACACTGCAACAGGCCTACTGACCCACGCGGAACAGGTCCATGTCCCCCCCCCCCCCCCGGATTAGACCAATGACCAACCCAGTCTGGTCATCCCCACTCAAGGATGGAGCACTGTACCAGACCCAGCAGCACAAGCTGGTCAGGTCCAACTCACACCCACCCACACCAACTCATGTATTTATTTAACCTATTTTTAAAACTACACAACGTTTTAGCCTCAATAACTGTACTCAGGAGCTTGTTCCACTCATCCACAACTCTATTACCAAACCAGTGCTTTCCTATATCCTTCCTGAATCTGAATTTTTCCAACTTGAAACCATTGCTGTGAGTCCTGTCTTGGCTGGAAATTTTCAGCACACTATTTACATCCCCTTTATTTATTCCTGTTTTCCATTTATACACTTCGATCATATCCCCCCTAATTCTATGCCTTTCGAGAGAGTGCAGATTCAGGGCCCTCAGTCTATCCTCATAGGGAAGATTTCTGATACATGGGATCATCTTTGTCATCCTCCTCTGTACGTTTTCCAGAGCATTTATGTATATCCATTCTGTAATACAGTGACCAGAACTGAGCAGCATAGTCTAAATGAGACCTAACCAAGGATATATAGAATTGAAGAACAACCTCAAACACAGCTAGCTCCTTGACAGAATGGAACTGAACACATATCCATGAAGGCTGGGATGGTGGTGGTAGCAGTCAGGGGATGGCGGGAGGTCACCCCCGCTGACCCATAACAAGGCGGCAGCTTGAGCTGGGAAAATTTTTTCTGCGCCCGCAAATGGCGCAGAATAATAAGTATATAATCAGTATATAATCAGGATATATGGTATGACTTGTAGTAGTAAGTTGGTAGACAGCAACCACCCATGGAGGTACTACCGTCCTGCCAAGTGAGTGTAAAACAAAAGCCTGTAATTGTTTTACATGATGGTAGGATTGCTGGTGTTTTTTCTGTCTCATAAACATGCAAGGTTTCGGGTACGTCTTGCTACTTCTACTTACACTTAGGTCACACTGCACATACATGTACAAGCATATATATACACGCCACTCTGGGTTTTCTTCTATTTTCTTACTAGTTCTTGTTCTTGTTTATTTCCTCTTATCTCCATGGGGAAGTGGAACAGAATTCTTCCTCCCTAAGCTATGCGTGTTGTAAGAGGCGACTAAAATGCCAGGAGCAAGGGGCTAGTAACCCCTTCTCCTGTATAAATTACTAAATGTGAAAGGAGAAACTTTTGTTTTTCCTTTTGGGCCACCCCGCCTCGGTGGGATACGGCTGGTGTGTTAAAGAAGAATGTAAAGGAGAAACTTTCGTTTTTCCTTTTGGCCACCCCGCCTCGGTGGGATACGGCCGGTGTGTTGAAAGAAAGAAGAATCAGTATATAATCAGGATATATGGTATGACTTATAGTAGTAGGTTGGTAGACAGCAACCACCCAGGGAGGTACTACCGTCCTGCCAAGTGAGTGTAAAACGAAAGCCTGTAATTGTTTTACTTGATGGTAGGATTGCTGGTGTCCATTTTTCTGTCTCATAAACATGCAAGATTTCAGGTACGTCTTGCTACTTCTACTTACACTTAGGTCACATTACACATACATGTATAAGCATATATATACACACACCCCTCTGGGTTTTCTTTCTAGTTCTTGTCCTTGTTTATTTTCTCTTACCTCCATGGAAAAGTGGAACAGAATTCTTCCTCCGTAAGCCATGCGTGTTGTAAGAGATGATTAAAATGCCAGGAGCAAGGGGCTAGTAACCCCTTCTCCTGTATATATTACTAAATGTAAAAGGAGAAACTTTCGTTTTTCCTTTTGGGCCACCCCGCCTCAGTGGGATACGGCCGATGTGTTGAAAGCAAGATATAGTACGACTGGTTTTTATTCTGTTTTTTCTATTCTGGTCTTCTAACATTACTATTTTGGTCTAAAACATTACAACTGTTTCAGAGTGATACTCCTCAAAAAACATAGAAATATGTTACACTGACTGACTTACTGGGTCATACATATGGTATATATATACAGCCTCTCCTCACTTAACGACGGAGGTCCATTCTTAAGACAACGTTGGTAAACAAATTTGCCGCTAAGTGAGGAGCATACTATAATGGTAGTGGGTTTGTGTCAACCATCTTTGATAATGTTTTAATGTCACCTTTGCAGTATTTATAACATTTCTGGTATATTTTTTAATGTTATACAGCAATGTACTGTATATTGTAATAAACAGAATAGAGAAAATCAGCTCTAATATTCATTATTTAGGTATGCATACTGGTCAGAGAGCCCATCATAAGTCCAAGTCATTGGTAAATGAGTATGTTGCTAGAGAGAGGCTGTATATACTTCATAACTGTTATTTTATATATTTTTTCACTATTTTGGTCTTCTAAGGCTATGTATAATGAATACTTCTAATATTACAATTATTTGAGTGTAATACAAATCAAAACATGGAAATTATTCACACTGTTTGACTTGTGGGTATGAAAAATGGTGTGTACTAGCATGTTGGACACAGTATCAGCACCTGCTGGTTAAGTCTCAGAGTGGTCATGAAGTGCAATGATCTCGATGAGAAGTGGAGACAGGCTCCATATAGAGCTCTAAGTAAAGGTATGATGAATATGTATAAAAGAGTACAATTCTGGAGAAATTACCCAACCCTACTCTTACACAATTCCATATTCTTAATAGTAACATAAATGCCAAACTATCAAACACAATTAAAAAAATAATTCTTAAGAAAATTCTCAAACATTTTCAATCATTTAATCACATTGTGATTGGTAACTTCATTCTAAATGAATTTATTCCACATACCTGTGTTAAAATATTTCTTGGAGATCTATAGGACTGTATGGATGTGGGTGAGAAATTTTCTTTATCTGATGTGGGATGAAGTTTACCACACGTAGACTCTGACGGTGAAGATGTAGACACTGGCTTTCTGCCCAAAATTACAGGAAAACAATCCATTTTTGTCTTATCTTTCACCTCGGATAAAACTCGCTCCAGGTACAGGCAGTGATCATGCACCTGAAAACAAAATTGAGAAGAAGCAGAAGCATGAAAATGGATGTGCTTCAACAAAGAGTACAAGAAAATTAATTCTAAACATACAGTATTTCTGACTCTATGGGGAAGTGGAGAAGAATCCTTACTTCATAAGCCATGTGTGTTGTAAGAAGCAACTAAAATATTTTATCACACCGGCCGATTCCCACCAAGGCAGGGTGGCCCGAAAAAGAAAAACTTTCACCATCATTCACTCCATCACTGTCTTGCCAGAAGGGTGCTTTACACTACAGTTTTTAAACTGCAACATTAACACCCCTCCTTCAGAGTGCAGGCACTGTACTTCCCATCTCCAGGACTCAAGTCCGGCCTGCCGGTTTCCCTGAATCCCTTCATAAATGTTACTTTGCTCACACTCCAACAGCACGTCAAGTATTAAAAACCATTTGTCTCCATTCACTCCTATCAAACACGCTCAAGCATGCCTGCTGGAAGTCCAAGCCCCTCGCACACAAAACCTCCTTTGGCGGCTCCCTCCAACCCTTCCTAGGCCGACCCCTACCCCGCCTTCCTTCCACTACAGACTGATACACTCTTGAAGTCATTCTGTTTCGCTCCATTCTCTCTACATGTCCGAACCACCTCAACAACCCTTCCTCAGCCCTCTGGACAACAGTTTTGGCAATCCCGCACCTCCTCCTAACTTACAAACTACGAATTCTCTGCATTATATTCACACCACACATTGCCCTCAGATATGACATTTCCACTGCCTCCAGCCTTCTCCTCGCTGCAACATTCATCACCCATGCTTCACACCCATATAAGAGCATTAGCAAAACTATACTCTCATACATTCCCCTCTTTGCCTCCAAGGACAAAGTTCTTTGTCTCCACAGACTCCTAAGTGCACCACTCACCCTTTTACTCTCATCAATTCTATGATTCACCTCATCTTTCATAGACCCATCCGCTGACACGTCCACTCCCAAATATCTGAATACGTTCACCTCCTCCATACTCTCTCCCTCCAATCTGATATTCAATCTTTCATCACCTAATCTTTTTGTTATCCTCATAACCTTACTCTTTCCTGTATTCACCTTTAATTTTCTTCTTTTGCACACCCTACCAAATTCATCCACCAATCTCTGCAACTTCTCTTCAGAATCTCCCAAGAGCACAGTGTCATCAGCAAAGAGCAGCTGTGACAACTCCCACTTTGTGTGTGATTCTTTATCTTTTAACTCCACGCCTCTTGCCAAGACCCTCGCATTTACTTCTCTTACAACCCCATCTATAAATATATTAAACAACCACGGTGACATCACACATCCTTGTCTAAGGCCTACTTTTACTGGGAAAAAATTTCCCTCTTTCCTACATACTCTAACTTGAGCCTCACTATCCTCGTAAAAACTCTTCACTGCTTTCAGTAACCTACCTCCTACACCATACACTTGCAACATCTGCCACATTGCCCCCCTATCCACCCTGTCATACGCCTTTTCCAAATCCATAAATGCCACAAAGACCTCTTTAGCCTTATCTAAATACTGTTCACTTATATGTTTCACTGTAAACACCTGGTCCACACACCCCCTACCTTTCCTAAAGCCTCCTTGTTCATCTGCTATCCTATTCTCCGTCTTACTCTTAATTCTTTCAATTATAACTCTACCATACACTTTACCAGGTACACTCAACAGACTTATCCCCCTATAATTTTTGCACTCTCTTTTATCCCCTTTGCCTTTATACAAAGGAACTATGCATGCTCTCTGCCAATCCCTAGGTACCTTACCCTCTTCCATACATTTATTAAACAATTGCACCAACCACTCCAAAACTATATCCCCACCTGCTTTTAACATTTCTATCTTTATCCCATCAATCCCGGCTGCCTTACCCCCTAAAAATACTGGAAGCAAAAAGCTAGTAACCCCTTCTCCTGTATAAATTACTAAGTGTAAAAATAAAAAACTTTACTAAAGTATTTCTTTTTTGGGTCACCCTGCCTGTTGCACATCCAACAGGATTGTGTAAGCATGTTAGATAGGAGTGAGTGGAGGCAAGTGGTTTTTATGATTTGACATGTTGTTGGACAGTTTTCTCCTTTTTCTTTTTAGTAGGCTATACGGGAAAAGGAGTTACTAGCCCATTGCTCCTGGCATTTTAATTGACTTTTACATCACGCATGGCTTACTGAGGAAAGATTCTTATTCCACTTCCCCATGGATGTGAAAGGAAAAGTAATAAGAACAAGAACTATTAAGATAAAATCAAAGAAAACTCAGATGAGTATGTATACATAAATGTGTACAGTGGAAGCCCGATTTTCATCCTTAATCCGTTCCAGGAGGTCAGTCGAAATCCGAAATGGATGTAAACCAAAGTAATGTTTCCCATAAGAAATAATGTAAATCAAATTAATCCATTCCAGATGCCCAAAAATATTAACAAAAAAATACATTTTATAGAGAATAAGTATACAGTGGACCCTCAGTTAATGCCTTTAATCCGTTCCAGAGAGCTAGCCTTTAACCAATATAGCCTTTACCCAAATTAATTTTCCCCATTACAAATAATGGAAATCCAATTAATCCGTTCCAGACACTGAAAAGCATTAAACAAAATAATTTTTTTTACATGAAATATACATTTCCCTACATAGAAAACAATGATACATGCACAATAAAACAATAATAACATCACACTTACCCTTATTGTGGACTTGTTGATGAGTGATGAGGCAGTAGGAGGGCAGAGGATGCAGGTGTTTTAGTGTTTGGAAGGGGAATCCCCTTCCATGAAGACTTCAGGTAACAAGTCCTTTTCTGGGGTTACCTCCCTTCTTTGTTTCTTAATGCCACTAGGACCAGCTTGAGTGTCACTGGACCCCTGTCGCGCAAAATATCTGTCCAGAGAGCTCTATTTCTCGCGTCCCTTTAAGATTTCCCTAAAATGGGCCCCAAGAGTGTCACTGTACAAGTTGCCAACACAGCTTGCAACAGTTGTGTCAGGATAATATTCCTCCATAAATGCTTGCAACTCTGTAAATATTGTACACATTTCCGTAATCTTTGACAAAGGCAACTTCCTCTGTCTCTCTTCCTCCTCCTCCGAAGGAAATCCCTGAGCTTTGGTCTGTTGCTGTTGCACCTGAAGCTCTTGCAGCTCTGTAATGGTTAGCTCTTCATTGTTGTCCTGCACCAATGCTTCCACATCCTCGCCACTAGCCTCCTACTCCATGGATTTCCCCAATGCCACAATACATTCCACAACTGGCATAGGCTCCTTAGGGTCAGCCCGAAACCCTTCAAAATCCCTCTCTTGTACACATTCTGGCCACAATTTTCTCCAAGCAGAGTTCAAAGTCTTGCAAGTCACTCCCTCCCAAGCCTTACCTATAAGGTTTATGCAATGGAGGATACTGAGGTGATCTTTCCAGAACTCTCTTAGGGTCAATTCAGTGTCTGAGGTTACTTCAAAGCACTTCTGAAACACTGCTTTGGTGTACAGTTTTTTGAAATTTGAAATGACCTGCTGGTCCATGGGCTGGAGGAGAGGAGTGGTATTAGGAGGCAAAAACTTCATTTTGACGAAGCTCAACTCCCCCGCAATTTGCTCTTGCAAGTCGTGAGGATGAGCAGGAGCATTGTCCATTACCATGAGGCACCTGAGTTCCAATTTATTTTCCAGGAGGTACTGTATCACAGTGGGGCCAAACACGTCATAGAACCAGTCAATAAACATGTCTCTAGTGACCCATGCCATTACTGTTTGCTCTCCACATCACACACAATTTAGTCTTGACTATATTGTTTTTCTTGAACACTCTAGGAGTTTCAGAGTGATACACGAGTAAAGGCTTCACTTTGCAATCCTCACTAGCATTACTACACAACATTAGAGTTAGCCTGTCTTTCATAGGCTTGTGTCCTGGGAGTGCCTTTTCCTCCTGAGTATTGTAGGTCCTGTTTGGCATTTTCTTCCAAACCAGGCCTGTTTTGCCACAATTAAACACTTGTTGGAGTTTTAATTTTTCAGTGTCTATGTACTCCTTAAAGTCCTGCACATATTTTTCAGCCGCTTTTTTGTCACAACTGGCAGCCTCACCATGCCTTATCACACTGTGTATGCCAATACGATTCTTAAATCTCTCCAACCAGCCTTTGCTGGCCTTAAATTCATCAACAGCAGCACTATTTGGACGCATTTTCTTAATGAGATCCTCATACAACTGCCTTGCCTTTTCACTTATTACTGACTGAGAAATACTATCTCCTGATAATTGTTTCTCATTTATCCACACCAACAACATCTCTCCACATCTTTGAGTATTTGCCATCTCTGTTTTGTAAGCACACTTGCACCTTTTGCAACAACAGCTTCCTTGATTGCCTTTTTGTTGCACAAGATAGTAGTGATGGTTGAACGGGGTTTGTTGTATAACTTTACCAACTCCAAGATACACACTTCACTCTCATACTTTTCTATCATCTCCTTTTTGAATTCGATAGTACACCTTACCCTTTTTACCACAGGGTTGGCACTAGAAGCTTTCTTTGGGCCCATGGTGGCTTATTTAGCAGTTACAAGCACTAAAAATACGTACTGGATACAAAATATATCGCATGTACGCATGGATTCGTCCTCAGTGGCTTGTAAACAATGGCACACTGGCTGGTACATGGGGTGAGTGGCTGGGCCCACTCAGGGCACCGTGCGGACACGTTCGGGACGAAAGTTCCTAACCGAGTTTTTAGGTGTTATCCAAGCCAATTTTTTTAACGCTAAAGCGAAGCGTTATCTGATTTTTACGTTAGCCGATGCAAGTGTTAACTGAGGGTGCACTGTAGTTTTGCCTACAGAAAACAATGAGAAATTAATATAAAGCACCAATTTTAATAGATAAATTAACATTTAAATCACTTTTATCTTTATTGAAGACTTTTATTGGCATATTCTTTACAAGATCTGCATGAAACTGCCTTGCCTTTTTGCAAGTTATCGCCTCCACTACACTATCTCCTGCTAACTGTTTTTTGTTGATCCACACCAACAACAACTTCCCAACATCTTCGATTGCCATCAGTACCACCCACTACCACCATCACTACCACCCTCTACTGCCATCACTACAACCTCTACCACTATCACTGCCATGCTCTACCACCATCACTACCACCCTCTACCACCATCACTACCACCCTCTCTACCACCATCACTACCACCCTCTACCACCATCACAACCACAACCACCCTCTACCACCATCACTACCACCCTCTACCACCATCACAACCACTACCACCCTCTACCACTGTCACTACCACCCTCTACCACCAATGTTTCAGATGAAAATGTAGCGTATTGGTCACTGAACAAGTGACAGAGGCAGATGGAGTCACATATGTGTGAGCGGCTGCATCCCAAGCAGGCGGACGTGTCTGATACGGGTGATTTCCAAGCGAAGGTACAAAACTCAGGGTAAAATTTTGCCCAAAAAAGTAGTCGAAATCCAAATTGAACAACATCTGCACCAGACAAAATCTGGGGTTCCACTGTACAGGTCTCCCTCAACATTCACGAGGGTTAGGGGATCAAGAGCCTCGCAAATGCTGAAAAATCGTGAATGTTTGGTGCCCCAATATATTGTAGGGAAATATAATACAATACTGCTTCCTTAACTTGTTGAACCATGAACAATCATAAAATACATGAAAGCGTCGTAAATTGTACTAAATACATACGTTATGCCTTAACAACATTTTTTTTTTTTTTTTTTTTTTTTTTTCAACAAGTCGGCCGTCTCCCACCGAGGCAGGGTGACCCAAAAAAGAAAGAAAATCCCCAAAAAGAAAATACTTTCATCATCATTCAACACTTTCACCACACTCGCACATTATCACTGTTTTTGCAGAGGTGCTCAGAATACAACAGTCTAGAAGCATAAACATATAAAGATACACAACATATCCCTCCAAACTGCCAATATCCCAAACCCCTCCTTTAAAGTGCAGGCATTGTACTTCCCATTTCCAGGACTCAAGTCCGACTATATGAAAATAACCGGTTTCCCTGAATCCCTTCACTAAATATTACCCTGCTCACACTCCAACAGATCGTCAGGTCCCAAGTACCATTCGTCTCCATTCACTCCTATCTAACACGCTCACGCACGCTTGCTGGAAGTCCAAGCCCCTTACCCACAAAACCTCCTTTACCCCCTCTCTCCAACCCTTTCGAGGACGACCCCTACCCCGCCTTCCTTCCCCTATAGATTTATATGCTTTCCATGTCATTCTACTGTGATCCATTCTCTCTAAATGACCAAACCACCTCAACAACCCCTCTTCTGCCCTCTGACTAATACTTTTATTAACTCCACACCTTCTCCTAATTTCCACACTCCGAATTTTCTGCATAATATTTACACCACACATTGCCCTTAAACAGGACATCTCCGCTGCCTCCAACCGTCTCCTCGCTGCTGCATTTACCACCCAAGCTTCACACCCATATAAGAGTGTTGGTACTACTATACTTTCATACATTCCCTTCTTTGCCTCCATAGGTAACGTTTTTTGACTCCACATATACCTCAACGCACCACTCACCTTTTTTCCCTCATCAATTCTATGATTAACCTCATCCTTCATAAATCCATCCGCCGACACGTCAACTCCCAAGTATCTGAAAACATTCACTTCTTCCATACTCCTCCTCCCCAATTTGATATCCAATTTTTCTTTATCTAAATCATTTGACACCCTCATCACCTTACTCTTTTCTATGTTCACTTTCAACTTTCTACCTTTACAACATGTATGTTATTAAATACCACTGCCTCCACCACTGCAAGTCCCTACTACCCTCCCTCCGACTGTCAGCCAGCCCTCCCACCACTGTGTGGTGAGTGTTTTGTTTGTTCATTATTTGCTATTAAACTACAGTATAAATAATGTCAACCCATTTATGACTGCATATTGGAATGGCTATACGGACAGGTATTGGAAGGTGACATCATGTGTTTACTCTTGAACACAGCAAAGAATCAAACATTTGTGCTACTGCTAATAATAATAATAATAATAATAATAATAATAATAATAATAATAATAATATAATAAAAATAATAATAATAATAATATTAATAATAATAATAATAATAATAAATACGATAGAATTGAAGAAGGAAATTGTACAAAAATACGAGGGCTGAAGCAGTGGTGGAGGAAGTGGTTGACGCAGCGTCAGTGTGGCTTTGTTTATGCTGGAGTGAGTATTAGTCTCCCTGCTCTTCCAAACATTTCACAATAATTCATTGTATTTGGCACTTGTAGATTGTGTGTGACTGGAGTGGTTGAGGCAGTGGTAGAGGCAGTGGGTGAGGCAGTGGGTGAGGCAGTGGTAGAGGCAGTGGTAGAGGCAGTGATAGAGGCAGTGATAGAGGCAGTGACAGAGGCAGTGGGTGAGGCAGTGGGTGAGGCAGTGGGTGAGGCAGTGGGTGAGGCAGTGGGTGAGGCAGTGGGTGAGGCAGTGGGTGAGGCAGTGGTAGAGGCAGTGATAGAGGCAGTGGGTGAGGCAGTGGTATTTACTAACATATATGTTATAAATAATAATAGTACATGTTAATATTAATAACATTTATAATAATAATAATAAATGTTATTCATAATGTACTATTGTTATTTGTAACATATATGTTAGTAAATATCACTGCCTCTATCACTGCCTCTACCATTGTCTCACCCACTGCCTCTATCACTGCCTCTACCACTGTCTCACCCACTGCCTCTACCACTGCCTCAACCACTGCCTCAACTGCTGCCTCACCACTGCCTCTACCACTGCCTCTACCACTGCCTCACCCACTGCCTCACCCACTGCCTTTACTACTGCCTCTACCACTGCCTCTACCACTGCCTCACCCACTGCCTCACCCACTGCCTTTACCACTGCCTCTACCACTGCCTCAACCACTCCAGTCACACACAATATACAAGTGACAAATACAATGAATTATTGTGAAATGTTTGGAAGAGCACGGAGACTAATACTCACTCCAGCATAAACAAAGCCACACTGACGCTGCGTCAACCACTTCCTCCACCACTGCTTCAGCCCTCGTATTTTTGTACAATTTCCTTCTTCAATTCTATCGTATCGAAGAGGTATGGGGTAGGTTTAAAAATGTAGTGTTAGAGTGTTCAGCAGAAGTTTGTGGTTACAGGAAAGTGGGTGCAGGAGGGAAGAGGAGCGATTGGTGGAATGATGATGTAAAGAGAGTAGTAAGGGAGAAAAAGTTAGCATATGAGAAGTTTTTACAAAGTAGAAGTGATGCAAGGAGGGAAGAGTATATGGAGAAAAGGAGAGAGGTTAAGAGAGTGGTGAAGCAATGTAAAAAGAGAGCAAATGAGAGAGTGGGTGAGATGTTATCAACAAATTTTGTTGAAAATAAGAAAAAGTTTTGGAGTGAGATTAACAAGTTAAGAAAGCCTAGAGAACAATGGATTTGTCAGTTAAAAATAGGAGAGGAGAGTTATTAAATGGAGAGTTAGAGGTATTGGGAAGATGGAAGGAATATTTTGAGGAATTGTTAAATGTTGATGAAGATAGGGAAGCTGTGATTTCGTGTATAGGGCAAGGAGGAATAACATCTTGTAGGAGTGAGGAAGAGCCAGTTGTGAGTGTGGGGGAAGTTCGTGAGGCAGTAGGTAAAATGAAAGGGGGTAAGGCAGCCGGGATTGATGGGATAAAGATAGAAATGTTAAAAGCAGGTGGGGATATAGTTTTGGAGTGGTTGGTGCAATTGTTTAATAAATGTATGGAAGAGGGTAAGGTACCTAGGGATTGGCAGAGAGCATGCATAGTTCCTTTGTATAAAGGCAAAGGGGATAAAAGAGAGTGCAAAAATTATAGGGGGATAAGTCTGTTGAGTGTACCTGGTAAAGTGTATGGTAGAGTTATAATTGAAAGAATTAAGAGTAAGACGGAGAATAGGATAGCAGATGAACAAGGAGGCTTTAGGAAAGGTAGGGGGTGTGTGGACCAGGTGTTTACAGTGAAACATATAAGTGAACAGTATTTAGATAAGGCTAAAGAGGTCTTTGTGGCATTTATGGATTTGGAAAAGGCGTATGACAGGGTGGATAGGGGGGCAATGTGGCAGATGTTGCAAGTGTATGGTGTAGGAGGTAGGTTACTGAAAGCAGTGAAGAGTTTTTACGAGGATAGTGAGGCTCAAGTTAGAGTATGTAGGAAAGAGGGAAATTTTTTCCCAGTAAAAGTAGGCCTTAGACAAGGATGTGTGATGTCACCGTGGTTGTTTAATATATTTATAGATGGGGTTGTAAGAGAAGTAAATGCGAGGGTCTTGGCAAGAGGCGTGGAGTTAAAAGATAAAGAATCACACACAAAGTGGGAGTTGTCACAGCTGCTCTTTGCTGATGACACTGTGCTCTTGGGAGATTCTGAAGAGAAGTTGCAGAGATTGGTGGATGAATTTGGTAGGGTGTGCAAAAGAAGAAAATTAAAGGTGAATACAGGAAAGAGTAAGGTTATGAGGATAACAAAAAGATTAGGTGATGAAAGATTGAATATCAGATTGGAGGGAGAGAGTATGGAGGAGGTGAACGTATTCAGATATTTGGGAGTGGACGTGTCAGCGGATGGGTCTATGAAAGATGAGGTGAATCATAGAATTGATGAGGGAAAAAGAGTGAGTGGTGCACTTAGGAGTCTGTGGAGACAAAGAACTTTGTCCTTGGAGGCAAAGAGGGGAATGTATGAGAGTATAGTTTTACCAACGCTCTTATATGGGTGTGAAGCGTGGGTGATGAATGTTGCAGCGAGGAGAAGGCTGGAGGCAGTGGAGATGTCATGTCTGAGGGCAATGTGTGGTGTGAATATAATGCAGAGAATTCGTAGTTTGGAAGTTAGGAGGAGGTGCGGGATTACCAAAACTGTTGTCCAGAGGGCTGAGGAAGGGTTGTTGAGGTGGTTCGGACATGTAGAGAGAATGGAGCGAAACAGAATGACTTCAAGAGTGTATCAGTCTGTAGTGGAAGGAAGGCGGGGTAGGGGTCGGCCTAGGAAGGGTTGGAGGGAGGGGGTAAAGGAGGTTTTGTGTGCGAGGGGCTTGGACTTCCAGCAGGCATGCGTGAGCGTGTTTGATAGGAGTGAATGGAGACAAATGGTTTTTAATACTTGACGTGCTGTTGGAGTGTGAGCAAAGTAACATTTATGAAGGGATTCAGGGAAACCGGCAGGCCGGACTTGAGTTCTGGAGATGGGAAGTACAGTGCCTGCACTCTGAAGGAGGGGTGTTAATGTTGCAGTTTAAAAACTGTAGTGTAAAGCACCCTTCTGGCAAGACAGTGATGGAGTGAATGATGGTGAAAGTTTTTCTTTTTCGGGCCACCCTGCCTTGGTGGGAATCGGCCGGTGTGATAATAAAAAAAAAATAAAAAAAATATTATTAGCAGTAGCAGAAATGTTTGATTCTTTGCTGTGTTCAAGAGTAAACACATGATGTCACATTCCAATACCTGTCCGAATAGCCATTCCAATATGCAGTCATGGATGGGTTTACATTATTTATTCTGTAGTTTAATAGCAAATAATGAACAAACAAAACACTCACCACACAGTGGTGGGAGGGCTGGCTGCCAGTTGCAGGGGTTGGAGGGAGGGTAGTAGGGACTCGTGGCGGTAAACTTAAATATGATTTGGCAGCTGGGAATTTGGCGGTTGGGAATTCGCGAATGTGTGAAGCCCGCGAAAGTTGAAAACGCGAATGTTGAGGGAGACCTGTACATGCATTTATTGTGTGACCTAAGTGAAAGTAGAAGTAGCAAGATGTACCTGAAATCTTGCATGCTTATGAGACAGAAAAAAGACACCAGCAATGCTACCATCATATAAAACAAATACAGTGGACCCCCGGCATACGATGGCATCTGTATACATTAAATCCGGTATACAATACATTTTAACGCGATTCGCCCGGGACGCGTCGTGTGGCCTGAACTGCCCCGTGCGTGCCAGTGTTTACAAGCCAGCCAGTGTGCTCGCATCTAAGCATACATTCGGTACATTCCATATTATCACAATGTTTTTGGTGCTTGTTTCTGCAAAATAAGCCACCATGGGCCCCAAGAAAGCTTCTAGTGCCAACCCTGTGGTAAAAAGGGTGAGAATTAGCATGGAAATTAAGAAAGATTTTGAAGGGTTTGGGGCTAACCCTGAGAAGCCTATGCCAGTTGTGGAATCCATTGTGCCTACTTCAAAAATTAAGGAAATGTGTGCAAAGTGGGTTGAACTGCAAACCTTTATGGATGAAAATCACCCTAACACAGCTATTGCAAGCCGTGCTGGTGACTATTACAATGACAATGTTGTGGCCCATTTTAGACAAATCTTAAAGGCATGGGAGGTACAGACCTCTATGGACAGATTTGTTGTGTGACAGAGGTCCAGTGACTCTCAAACTGGTCCTAGTGGCATTAAAAGAAGAAGGGAAGTAACCCCGGAAAAGGACTTGCTACCTCAAGTCCTAATGGAAGGGGATTCCCCTTCTAAACATTAACAACTTCGACACTCTCCCCTCCTCCCATCCCATCAATCATCACCAGATCTTCATTAAAGGTAAGTGTCATGTATTCTATTGTTAGTAGAGTACTACTACCTGTGCATGTCTTCTTCAGTTTGTGTGCATTAAACTTAATATTTCATTTGGTAAAACTTTTTTTTTCATAGTACTTTTGGGTGTCTTGCACGGATTAATTTGATTTCCATTATTTCTTATGGGGAAAATTAATTCGCCTTCCGATAATTTTGGCATACGATGAGCTCTCAGGAACGGATTAATATCGTATACCGGGGGTCCACTGTACAGGCTTCCGTTTTACACTCACTTGGCACAACAGTAGTACCTCCCTGGGCAGTTGCTGTCTACCAACCTACTACCAACTTAATTTAATTTTTTTTATATTAAAGTCCAGGGTTTATTCCCAGGACTTCAGCAATGGAGTCACTTCTCTCACCACTGGGCAATGGCAAAGTTGCAAAGGCTAGTGGATGAGTTTGGGAGGGTGTGTAAAGGTAGAAAGTTGAAAGTGAATATAGATAAGAGTAAGGTGATGAGGGTATCAAACAATTTAGATAAAGGAAAATTGGATATCACATTGGAGGGAGGGAGTATGGAAGAAGTGAATGTTTTCAGATATTTGGGAGTTGACTTGTCTGCGGATGGGTTTATGAAGGACGAGGTTAAACATATAATTGATGAAGGAAAAAAGGTGAGTGGCGTGTTGAGGCATCTGTAGAGACAGAACGACATCCATGGAGGCAAAGAAAGGAATGTACTAGAGTATAGTGGTTCCAATACTTTTATATGAGTGTGAAGCATGGGTTGTAAATGCTGCAGCATAGAGGCTGGAGGCAGTAGGGATGTCGTGTGTAAGGGCAATGTGTAATGTAAATGTTATGCAGAGAATTTGAAGTGTGGAAATTAGGAGGTGGTGTGGAGTTACTAAAAGTATTAGTCAGAGAGCTCAAGAGGGGCTGTTGACGTGGTTTGGTCATTTAGAGAGAATGGAACAAAGTAGAATGACTTGGAGAACGTATAACTCTATTGGGGAAGGAAGGTAGGGTAGGGATCATCCCCACAAAGGTTGGAGGGAGGGGGTTAAGGAGGTTTTGTGGGCAAGGGGCTTGGACTTCCAGCAAGCATGTGTGAGTGTGTTAGATAGGAGTGAATGGAGACAAATAGTTTTTGGGACTGACGAGCTGTTGAAGTGTGAGAAGGGTAATATTTTGTGAAGGGATTCAGGGAAACCGGTTAGCCGAACTTGAGTCCTGGAAATGGGAAGTACAATGCCTGCACTTTAAAGGAGAGGTTTAGGATATTGGCAATTTGGAGGGATGTCTAAACTGTCATATCCGAGCACCTCTGCAAAGACAGTGATTACGTATGAGTGATGGTGAAAGTGTTGAATGATGAAAGTTTTTTCTTTCTTTTTGGGTCACCCTGCCTCAGTGGAAAGCAGCCAACATGTTGAAAAAAAAAATTATATTCACACAAATTAAGAAGAAATTTCAAATGAAATACATAAAGGAAGCACTCTTTACTAAGCCAGAATATTATACAGTAATACGTTACCTGTTTAAAATGTAGATAGAGTGGCTCCAGATTATCAGGCAACAGTTTATGTTCAGGGGTCAGTGATACTGAATGAGAGGCCCCAGTAGGACATTTGATGACCAAATTGTTTCCACTCTTTGTTAGCTTGGTTCCTGACAAGAAAAAAAAGTTATTGGTTCCTGACAAGAAAAATGTTATTGGCTCCTGACAAGCAAAAAAGATATTAAATTATGACTTCAAATTAGCTAAATAATATGTAAACTAATCTGAATGTTGTGGGTTTCTGAATTGTATGAACTCTTTAGTAGCCAGAGTGTAATTGGTCATAGCTTATTTCCTGTGCATTAAATAAATGTACTGTAGCATTTTTCACTTGTTAACATGGAGGAAAATTTGTGTTCAATACTTCCAATTTACAATGAGAGATCTTAAAGTACAGTCGGGCCCCACTTATATGGCAGGTTAAGTTTCAAGCTACCGCCAAAAAGCAGAATGCCATTTGTTTCCACTTATATACGTCAGATAATAAGTTTACACTAACATATATAAAGTTAGCAACAGAACTAGGCATTAAAAAACAATAAAAAGTAAGATACACACACAGTCCATTCATTACTTACCTCAAAATATTTGTAGTCTTAATATAGGGTGAGAAGTGAGTAGTGTTTATTGTTAGAAGTCAGGTGTGGGAGGTATGGTAGCCCACCTGGCCAACTCACCCACACATAATATACTACAACATTTAAAGTGGCCTAGAGTGTTAAAATGCATATAGTGTACACCCATTACTTACCTTAAAATATTTGTAGTCTTAATGGTCTTAATATTGAGTTCAAGATGAAAACATGTAGTATTTATCTGCAGAATGTCAGGTGTGGTAGGTATGGTAGCCCATCTGGCCAACCCACCTGCACATAATATACAGGTCTCCCTCAACATTCGCGAGGGTTAGGGGATCAAGAGCCTCGCGAATGTTGAAAAATCGTGAATGTTTGGTGCCCCAATATATTGTAGGGAAATATAATACAATACCGCTTCCTTAACTTGTTGAACCATGAACAATCATAAAATACATGAAAACGTCGTAAATTGTACTAAATACATACATGTTATGCTTTAATAACATGTTATTAAATACCACTGCCTCCACCACTGCGAGTCCCTACTACCCTTCCTCCGACCCCCACAATTGGCAGCCAGCCCTCCCACCACTCAGTGTGGTGAGTGTTTTGTTTGTTCATTATTTGTTATTAAACTACAGTATAAATAATGTAAACCCATTCATGACTGCATATTGCAATGGCTATTTGGACAGGTATTGAACGGTGACATCATGTGTTTACTCTTGAACACAGCAATGAATCAAACATTTCTGCTACTGCTAATAATAACAATAATAATAATAATAATAATAATAATAATAATAATAATAATAATAAATACGATAGAATTGAAGAAGGAAATTGTACAAAAATACGAGGGAGTGGTTGACGCAGCCTCAGTGTGGCTTTGTTTATGCTTGAGTGAGCATTAGTCTCCAGGCTCTTCCAAACATTTCACAATAATTCATTGTGTTTGGTGCTTGTAGATTGAGTGTGACTGGAGTGGTAGAGGCAGTGGTTGAGGAAGCGGTTGAGGCAGTGGGTGAGGCAGTGGTAGAGGCAGTGGTATTTAATAACATACATGTTATTAATAATAATAATAATACATGTTATTAATAACATGTACTACAGTATTATTATTTATAACAATTTTTTTTTTTTTTTCAACAAGTCGGTCGTCTCCCACCGAGGCAGGGTAACCCAAAAAAGAAAGAAAATCCCCAAAAAGAAAATACTTTCATCATCATTCAACACTTTCACCACACTCACACACCATCACTGCTTTTGCAGAGGTGCTCAGAACACAACAGCTCAGAAGCATATACGTATAAAGATACACAACATATCCCTCCAAACTGCCAATATCCCAAACCCCTCCTTTGAAGTGCAGGCATTGTACTTCCCATTTCCAGGACTCAAGTCCGACTATATGAAAATAACCGGTTTCCCTGAATCCCTTCACTAAATATTACCCTGCTCACACTCCAACAGATCGTCAGGTCCCAAGTATCATTCGTCTCCATTCACTCCTATCTAACACTCTCATGCACGCTTGCTGGAAGTCCAAGCCCCTCGCCCACAAAACCTCCTTTACCCCCTCTTTCCAACCCTTTCGAGGATGACCCCTACCCCTCTTTCCTTCCCCTACAGATTTATATGCTTTCCATGTCATTCTACTTTGATCCATTCTCTCTAAATGACCAAACCACCTCAACAACCCCTCTTCTGCCCTCTGACTAATGCTTTTATTAACTCCACACCTCCTAATTTCCACACTCCGAATTTTCTGCATTATATTTACACCACACATTGCCCTTAGACAGGACATCTTCACTGCCTCCAACCGTCTCCTCGCTGCTGCATTTACCACCCAAGCTTCACATCCATATAAGAGTGTTGGTACTACTATACTTTCATACATTCCCTTCTTTGCCTCCATAGATAACATTTTTTGACTCCACATATACCTCACCGCACCACTCACCTCTTTTCCCTCATCAATTCTATGATTAACCTCATCCTTCATAAATCCATCCGCCGACACGTCAACTCCCAAGTATCTGAAAACATTCACTTCTTCCATACTCCTCCCCAATTTGATATCCAATTTTTCTTTATCTAAATCATTTGATACCCTCATCACCTTACTCTTTTCTATGTTCACTTTCAACTTTCTACCTTTACACACATTCCCAAACTCATCCACTAACCTTTGCAATTTTTCTTTAGAATCTCCCATAAGCACAGTATCATCAGCAAAAAGTAACTGTGTCAATTCCCATTTTGAATTTGATTCCCCATAATTTAATCCCACCCCTCTCCCGAACACCCTAGCATTTACTTCTTTTACAACCCCATCTATAAATATATTAAACAACCATGGTGACATTACACATCCCTGTCTAAGACCTACTTTTACCGGGAAGTATTCTCCCTCTCTTCTACATGCCCTAACCTGAGCCTCACTATCCTCATAAAAGCTCTTTACAGCATTTAGTAACTTACCACCTATTCCATATACTTGCAACATCTGCCACATTGCTCCCCTATCCACTCTATCATATGCCTTTTCTAAATCCATAAATGCAATAAAAACTTCCCTACCTTTATCTAAATACTGTTCACATATATGCTTCAATGTAAACACTTGATCTACACATCCCCTACCCACTCTGAAGCCTCCCTGCTCATCCGCAATCCTACATTCTGTCTTACCTCTAATTCTTTCAATTCTAACCCTACCGTATACTTTTCCTGGTATACTCAGTAAACTTATTCCTCTATAATTTTTACAATCTCTTTTGTCCCCTTTCCCTTTATATAAAGGGACTATACATGCTCTCCACCAATCCCTAGGTACCTTCCCCTCTTTCATACATTTATTAAACAAAAGTACCAACCACTCCAACACTATATCCCCCCTGCTTTTAACATTTCTGTCATGATCCCATCAGTTCCAGCTGCTTTACCCCCTTTCATTCTACGTAATGCCTCACATACCTCCACCACACTTACATTCTGCTCTTCTTCACTCCTAAAAGATGGTACACCTCCCTGACCAGTGCATGGAATTACCGCCTCCCTTTCTTCCTCAACATTTAAAAGTTCCTCAAAATATTCTCGCCATCTACCTAATACCTCCCTCTCCCCATCTACTAACTCCCCTACTCTGTTTTTAACTGACAAATCCATACTTTCCCTAGGCTTTCTTAACTTGTTTAACTCACTCCAAAATTTTTTCTTATTTTCATTAAAATTTCTTGACAGTGCCTCTCCCACTCTTTCATCTGCTCTCCTTTTGCACTCTCTCACCACTCTCTTCACCTTTCTTTTACTCTCCATATACTCTGCTCTTCTTATAACACTTCTGCTTTGTAAAAACCTCTCGTAAGCTACCTTTTTCTCTTTTATCACACCCTTTACTTCATCATTCCACCAATCACTCCTCTTTCCTCCTGCACCCACCCTCCTATGACCACAAACTTCTGCCCCACATTCTAATGCTGCATTTTTAAAACTATTCCAACCCTCTTCAAGCCCCCCACTACTCATCTTTGCACTAGCCCACCTTTCTGCCAATAGTCACTTATATCTCACCTGAACTTCCTCCTCCCTTAGTTTATACACTTTCACCTCCTTCTTACTTGTTGTTGCCACCTTCCTCTTTTCCCATTTACCTCTTACTCTAACTGTAGCTACAACTAAATAATGATCCGATATATCAGTTGCCCCTCTATAAACATGTACATCCTGGAGCCTACCCATCAACCTTTTATCCACCAATACATAATCTAACAAACTACTTTCATTACGTGCTACATCATACCTTGTATATTTATTTATCCTCTTTTTCATAAAATATGTATTACTTATTACCAAATTTCTTTCTACACATAGCTCAATTAAAGGCTCCCCATTTACATTTACCCCTGGCACCCCAAATTTACCTACTACTCCCTCCATAACATTTTTACCCACTTTAGCATTGAAATCCCCAACCACCATTACTCTCACACTTGATTCAAAACTCCCCACGCATTCACTCAACATTTCCCAGAATCTCTCTCTCTCCTCTACACTTCTCTCTTCTCCAGGTGCATACACGCTTACTATAACCCACTTTTCACATCCAATCTTCATTTTACTCCACATAATCCTTGAATTTATACATTTGTAGTCCCCTCTTTTCCTGCCATAGCTTATCCTTCAACATTATTGCTACTCCTTCCTTAGCTCTAACTCTATTTGAAACCCCTGACCTAATCCCATTTATTCCTCTCCATTGAAACTCTCCCACCCCCTTCAGCTTTGTTTCACTTAAAGCCAGGACATCCAGTTTCTTCTCATTCATAACATCCACAATCATCTCTTTCTTATCATTTGCACAACATCCACGCACATTCAGACTTCCCACTTTGACAATTTTCTTCTTCTTATTCTTTTTAGTAATCTTTACAGGAAAAGGGGTTACTAGCCCATTGTTATTATTAAATACCACTGCCTCAACTGCTGCCTCTACCATTGCGTCAACCGCTGCCTCAACCACTGCCTCAACCGCTGCCTCAACCGCTGCCTCAACTGCTGCCTCACCCACTGCTTCACCCACTGCCTCTACCACTCCAGTCACACTCAATCTACAAGCACCAAACCAAAATTATTGTGAAATGTCTGTAAGAGCCTGGAGACTAATGCTCACTCCAGCATAAACAAAGCCACACTGACGATGTGTCAACCACTCCCTCGTATTTTTGTACAATTTCCTTCTTCAGTTCTATCGTATTTATTATTATTATTATTATTACTATTGTTATTATTAGCAGTAGCAGAAATGTTTGATTCTTTGCTGTGTTCAAGAGTAAACACATGATGTCACCGTCCAATACCTGTCCGAATAGCCATTCCAATATGCAGTCATGAATGGGTTTATATTATTTATACTGTAGTTTAATAGCAAATAATGAACAAACAAAACACTCACCACACTGAGTGGTGGGAGGGCTGGCTGCCAGTTGTGGGGGCTGGAAGGAGGGTAGTAGGGACTCGCAGGTGGCGGGAAACTTAAATATGATTTGGCAGCTGGGAATTTGGTGGCTGGGAATTTGGTGGCTGGGAATTTGGTGGCTGGGAATTTAGCGGTTGGGAATTCGCGAATGTGTGAAGCCCGCAAAAGTTGAAAACACTAATGTTGAGGGAGACCTGTACTAGGCATTTAAAGCACCCTAGAGCGATAAAATGCATATGTACAGTACAGGCATTACTTACCTTAAAATATTTGTAGTCTTAATGTTGGGTGAGAGGTGAGTAAACGAGATAACAAATCAATGAGTGAGAGAGAACGAGTAAATGAGAGGACAGAGCCGCAAAGCCAAATTTTTTTCTTATTTTCATCAAAATTTCTTGACAATGCCTCTCTCACCCTATCATCTGCTCTCTTTTTACACACTCACACCACTCTCTTCACTTTTCTTTTACTCTCCATATACTCTGCTCTTCTTATAACACTTCTGCTTTGTAAAAAACCTCTCATAAGCTACCTTTTTCTCTTTTATCATACCATTTACTTCATCATTCCACCAATCACTCCTCTTTCCTCCTGCACCCACCCTCCTATAACCACAAACTTCCGCTCCACATTCTAATACTGCATTTTTAAAACTATTCCAACCCTCCCACTACTCATACTTGCACCAGCCCACCTTTCTGCAAACAGTTGCTTATATTTCACCAGAAATTCTTCCTCCCTTAGTTTTTACACTTTCACCTCTCTCTTACTTGTTGTTGCCATTTTCATCTTGTCCCATTTACCTCTTACTCTAACTGTAGCTACAGCTAAATAATGATCTGATATATCAGTTGCCCCTCTATAAACATGTACATCTTGAAGCCTACGAATCAACCTTTTATCCACCAATATATAATTATCATTATAATTATAATAATTATAATTACCATCATTAATATGGCATCTTCAAGACTAATAAGGTAGTTTTAGTAATTTTAATGTTTTCGTGTGTGCCAGCAGTGTGTAAGTTTATTTAGGTGCAGTTACACATAAGTATGATTATCAGAGTACAATGTATACCATATAAAATACTTTAGAACTTTAAAACACTTGAAATTTTGGAAAGTTTCCAAACACAATGGAGAGTCATGCTCACAGAGAATGTAAACAAACCAGGTGGGTCACAGTGACCGTATTAGAAAGACAAGGGGAGCCATACAGCGAGTTCTGGTCATAATTTGAAATGTCCATATTAGCGGAACGCCATAAAGCGAAATGCCGTAAAGTGGGGCCCTACTGTATTTTACAATGAGAGGTCCTAAAGTTGTAGGTAGTAGGTTGGTAGACAGCAACCACCCAGGGAGGTTCTACCGTCCTGCCAAGTGAGTGTAAAACGAAAGCCTGTAATTGTTTTACATGATGGTAGGATTGCCGGTATCTTTTGTATGTCTCTTAAACATGCAAAATTTCAGGTACGTCTTGCTACTTCTACTTACACTTAGGTCACACTACACATACATGTACAAGCATATATATACACACCCCTGTGGGTTTTCTTCTATTTTCTTTCTGGTTCTTGTTCTTGTTTATTTCCTCTCATCTCCATGGGGAAGTGGAACAGAACTCTTCCTCCGTATGCCATGTGTGTTGTAAGAGCTACTAAAATGCCGAGAGCAAGGGCCTAGTAACCCCTTCTCCTGTATAAACTACTAAATTTAAAAAGAGAAACTTTCTTTTTTCTTTTTGGGCCACCTTGCCTTGGTGTGATACGGCCGGTTTGTTGAAAAAAAAAAAAAAAGGTCCTAAAGTAATTTTACAATGAGATACCCTAAAGTAATTTTACAATGAGGCACCCTAATGTAACTGCCGGCAATAATAAAGCAAAAATAACTTCAAAAAAGCTGCTTAAATTGTTTAACTAAAAAAAAAATAAACTATACAGTATTATGGAATATCATATAACTCAGGGATGAAAGCGAAAATGAATAATTTGTTTACATTACCATGATAAAATGTAGCCACAAAATCTGGATCTGGTGAATTTTCCATAAGAAAAAACTTTGCTTGATCTGTGTAATAGGTAATCTTGGTAGTTTTAGACTTCAATAACTTCACAAACCTGTTCAACAGAAATAAAAGTGATATTATTTTTACTTTTACCACTGTAGTCAGAAAAATTATCTTCAGTGACAAGAATTTTTTTTTTTTTTTTTTAACAAGTCAGCCATCTCCCACTGAGGCAGGGTGACCCAAAAAGAAAGATAATCCCCAAAAGGAAAATACTTTCATCATCATTCAACATTTTCACCTCACTCACATATAATCACTGTTCTTGCAGAGGTGCTCAGAGCACAACAGTTTAGAAGCATATACGTATAAAGATACACAACATATCCCTCCAAACTGCTAATATCCTGAACCCCTCCTTTAGAGTGTAGGCATTGTACTTCCCATTTCCAGGTCTCAAGTCCGGCTATACAAAAATAACCAGTTTCCCTGATTTTTTTTTTTTTCAACAAGTCGGCCATCTCCCACCGAGGCAGGGTGATCCAAAGAGAAAGAAAATCCCCAAAAAGAAAATACTTTCATCATCATTCAACACTTTCACCTCACTCACACATAATCACTGTTTTTGCAGAGGTACCCAGAATACAACAGCTTAGAAGTATATACGTATAAAAATACACAATATATCCCTCCAAACTGCCAATATCCCAAACCCCTCCTTTAGAGTGCAGGCACTGTACTTCCCATTTCCAGGACTCAAGTTCGGTTATATAAAATAACCAGTTTCCCTGAATCCCTTCACTAAATATTACCCTGCTCACACTCCAACAGATCGTCAGGTTCCAAATACCATTTGTCTCCATTCACTCCTGTCTAACACGCTCACGCACGCTTGCTGGAAGTCCAAACCCCTAGCCCACAACACCTCCTTTACCCCCTCCTTCCAACCTTTTCGAGGACGACCCCTACCCTGCCTTCCTTCTCCTACATATTTATACGCTCTCCATGTCATTCTACTTTGATGCATTCTCTCTAAATGACCAAACCACCTCAACAAACCCTCTTCAGCCCTCTGACTAATACTTTTATTAACTCCACACCTTCTCCTAATTTCCACACTCCGAATTTTCTGCATAATATTTACACCACACATTGCTCTTAGACAGGACATCTCCACTGCCTCCAACCACTTCCTTGCTGCAGCATTTACATCCCAAGCTTCACACCCATATAAGAGTGTTGGTAATACTATACTTTCATACATTCCCTTCTTTGCCTCCATAGATAACATTTTTTGCCTCCACATATACCTCAATGCACCACTCACCTTTTTCCTTCATCAATTCTATGATTAACCTCATCCTTCATAAATCCATCAGCTGACACGTCAACTCCCAAATATCTAAAAACATTCACTTCTTCCATACTCCTCCTCCCCAATTTGATATCCAATTTTTCTTTATCTAAATCATTTGATACTCTCATCACCTTACTCTTTTTATGTTCACTTTCAACTTTCTACCTTTTACACACATTCCCAAATTCGTCCACTAACCTTCGCAATTTTTCTTTGGAATCAACCATAAGCACAGTATCATCAGCAAAAAGTAACTGTGTCACTTCCCATTTTGTATTTAATTCCCCATAATTTAATCCCACCCCTCTCCTGAACACCCTAGCATTTACTTCTTTTACAACCCCATCTATAAATATATTAAACAACTATGGTGACATTACACATCCCTGTCTAAGACCTACTTTTACTGGGAAGTAGTCTCCCTCTCTTCTACACACCTTAACCTGAGCCTCACTATCCTCATAAAAACTCTTTACAGCATTTAGTAACTTACCACCTATTCCATATACTTGCAACATCTGCCACATTGCTCCCCTATCCACTCTATCATATGCCTTTTCTAAATCCATAAACGCAATAAAAACTTCCCTACCTTTATCTAAATACTGCTCACATACATGCTTCAATGTAAACACTTGATCTACACATCCCCTACCCACTCTAAAACCTCCTTGCTCATCTGCAATTCTACATTCTGTCTTACCTCTAATTCTTTCAATAATAATCCTACCGTACACTTTTCCTGGTATACTCAGTAAACTTATTCCTCAATAATTTTTACAATCTCTTTTGTCCCCCTTCCCTTCATATAAAGGGACTATACACGCTCTCCGCCAATCCCTAGGTACCTTCCCCTCTTTCATACATTTATTAAACAAAAATATCAACCACTCCAACACTATGTCCCCCCCTGCTTTTAACATTTCTGTCATGATCCCGTCAGTTCCAGCTGCTTCACCCACTTTCATTCTACGTAATGCCTCACGCACCTCCCCCACACTCACATCCTGCTCTTCTTCACTCCTAAAAGATGATATACCTTCCTGGCCAGTGCATGAAATTACCGCCTTCCTCTCTTCGTCGACATTTAAAAGTTCCTCAAAATATTCTCGCCATCTACCCAAAACCTCCATCTCCCCATCTACTAACTCCCCTTCTCTGTTTTTAACTGACAAATCCATTTGTTCCCTAGGCTTTCTTAACTTGTTTAACTCCAAAAATTTTTCTTATTTTCATTAAAATTCCTTGACAGTACCTCTCCTACTCTATCATCCGCTCTCCTTTTGCACTCTCTCACCACTCTCTTCACCTTTCCTTTACTCTCCATATACTCGACTCTTCTTATAACACTTCTGCTTTGTAAATACCTCTCATAAGCTACCTTTTTCTCTTTTATCACACCCTTTACTTCATCATTCCACCAATCACTCCTCTTTCCTCCTGCACCCACCCTCCTATAACTACAAACTTCTGCCCCACATTCTAATACTGCATTTTTAAAACTATTCCAACCCTCTTCAGCCCCCCCCACAACTCATACCTGCACTAGTCCACCTTTCTGCCAATAGTTGCTTATATTTCACCCGAACTTCCTCCTCCCTTAGTTTATACACTTTCACCTCCCTCTTACTTGTTGTTGCCACCTTCCTCTTTTCCCATCTACCTCTTACTCTAACTGCAGCTACAACTAGATAGTGATCCGATATATCAGTTGCCCCTCTATAAACGTGTACATCCTGGAGCCTACCCATTTTTTTCTACTTTTTTTATTCTTTTGCTACCTTAACTTGTATATTTTATCCTGTCAATTTAAATCTAGTTATACTCTAATTCTTGTAAACAACTTATATAACACCTTAGTGCAATTACAATTGAGAGTCTTGTGCCTTTTTTATATTATTAGATTAAACTCAGTTGTACTATAGTTAATACCAAATTCATTATATTAGACCATATTGCAATTACTAGTGAGAGACTGGTGCTATTTTTAATTTGTATTTTTATATTATTAGATTAAATCTAGTTGTACTATAGCTCATTCTAGCTCAAAACATAGACTCCACAAAAGTCATTATATTAGACCTTAGTGCAATAACAAGTGAGAGTCTTGTTCTATTTTAAATTTGTATTTTTATATTACTAGTTTATACCTAGTTGTACTTTAGTTCATTCCAGCACAATACATAGACAACATCAACTTCATTATATGTAGTAGTGACTATACTCTATATGACCAAAATACTCTAGTTATATACTTATCCAAGCTTCCCACCACTACAGATATCAGTACTAGAACTCAACACATAACTCAGGATATAAATAACCATAATTTAAACCTAGAAGATGATTGATCACGTTGACCCTGATCTAAACCTCCATAATCTGACACCCAATCAAAACCTATTGGAAAGTAACTGCCTTTACTACACAGCATCACAAGCCAGCACTATCCTAAACAATGCTAAAAGTCTATCAGTACTTAACTACAACATTAGGTCCTTAAGCAAACACTATGATGACCTCCTGGCACTCCTTGAATCACTAAAGACACCCTTCTCCTGCATTATTCTTACTGAGACCTGGCTTAAGCAGGACACAATAGATATCTACCCTCTACCTGTCTACCAGGATACACAGCAATTCACAACTGCAGACCAAACCAAGTTGGGGGTGGTATTGCAATCTATTACTCTAACCAATTATCTTGTATTAGCACCACTTGCTTTAGTGATGAATATGGGGAATACATTTTTGCTAATTTTACTGTAAAAAACCTTAAGACACCTATAACAATCGGTGCCATTTACCGGATACCTCACACAAACATCCCAAATTTCAGTGAGAAATTAAAGTCACTAATAACAAACAGACAAATGAATAAGCACCACCTTCTCTTAGCTGGAGACTTCAACATCAACCTTGGCTTACTAGATGATCAGCCTGTAACTGATTTCATCAACAATATGAACAACACACTTCTCATACCAACAATAACTAAACCAACCAGGCTCACTGAGACAAGTGCAACCATAATAGACCACATATGGACCAATATACTAGCCCCCCTTAAATCAGGGATAATCACAGATAGCACTACAGACCACTACCCTACCTTCCTCCTGACAAACATTAGTAAACCACCACTTGAATACAACAAAGTCTCATTTAGACTCCATGACGAGGCCTCAGTAAGGAAGTTCACAGCTGACCTAGAGACTGTTGACTGGCCTACAGAATTCTCCAAGGCCAATGGTATTGATGACTGGACAGACATTTTTCTTAACAAATTACTTAGACTATACAACAAACATTATCCTATAAAAACGAAACAGATCACAAACAAACAGCTTGGTTGCCCATGGCTAACCAGCACCATTCTGAAATCCATTGACAAGAAACACCAATATGAAAAGCAATATAGACAGGGCTTAATACACAGATATTCTTAAACACTATTCATCAGTTCTCACCAAAGTAATAAAGAAAGCCAAACAACTATACTACTCCAGCAGATTCACAGACACTAGAGGAGATATAAAAAAGACCTGGAAAACACTCTCTCAGATTCTAGGGACCCACAAACTGAAAAAAACCAAGAATATTGTCCTAACTAAACCTAATGAAACACCACTACATCCCACTGACACAGCTAACAAGATAAACGACTTCTTCTCAACCACAGGATCTAATCTCGCCAATAAAATCCCACATACTAATGCCCATGCCGGGGACTACCTAGATGGGAATTTCCCAAATTCCTTCTATCTTGCACCAACTGAGCCCTCGGAAGTCACCGAGATTATAAAGTCACTTAAAAACAACTCAGGGAATCTGTCTAATGTCCCACCATTACTGTACAAGCGAGCGGCCCATATCCTTTCGCATGCTATTTCATTACTTTTTAACAAGTCACTAGAAACTAGCACCTTCCCGAAACTACTCAAGATGGCAAGGGTTACACCAATACATAAAGGTGGTGACCCTACAGACTTAAACAACTATAGGCCAATATCAAACTTACCATTGCTATCCAAAATCTTTGAGAAACTCGTGCACAGGAGACTATATTCATTTATAACAGCACAAAACATACTCAACCCCTGCCAATTTGGATTTAGGAAAAATAAAAGCACTAATGATGCAATCATAAAAATGCTAGATCTGCTTTACACAGCATTGGAAAATAAGGAATATTCACTAGGAATTTTTATTGACCTAAGAAAAGCTTTTGACACAGTAGACCACGACATCCTACTCCACAAACTTGACCATTATGGTATAAGAGGCCATGCGCTTGCTTATTTCAAATCTTACCTTACTAATAGGTATCAGTATGTTACCATTAAAGACACAGCATCAACAACACGGCCACTTGATACTGGAGTTCCGCAGGGAAGTGTCCTTGGTCCCCTGCTCTTCCTCATATACATCAATGATCTTCCAAACGTATCCCAACACCTGAAACCCATTCTCTTTGCTGACGACACGACTTATGTCATCTCTCACCCTAATCTTGCCACCTTCAACACCATTGTTAACGAGGAGCTGATCAAAATATCGACTTGGATGACAGCCAATAAACTTACGCTTAACACTGACAAAACCTACTATATTATGTTTGGTAGCAGAGCAGGAGATGCACAAATTAACATTAAGATCGACAACACTCTAATTACCAGACATAATGAGGGCAAATTCCTAGGCCTATACCTTGACAACAACCTGAATTTCAGCACCCATATCCAACACATAACCAAAAAAGTATCCAAAACAGTTGGGATCCTCTCCAAGATACGATAATACGTGCCGCAAAATGCCCTTCTCACACTATACCACTCACTTATTTATCCATACCTCACCTATGCTATTTGTGCTTGAGGATCAACTGCAGCAACACACCTAAAGCCAATAATAACCCAACAAAAAGCTGCAGTAAGAATAATCACTAAATCCCATCCCTGGCAACACACACCCCCACTCTTCATAGATCTAAACTTACTCCCTGTTCAGTACATCCACACTTACTACTGTGCAATCTACATCTACAGGACCTTAAACTCCAATATCAACCTTGACCTAAAACGCTTTCTTGATAGTTGTGACAAAACCCACAGGCATAACACCAGATACAAACATCTCTACGACATTCCCCATGTCCGACTAAACCTTTACAAAAATTCAATGTATGTCAAAGGCCCTAAAATCTGGAACACCCTACCTGAGAACTCTAGAACTGCAGACACATTCATCACCTTCAAAACTACCATTAGAAAACATCTTATCTCCCTGATAAACCCCATCAACTAACTACACGAATACCACCTGGTGGTTCACACTTACACTCACTCACCCATTTGACCATAAACAGAAATATTAATCTCAATCTTAAAATAATGAATCCTATGATACTCCAATACTGAAACTATGTACTGTGCCAAAACAAAAGCATTCACATTGCTAAACTCACAAACTAGTATTTAGTCACTTAGCCATAATACCAACTTACCTCATAATTTGTAATATTTTAAAATAAAGAATTAAACTAAGTCTGCCCGAAATGCCTAGCCATGCTAGGCGTTCTAGTGGTACACTCTGTAATCATTATTTAACTACATGTAAACCACACAACAACCAAATTCTGTAATCATTATTTAACTACATGTAAACCACACAACAACCAAATTCTGTAAATTCAACATTGCAATCTTTATAAAGAATAAACTTTGAATTTGAATCAACCTTTTATCCACCAATATATAATCTAACAAACTACTTTCATTACGTGCTACATCATACCTTGTATATTTATTTATCCTCTTCTTCATAAAATATGTATTACTTATTACCAAACCTCTTTCTACACATAGCTCAATTAAATGCTCCCCATTTTCATTTACCCCTGGCACCCCAAATTTACCTACTACTCCCTCCACAACATTGTTTCCCACTTCAGCATTAAAATCCCCAACCACAAGTACTCTCACACTTAGTTCAAAACTCCCCATGCAATTACTCAACATTTCCCAAAATCTCTCTCTCTCTCTCCTCTATACTTCTCTCTTCCCCAGGTGCATAAACCCTTACAATAACCCACTTCTCACATCCAACCTTTATTTTACTCCACATAATCCTTGAATTAATACATTTATAGTCCCTCTTTTCCTGCCATAGATTATCTTTCAACATTATTGCTACTCCTTCTTTAGCTCTAACTCTATTAGAAACCCCTGACCTAATCCCATAAGTTCCTCTCCACTGAAACTCACCCACCCCGTTCAGCTTTGTTTCACTTAAAGCCAGGATATCCAGCTTCTTCTCATTCATAACATCCACAATCATCTCTTTCTTATCATTTGCACAACATCCACACACATTCAGAATTCCCACTTTGACAATTTTCTTCTTATTATTCTTTTTAGTAATTTTTACAGGAAAAGGGGTTACTAGCCCATTGTTCCCGGCATTTTAGTTGACTTTTACAACACGTATGGCTTACAGAGGAAAGATCCTTATTCCATTTCCCCATGGATATAAAAGGAAAAGTAATTAGAACAAGAAGTAAGATAAAATCAAAGAAAACTCAGATGAGTGTGTATAAATAAACGTGTACATGTATGTTTAGTGTGACCTAAGTGTAAGCAGAAGTAGTAAGACGTACCTGTAATCTTGTATATTTATGAGACAGACAAAAGACACCAGCAATCCTACCATCATGTAAAACAATTACAGGCTTTCGTTTTACACGCACTTGGCAGAACGGTAGTACCTCCCTGGGTGGTTGCTGTCTACCAACCTACTACCTGAATCCCTTCACTAAATATTACACTGCTCACACTCCAACAGATCATCAGGTCCCAAATACCATTTGTCTCCATTCACTCCTATCGAACACGCTCATGCACGCCTGCTGGAAGTCCAAGCCCCTCACCCGCAAAACCTCCCTTACCCCTTCCTTCCAACCTTTTTGAGGACGACCCCTACCCTGCCTTCCTTCCCCTACAGATTTATACGCTCTCCATGTCATTCTACTTTGATCCATTCTCTCTAAATGACCAAACCACCTTAACAACTCCTCTTCAGCCCTCTGACTAATACTTTTATTAACTCCACACCTTGTCCTAATTTCCACACTCCAAATTTTCTGCATAATATTTACACCACACATTGCCCTTAGACAGGACATCTCCACTGCCTCCAACCTCCTCCTCGCTGCTGCATTCACAACCCAAGCTTCACACTCATATAAGAGTGTTGGTACTACTATACTTTCATACATTCCCTTCTTTGCCTCCATAGATAACGTTTTTTGTCTCCACATATACCTCAACGCACCACTCACCTTTTTTCCCTCATCAATTCTACGATTAACCTCATCCTTCATAAATCCATCCACCGACACGTCAACTCTGAAAACATTCACTTCATACTACTCCTCCCCAATTTAATATCATCACCTTACTCTTTTCTATGTTCACCTTCAACTTTCTACCTTTACACACACTCCCAAACTCATCCACTAACCTTTGTAATTTTTCTTTAGAATCTCCCATAAGCACAGTATCATCAGCAAAAAGCAACTGTGTTAATTCCCATTTTGTATTTAATTCCCCATAATTTAATCCCACCCCTCTCCCAAACACCCTAGCATTTACTTCTTTTACAACCCCATCTATAAATATATTAAACAACCATGGTGACATTACACATCCCTGTCTAAGACCTACTTTTACTGGGAAGTAGTCTCCCTCTCTTCTACAAACCCTAACCTGAGCCTCACTATCCTCATAAAAACTCTTTACAGCATTTAGTAACTTACCACCTATTCCATATACTTGCAACATCTGCCACATTGCACCCCTATCCACTCTATCATATGCCTTTTCTAAATCCATAAATGCAATAAAAACTTCCCTACCTTTATCTAAATACTGTTCACATATATGCTTCAATGTAAACACTTGATCTACACATTTAATACATAATTTAAAACACCTCAACAACCCCTCTTCAGCCCTTTTACTAATACTTTTATAAACTCCACACTTCCTCCTAATTTCCACACTATGAATTCTCTGCATAGTACATACTCTCCTCACTTAATGACAGAGTTCCGTTCCTAAGACCACGTCATTAAATGAATTCGTCGCTAAGTGAGTAGCATACTATAAAGGCAGAGAGTTTGTGTCAACCATCTTTGATATTGCTTTAATGTCACCTTCGCATCACTTATAATATTTCTGGAATATTTTTAAATGTTTATACAGTAGTGTACTGTATATTGAAATAAACAGAATAGAGGAAATCAGCTCTAATATACATTATTTAGATGAATACCGCAGTGTCAGTAAACGAGTACGTCACTAAGTGAGGACAGGCCGTATTTACACCACATACTGCCCTTAGACATGACATCTCCATTGCCTCCAGCCTCCTCCTTGCTGCAACATTTACAATCCATCCTTCAAACTCATATAAGAGTGTTGGTACCACTATCCTCTTATACATTCCCTTCTTTGCCTCTATGGATAATGTTTTTTGTCAACACAGATACCTCAAAACACCACTCACCTTTTTTCCTTCATCAATTTTATGGTTAACCATGTGCTTTATAAACTCATCTGCTGACAAGTCAACTCCTAAATATGTGAACACATTCACTTCTTCCATACTTCCTCCCTCCAATGTGATATCCAATTTTTCTTTATCTAAATCGTTTGATACTCTCATCCCCTTACTCTTCTCTATGCTCACTTTCAACTTTCTTCCTTTACACATAAATAAAATACTGTATTTAATTTCTAAAGCTATTTGGTACAGTTGTATAATCAGTTATTATAGGTAGTAGGCAGGGAGGTAGTAACGTCCTGCCAAGTGAGTGTATAACAGAAACCTATAATTGTTTTACAAGGTAGGATTGTGTTATATCTTCGAAATTGGTCATCCTGTGTTATTTAACTATTGTAAGAGAATATGTTCATCACTTAATATTACAGCGCGAAAGTCCCCGTTTATAGCTAAAATAGAGACTTTCGGCGTTATATTATTATCTGTTAATATATGAACAATACCATGGTATTATCGTTATTATCACTATTTTATCACTATTATCACTATTTTGTTATTATCACTATTATTTTATTATTATTGTTAGGTAGGATTTCTTGTGTATATAGAGTAGAGTTTAAGTCTCGGAACCATCCGGTGAATTTTTCAATTGTTTATGTCCGGCTGACTGACGTTGAGTCAGGTGATCCAACCTGATGACGCGTCAACAGACTGGCAAGTAGTCAGTCTGATCCCTGCTCTAGCCCTGACAACTGATCGTATATTGGCTCTTACGGTGTACAGTTGAATGGCTTTGAGAATTGGACTCAATTGCTGACTCACTTTATTCCTCATTGCTCTGAAAGACTCTTTTGATAATTATATTCTTGGTCAGTTCAGTAATCTATAGAGATACTTTACAGCCAGATTCAAAGGTCTTGTTAAATCTTGTACCTTTTGTATTTTGAGTTTACAGTCTTGTTAAGACAAAGACGTAAATGTTATTGAAGACTGAATTACAGGAAGAATAATTAAACTTCCTTATTAATGTGACATTTCCATGATTTTGAACTAAATGTATATGGTAAATTTATTGTACAAAGTATTAAGTTACATTAACTACAAAGAGAAGATAAAGTATTGTATTTAAATACTTTAATAAATTTGAATATTATTCTATGGAGTTTCCCAGTTGAAATAATTTTCCCCTAGACTCTAAAATACCTTTAAATAACTCGGATCCAAAAATCTTGTTGCATAAGAAATAAATGGTAACAGGCCACATTCTGAAGTTCTTTAAAAAATTTCTTATTCGCAACAAATGGGGTACCCGTCCGGGATCTCTGTTGTTCTAAGACATTGATCAAAAGAACAATATTAAACTGGGAATTTATCTTTAGTTAATTTCAAAATATTGATCATGGAAGATCACATTAAAGAGTTATTTGAAGATTTAATATTGTCAAAGCTGGACTCCTTGAAACTTCAAACGTGCTGGCAGATAGCCCGTAAATTGGGAGTGCCATACGATAGATATTACACAGCCAATACCGTAAGGGCAATAATTAGAAACAAATTGTTTCCAGGGGCCTCTAACCATCATGTAGCAGGAGATTCTGACTCTGAAAGTTTAGTTTCTCAAGTAAGCTACCAGTCGAGAATCGAATTACACATGTATTAGAAGAACAATTTCAAAGAGTTGATCTTGAAATTGAATCAGATAGATTAGGTCCCACTTTGGCCTCTAATAAAGTAGATGAAGTATTGCAGGGTGCAGCCGCTGTTCGGCATTTGCCCTTTACTGAAGGAATTCCTATTAATGGTCAGCCTGGCCCTCACCAAGGTGCACGTCCAAAGGAATATCCACATGCCGCCAGTTCAATTCCCTCATTTTCGATATCGATACCATCGGGGCATATTTCTCAAAGTCAGTTTGAGAAATTAGAGAGACTATTTATTTTACAGACTGCTCAAATTGAGGCTCAGCGTAAATTAAATGAAGAAGACTTTCAAAGGGAAACGCTCCGCTATATAAGACAACAACAACAAGGAAATGTGAGTGAAAGATGTACTGAATCCTCAAATGATTCTTTCAATATACAAAAAGCTGCATCTATTGTTCCAAGGTTTAATGACGGAGATTTAGATACTTATTTTGAAGTCTTTGAGAATCAAGCACGTACTATGAGCTGGCCCCGACAACACTGGGCAACCTTATTACATACTTCGTTGTCTGGTAAAGCTCAAAGTTGTACGGCTACGTTACCTTTTGAGAAATATGTGGATTATAATTCCGTTAAGAAGGCTATCCTAGAGGCTTATGATCTCCTCCCAGTAAGTTATCAAAAAACCTATAGAACATTAAAACGCCAGCCAACTCAGTCATATGTAGATTTTGCACGTGAAAAGAAAATCGCTTTTGAGAGATGGTGTAGAGCTTCTAACTGTAAATCTATGGAAAGTCTTTCCCAATTGATCCTGCATGAGGATTTCTATAATAATTTACCAGAAGACTTGCATAGGTATTTGATTAGTTGCCCCATAGTAAATATACTAGAAACAGCCTCGCTCGCCGATAATTATGAAATATCTCAACAATTGATTGGCGAAACAAAAAGTAAGGAAACAGTGACTAAATATGCCTCTAAGAAAGGACGATCCAATCTTACAGAGATGCGTCGCATACAGAATCCTTACCCGACCTCCTATGATGCCTCCACGCCCATTAATAATAAATTTAGATCTAACTCTAGGAAAGGTTCAAAACCACTAAGGCATAACAGTGAGTTGAACTGCACTTATTGTAATAAGAAAGGGCATTTAAGGAAACACTGTTATTGGCTAGAGAGGGATACCAGGAACGAGCGACTTCGTTTCCCAACTCAGGTAATATCTTCATCGACAACTCAAAAGAAACTGAACCCTAGTACCAAACAAGGTTCACAAGAATGAATCAGTAGTCATTCTAGATGACTCAATACTAGAGCTGTTTCAGAAAAAGATATTCACTCAGCTATGAGTCCCTACTTTGCTAAAGTGAAAGTTGGAATAGACGAGACTCAATTAGTTGAAATTAATTCCTTCCATGATACTGGAAGTTATTTAACATTGTTGAAGCAGGACATACTTCCTGTAAGTGATATGACTCGCACAAAGCTAGATGTCTTATTAGAAGCCTATGGAGGCGCCATTATAAGAGTGCCTCTTCACAGGATATACAGTGGTCCCTCAATAATCGTCCATAATCCGTTCCTGGAAGTGGGACTATTATCGAAATGGACGATTTTCGAATCAATTTTCCCCATAAGAAATAATGTAAATCCAATTAATTCGTTCCAGACACCCAGAAGTATCAACAACAATTTTTTTTTTTACCTAAAAGATAGATTTACATGCACAAAAGAATGAACATTCAACATGACAGTTACCTTTATTGAAGGCTGTTGTTGATGAATGGAAGACAGGGAGGAGGAGAGAGAGGGAAGAGAGGTTATTTGGAAGGGGAATCCCTCTCCATAAGGACTCTAGGGCACTAATAAAATGTATAAATGAACATTGGTAATAGGGGTAGTTGATGAGTGGAACGGTCTGCCTAGTAGGGTGATCGAAGCTAAAACATTGGGTAGTTTCAAATTTAGGTTGGATAAATACACGAGTGAGAGGGGTTGGATTTGAGTCGGACTTGCACCTGAGCTTATTGCTTGGGTAGCATTTGTTCTGTTAGTGGGTTGGATTTGTGAAGGACCAGCCTAGTATGGGCCAACAGGCTTATTGCAGTGTTCCTCCTTTCCAATGTTCTAAAAGCTATGGCTTGGGTAGTTTCAAATTTAGGTTGGATAAATACATGAGTGAAATGGGTTGGATTTGAGTTGGACTTGAACCTGAGTTTATTGCTTGGGTAGCATTTGTTCTGTTAGTGGGTTGGATTTGTGAAGGACCGGCCTAGTATGGGCCAGCAGGACTGTTCCAGTGTTCCTACTTTCTTAAGTTCTTATTTAACATCACACTTACCAGTAGGGTGATCGAGGCTAGGACCTTGGGTAGCTTCAAGAAGAGATTGGACAAATATACGAGTTGGAGGAGCTGAGTTTGATTTGTGTCATTGGGTACGGGAGTAAATTCTTGGGTAGTTTTGGGTGGAGGTCATTTTGATAAGGGCCTGCCTTGTATGGGCCAGTAGACCTGCAGTGTTCTTCCATTGTTGTTTTTACTGGCTATTTGTTTGTGAGGGAGGGATGGCAAGTTTATTGTTGGAGAATATGACACTAATATCAACTCTATGGCTTATTTATCTATCACAATTCAACTAATATGACATAATAAACAATATTAATAACATAGAAACATGGAATATATTCTAGAATGAATAAAATAAGTCATTACGTATGTCACGAGAGGTGTTGTGTTGTGTTGTTGTTGGGTATATAAGGGCCACTGAGTGTAAGCTGTCCATAATGGTGGTGAGGCGGCGGTGGTTTCTGTAGCCCTATATAACTCCAACAACATTGGAGGAGTTGGTAGAATCGCTGAATCACTAAAGAAGGAACACTCTACCACCATCACTACTACCTTCTACCACCATCACTACCACCAAAGAAAGCTTCTAGTGCCAGCCCTTTGGTAAAGAATGTGAGAAACACATAATTTATGAAAAAGTTTGTAGAAAAATACAAAGCTGGTGGTGGTAGAGTGGAAGTAGTTGTGATAGTGGTTGATGAACATAAGAATATAAGAACATAAGAAAGGAGAATCACTGCAGCAGGCCTGTTGGCCCATGCTCGGCAGGTCCTTTACAATTCATCCCACTAATGAAACATTTTCCCAACCCAGTCCTCAACGCTACCCAAGAAATAAGCTCTGATAACTCTATCCACTCATTTGCAAGTCCCAAATGAGTGGATAGAGTTATCAGAGCTCATTTCTTGGGTAGCATTGAGGACTGGGTTGGGAAAATGTTTCGTTAGTGGGATGAATTGTAAAGGACCTGCCGAGCATGGGCCAACAGGCCTGCTGCAGTGATCCTCTTTTCTTATGTTCATCAACCACTATCACAACTGCTTCCACTCTACCACCACCATCTTTGTATTTTTCTACAAACTTTTTCATAAATTATGTGTTTCTCACATTCTTTACCAAAGGGCTGGCACTAGAAGCTTTATTTGGAGCCATGGTAGCTTATTTAGCACTTGCAAGCACTAAAATCAATGGAATATTATGAAATATTTCGTAGGAGCATGTGAGGGGACCGTCACTCACTGGTAAACAACGGCACACTGGCTGGGAAGGAAAGGCCGAGGGGGCTCAGAGCGTGAGTACGCGTCCAAGACGAAGGACTATGAGGACTATTAGCGAGTTACCGGACCATTTGCGAGCCAATATTTTGACGAGAAAACAGGACTATTTCCGAAATGGACGACTTTCAGGCCGGACGATTATTGAGGGACCACTGTACATCCAAACACCAACCTATACTGGCTTTGTGTCGGTAGGTATATCCAGTGAAACTTTTCCTATTCAGGGCGTTGACTTACTCATAGGCAATGATCTAGACTATCCGGGTATAAGCCGAGAGCCTCTAGTTATTGATAATTCTACTGACATTAACTATGCCATAGAAGCTCGAAAAGAGGCTCCTACCTTATTTCCTCTCAATGTTATAACTAGAGCAATGTCTAGAGCGCCTCAAAATCCTTTATCAACTGAAGTCCTAAGTGAAGGCGAAGATTTAGGTCTCGATTTATTGTTCAGCCGATCCTTACAACCCGGATCTTCAAATCTGAAATATTCTATGATCAGCCCTTTTCAAGATTCTGATATTAAAATGCTATCGAAAGAAGATTTAATAAGGGATCAGTTCCTTGATCCATCCCTAGAGAAATTACGAGAGATAGCTATTACAGAAGACGACGCCCAAGACCTGGACAATTGTTACTATCTTGCTAATGGTATATTAATGAGAAAGGAAAAGTCTCTTTTGTCTTCCGACGATCATCTGTCTACCAGCAAACATCTAGTAGTGCTACCTAGCACCTTTAGAGAATTGGCTATTAGTTTCGCCCACCATAGTCCCATGGGAGGACATTTGGGAGTAAAGAAAACGCTGGGCAAAATAGCCAAGCATTTTCATCGGCCCAGAATGAAGGAGACTGTGGAAAGCTATCTAAAAGGTTGTCAAGTCTGCCAAGTGACCGGCAAACTTTCGCACACACCTCCACCAGTTCCCCTCATTCCAATTCCCGTCAGTGGTGAGCCCTTCTCACGCCTGATAATAGATTGTGTTGGTCCGTTACCCAGGACTAAACAAGGGAATCAATATCTGTTTACAATTATGGATGTCGTTACTCGATATCCAGAGGCTATCCCTTTGAGAAAAATTAATTCTCGCATCATTGTTCGAGCTTTGCAAAATTTTTTCTCACAGGTGGGGATTCCCCGAATAATTCAATCCAATCAAGGTTCAAATTTTACCTCTAAGTTGTTTCGTGATGCCTTATCTCGCCTCGGAATTAAGTCCGTATTTTCTGTTGCTTATCACCCTCAGTCGCAAGGAGCACTCGAACGATTTCATCAAACATTAAAATCAATGATGAGAGCGTACTGCGAGCAGTTTTCCAGAGATTGGGACGAAGGAATACCATTCCTCTTGTTCGCCTTAAGGGAAAGCGAACAAGAAAGCACTGGGTTTAGTCCATTTGAATTAATTTACGGACACCAAGTACGCGGCCCCCTCGCCGTACTAAAAGATTCATGGACCGGAAAATCAGAACCCTCGTTTAAAACAACTCCAACTCTAATGCAAAAGTGTTTGGCACAACTGAGGGAATTAGCCTCAAAAAACTTAGCTAAGGCCCAATCCAAGATGAAGCATTGTTATGACAAACACACACGCTCTCGTTTCTTCAAACCAGGTGACAGTGTGATGGCACAGAAATTCTTACCTGGACACGGTCTGCAACCTAGATACGAAAGTCCTTTGGAAGTGATTGAGCGGCTCATAAGAACATAAGAACATAAGAAAGGAGGAACACTGCAGCAGGCCTGTTGGCCCATACTAGGCAGGTCCTTTACAATTCATCCCACTAACAAACATTTGACCAACCCAATTTTCAATGCCACCCAAGAAACAAGCTCCAATGTGCAAGTCCCACTCAAATCCAACCCCTCCCACTCATGTACTTATCCAACCTAAATTTGAAACTACCCAAAGTCCTAGCCTCAATAACCCAACTAGGTAGACTGTTCCACTCATCAACTACCCTATTTCCAAACCAATACTTTCCTATGTCCTTTCTAAATCTAAACTTATCTAATTTAAATCCATTACTGCGGGTTCTCTCTTGGAGAGATATCCTCAAGACCTTGTTAATATCCCCTTTATTAATACCTATCTTCCACTTATACACTTCGATCAGGTCTCCCCTCATTCTTCGTCTAACAAGTGAATGTAACTTAAGAGTCTTCAATCTTTCTTCATAAGGAAGATTTCTAATGCTATGTATTAATTTAGTCATCCTACGCTGAATGTTTTCTAACGAATTTATGTCCATTCTGTAATATGGAGACCAGAATTGAGCTGCATAATCTAGGTGAGGCCTTACTAATGATGTATAAAGCTGCAGTATGACCTCTGGACTTCTGTTGCTTACACTTCTTGATATAAATCCCAGTAATCTATTTGCCTTATTACGTACGCTTAGGCATTGCTGTCTTGGTTTAAGGTTGCTGCTTACCATAACCCCCAAGTCCTTTTCGCAATCTGTATGGCTAAGTTCTACATTATTTAACTTATAAGTGCTAGGGTTATGGACACTCCCGAGCTTCAGAACCTTGCATTTATCTACATTGAACTGCATCTGCCACTTTTCTGACCAAGAGTAGAGTTTGTCTAACCAAGAGTAGAGTTTGTCAAACCAAGAGTAGAGTTTGTCATGACCAAGAGTAGAGTTTGTCAAACCAAGAGTAGAGTTTGTCAAACCAAGAGTAGAGTTTGTCAAATCAATAAGGTAAATTATGTACTACAAACTCCAGGAAAGAGAAAAGCAAAACGTACTTATCACATAAACCAACTTAAGGCTTACCACCCTAGTATTGTACCAGTTTCGACAGTTCTTCCTTTAGCTGAAACTGAAAATGTAAGTCAGCCCAGCATCTCTAAAGCGATAGAAGTACGTTTAAAAAATTCAGAGACATTGCAATCTCTTGATACCTTTCTTATGGAACTTGATTTGAAGAAAGCCAAAGATATCAAAGACTTAATATTACGTTATGAGGTCTTATTCGATGACGTCCCTAGGTGTTGTACATTGGGAATTCACGACATAGATGTACAAGGAGCAAAACCTTGCAAACAGTCACCTTATAGGGCAAGTCCACTCAAACAAGAAACATTAAACAAAGAAGTAGAATTTTTGTTGTCCCATGGACTCATAGAACGGAGTAAAAGTCCGTGGGCCTCGCCCTGTATATTAGTTCCCAAGCCTGATGGAACTTCTAGAATGTGCACTGATTATCGTAAGGTTAATGCTCTCACGGTACCAGATGGTTTCCCACTACCCCATATTGATGATCTAATAGACAGAGTATCAGGAGCCGCCTATGTCACCCGCCTGGATTTATTAAGGGGCTATTACCAAGTGCCGCTTACCCAGCAAGCCCAAGAAATATCCGCATTTACTATACAAGGAGGATTATTCAATTATCGTGTTATGCCCTTCGGGTTGTGTAACACGGCCTCTACTTTTCAGCGCCTGATGAACCTGCTGACCAATGATTTAGAAGGAGTGGATGCATATCTAGATGATCTTGTTATATATAGCAATGAGTGGGAGCAACATTTAATTCGCCTGGAAACCTAATTTAAGAAGTTGGAAAAGTACAACTTCACCATAAATTTAGCCAAGTGTCAGTTTGGACAAGCCAAGATTAAATACCTCGGTTTTTGTATAGGTCAGGGTGAAGTACGTCCTGTTGATGTAAAAGTTAGGGCCATTGCAGAGTTTCCTATCCCTCAAGATAGAAAGTCTATACAGAGATTCCTTGGAATGACTGGTTATTATCGTCATTTCTGTCCTAATTTTTCTCAGGTTGCATCTCCTCTTACTGAGTTAACCAGTAGTAAGATGAAGTTTTGCTGGACGAAAGATTGTGAGATAGCTTTTAATCGGTTGAAGCGGTTACTTTCTTCGTCACCCGTATTGAAAAGTCCTGACTTTAATCAACCCTTCTATTTACACATCAATGCCAGCGGTTATGCTGTGGGGGCGGTGTTACTTCAGAAATCCCCCTCTACTGATATTTTGCATCCTATATCTTATTTTTCTTCAAAGTTAAAACGTCACCAAAAGAATTACGCCACTGTAGAGAAAGAAGCTCTTGCCCTAGTAATATCTTTGGAACATTTTGACATTTATCTGGGAACCTCCCCCCATAAAATTATGGTATTTTCTGATCACAACCCTTTAATTTATATTAATTCTATGAAATCAAAGAACACCCGAATCCTCAGGTGGGCTCTGAGGATCCAACCTTATCTGATTAGTATTCAACACTTAAGTGGATCCCTTAACATAATTGCTGATGCCCTTTCTCGCCCTTGAAAAAAAAAAATGTACACCTTAAAATGTAAAGTTAAGAAATGAGTACTCTTAGAGCCTAATTTATATATATATATTATATTTTTGTTAATGATTTTCTTTTATATTGACAGTATGACTATGAAAGCCATTTCGTTGATGGGACGAAGTATTAAGTCCACATGGACGACCCTGACAGTCATGTCCGAGACTCTTATTCTCGAATTATGATGGAAGCCACTCCAGATAGTTCTTCAGGCCATTGTTCCAAAAGCTCATCTCTGGCAAATAACCATGCTGATCGAGTTATTTCTTCTCCATTCTTCCGTCATACTACATGCCTTATTTACCAAGAGGACGCTTATTATAAAGGAGATATTACCAAGGACGCTTGCAAACTCCCTACTGCGACCTATTGTCGTATGGGGGGGTGTTATATCTTCGAAATTGGTCATCCTGTGTTATTTAACTATTGTAAGAGAATATGTTCATCACTTAACCCTTTGACTGTTTCCGACGTATAAATACGTCTTACGAGCCAATGTTTCTGACGTATTTATACACACAAATTCTAGCGGCTTCAAATCAAGCGCCAAAGGCCTGGTAGGCCTACACGGGAGAGAATGGGTCTCAGTGGTCGGTGTGCACCCTGTGAAAAAAATCTGGGACCCAGCGGTGCATTGTGGGAACGCCATGTTGTCAGTCCATTTTCACCATGCCTCTCGGTAAGAAGTTCCTCACTCCTCGGCGGATTGGAGGTCTTTTATTCCCAAGTGATAGCTCTAACAGCGATGAAAATGTCAGTGACAGTGAATTCCAGGGTGTTGAAGTGAGTGTTACTGAAAAAAGTGCCCAGGATAACGTAAATAGTGACGAAAACCCAGATGACCCACAACCTTCGACCTCTGGTGCTGTGCCGGCTTGTTCACGTTCACGTTCGCCTGTACCAGGACGAAAGAGGAAGCTATTTGGTCGTGTACAACACCCAGATGATAGCAGTGATAGTGATAGTGATAGTGATTTCAAGGTCATTGAAAGCAGTTCTAGTGACAGTGAGAGTGAATATTCCCCAGTGAAGCGCCAGTATGTACAACGTAGTGTGCGGTCTGGTAGTGTTTCATATGTTGTTCCAAGGGGAAGGAGAAACTCTGGGAGCACATCCCGTGGCCCTACACCATGACCTGATAGTGAAGATGACGATATTGTAACGATGGGTATGAATGGTGACAGTGAGGGAGGAGGCAGTGGTGGTGATAGTGAGGGTGGCACGGCCCATGTGGCACCATCACCGGGCCACGCTACTACCCACGCGGCTGACTCAGCAGAACAACCAGCCTCACCCTACCTCACACTCCCACAACCTGCACCACCACAATCTGCACCACCACAACCTGCACAACCACAACCACAGTACAATATCCAGACCCCACCAGCAGACCGCATCTGGGATTGGCAGGACGGTGACGAGTTTGTTCCCAGTCCCCATGACTTTGATGAAACACAAAGTGGAATAAAGCCATCTTGTCCACTTGGGAACAATGCCAGTGAACTGGACTGCTTTGAGTTATTCTTCGATGAACCCCTGATGGACATCATTGTCAGGGAAACAAACACATACTCTGATTACACCATGGCAAATACAATTCTCTCACCAAAATCACGACTACACAAGTGGAAGGAGACAACTGTGGCAGAGATGTACCTGTTTTTTGCCACAATAATGCTTATGCCACATGTGTATAAGCACACTGTCACCACATACTGGACAACAGATCGCCTGATTTCAACTCCAGGTTTTAGTGACATTATAGGTGTCAATCGTTTCCTGATACGGTTACGTATGTTACACTTTTCAGACAAAACCAGGCCTGACAGAAGCGACAGGTTATATAAGATAAGAAATGTGTTTATGTACCTGAAACAAAAGTGCTGCATGTATTTTTATCCCTTCAGGAAGCTTGTTATTGATGAGTCCTCGATTTTATTCAAAGGAAGACTCTCATTCAAGCAATATATACCAAGCAAGAGGAAACGCTTTGGTATAAAGCTATTTGTACTGTGTGATTGCAGAAGTGGTCTTGTTTTAGATATTATTGTGTACACTGGCAGTAATACTTTGAGAGATACCATGAAGTTATTGGGTATCTCTGGTGATGTGGTTCGAACAATGATGGAACCATATCTTGGTAAGGGGCATATGTTATTTACTGATAACTGGTACACAAGCCCCTTACTCAGTGATTTCTTGCGAGTGAACTTGACAGACGTGTGTGGCACAGTGAGTGGTAATCGCAAACATATGCCAAGGTTCGACGCTGGCACTCGCAGAGGTGAGGTGCAAGCCTTTGCTGCCAATGACATCATGGCATTTCGGTGGCATGACAAACATGATGTCACATTGTTGACATCAGTTCACAGAAACGAAATGGTACCCAGTGGCAGGGACAACAGAGAGACCAATGAACCCATTCTAAAGCCTGCAGCTGTCATGGACTACAACCTCAATATGCGCTTAGTGGACAAATGTGACATGCAGATTGGGTTTGCAGACTGTGTATGCAAGAGTTATAAGTGGTATATCAAACTTTTTTTCCATCTTGTTGATATCTCTATGCTAAATGCTTATAACATATACAAGTTGAAGACCAACAAAACACCAAAATATGGTGAATTTAGCCTGTCAGTAATCAGACAAATAATTGCAAAGTACCAAGGAGCAACTCCTGCAATAGACCAGCGCCCACAGACGTCATCTCGTATGAGGCCTGGTGATCACTACCCCATACAACTGCCTCCTACTACTGCCAAGAAAAATGCTCAGAAGAGGTGTTATGTATGTATGCATACCACAAAACGCCCACAAACACGCAGAGACACTCGTTTTATGTGTGAGGAGTGTGAAGTGCCCCTCTGCATATACCCACGTTTCAAAGAGTTCCACAAGCTGCAGCAGTTCTAGGAACGTGGTTAGTGACTGTACATATGTATATATATTATGGAACAATAGTAATAAACATTGTTTTGTATTGTTTGTTTGTGTAAACAAAGTGTATACACAAACTAATAGTGATAAAGTTTGTTCTGTTATTGTGTTGTAAATAATGAGTGTATATTTGAACAATGCACCTTACATTGGTCTCACAGGCCACATAAGTTACTTGGAAAAGAAAAATATTGAAAAATGCAAGAAACCTTTGAATTAGAGTAAATAAAAGAATACCGGGTGGGCGGCAGTCGCCGCTGTTGCCGTACGCACATCAATTTCTGCAAACTTTGCGGCTCTATATCTCGGTAAGTACTGATGGCAAACATTTTTTTTAGGCTTAAAACACTAGTAAAAATATTCCTAACATTTTCATAAGAAAAAATAATTTTTTTTTTTCGAATATTTGGCGACATAGAATGACAGTTTCAGAGAGGGGCCTGAAACAGTCAAAGGGTTAATATTATAGCGCAAAAGTCCCCGTTTATAGCTAAAATAGAGACTTTCGGCGTTATATTATTATCTGTTAATACAGTGGACCCCCGGTTAACGATTTTAATCCGTGCAAGAGGGGTAATTGTTATGCGAAATAATCGCTATGTGAATGAATTTTCCCCATAAGAAATAATGGAAATCAAATTAATCCGTGCAAGACACCCAAAAGTATGAAAAAAAAAATTTTACCACATGAAATATACATTTTCCCACACACAAAGAGAAGGATACATGCACAATAGTAGAGTAGTACATGCACAGTATATATTGTGCATGTACTAGTCTACTAAATGAAGAATAAATGACACTTACCTTTATTGAAGATGCAGCAATGACTGATGAGACACTGTGTCCTGGGAGTGCCTTTTCCTCCTGAGTACTGTAGGTCCTGTTTGGCATTTTCTTCCAGAACAGGCCTTATCACACTGTGTATGCCACTACGATTCTTAAATCTCTCAAACCAACCTTTGCTGGCTTTAAATTCACCAATATGAGCACTAGTTCCAGGCATTTTTCCCTGTTCACCTGGGTGTTAGTCGACTTGTGTGGGTTGCATCCTGGGAGACAAGATTAAGGACCCCAATGGAAATAAGTTAGACAGTCTTCGATGACACTGACTTTTTTGGGTTATCCTGGGTGGCAAATCCTCTGGGGTTAATTGTTTCTTGGTATTCTCAATAAGCCACACCAACAACGGTGCTACAGCAGCAGCAGCAGCTGACAGTGCAGCAGCAGCAGCAGCTGACAGTGCAGCAGCAGCTGACAGTGCAGCAGCAGCTGTACCACCAATAGTAGCGATGGTTGATTGGGGTTTATTATACAACCTGGCCAGCTCGGAGACATGCACTCCACTTTCATACTTATCAATGATCTTTTTCTTCATCTCTATTGTAATTCTCACCCTTATTGCTGTAGGGTTGGCACTAGAAGCTTTCTTGGGGCCCATGGTCACTTATTTTCCAGAAAAAGCACCGAAAACACTGTAATAATACGAAATATTCCGATTGTATGCTTGGATGTTACCGCGGAGGCTGGCTGGTAAACAATGCCACCGGCGGAACATGTGAGCGCGTCTCGGACGAAAATCGGTAAGCGGGTTTTTAAGCGGTATGTGAGGCAAAATTTTTGCAATTAAAGTAAGCGGTATGCGAAATAATCGCTATGTGATGCCATCGTTATGCGGGGGTCCACTGTATATGAACAATACCATGGTATTATCGTTATTATCACTATTTTGTATTATCACTATTATTTTATTATTATTGTTAGGTAGGATTTCTTGTGTATATAGAGTAGAGTTTAAGTCTCGGAACCATCCGGTGAATTGTTCAATTGTTTATGTCCGGCTGACTGACGTTGAGTCAGGTGATCCAACCTGATGACGCGTCAACAGACTGGCAAGTAGTCAGTCTGATCCCTGCTCTAGCCCTGACAACTGATCGTATATTGGCTCTTACGGTGTACAGTTGAATGGTTTTGAGAATTGGACTCAAGAGCTGACTCACTTTGTTCCTCATTGCTCTGAAAGACTCTTTTGATAATTATATTCTTGGTCAGTTCAGTAATCCATAGAGATACTTTACAGCCAGATTCAAAGGTCTTGTTAAATCTTGTACCTTTTGTATTTTGAGTTTACAGTCTTGTTAAGACAAAGACGTAAATGTTATTGAAGACTGAATTACAGGAAGAATAATTAAACTTCCTTATTAATGTGACATTTCCATGATTTTGAACTAAATGTATATGGTAAATTTATTGTACAAAGTATTAAGTTACATTAACTACAAAGAGAAGATAAAGTATTGTATTTAAATACTTTAATAAATTTGAATATTATTCTATGGAGTTTCCCAGTTGAAATTATTTCCCCTAGACTCTAAAATACCTTTAAATAACTCGGATCCAAAAATCTTGTTGCATAAGAAATAAATGGTAACAGGCCACATTCTGAAGTTCTTTAAAAAATTTCTTATTCGCAACAGATTGCTACTGTCTTTTCTATCTCATAAACACACAGGATAACAGGTATATCTTGCTACTTCTACTTACACTTAGGTCACACTATACATGCACGTCCACACATCTATATTTACACCCACCTGGTTTTCTCTTATTCTCCTAATCGTTCTTGTTCTTTATTTCTTATCTCCATAGAGAAGTGGAAAAAAAATTTTCCTCTGTAAGCCATGTGTGTTGAAAGAGGCAATTAAAATGCTGTGAGTAAGGAGCTAGTAACCCCTTCTCCTGTATAAGTTACTAAATTTAAAAAGAAAAACAAAAGTTTTTCTCTTTAGGTCACCTTGCCTCAGTGGGATATGGCTGGTTGTTGAAAAAAATATAATTAATTATACCCTTCAAGTTCACAATATGAAATTAATAATTTATATTTATGGAGGCAAAGAAGGTAATGTATGAAAGTATAGTAATACCAACACTCTTATATGGGTATGAAGCTTGGGTTGTAAATGCTGCAGCGAGGAGGCTGTTGGAGGCAGTGGAGATGTCCTGTCTAAGGGCAATGTGTGGTGTAAATATTATACAGAAAATTCGGAGTGTGGAAATTAGGAGAAGGTGTGGAGTTAATAAAAGTATTAGTCAGAGGGCTGAAGAGGGTTTGTTGAGGTGGTTTGGTCATTTAGAGAGAATGGATGAAAGAAGAATGACATAGAGAGCGTATAAATCTGTAGGGGAAGGAAGGCGGGGTAGGGGTCGTCCTCAAAAAGGTTGGAGGGGGGGAGTAAAGGTGTTGTGGGCGAGGGGTTTGGACTTCCAGCAAGCGTGTGTGAGCATGTTAGATAGGAGTGAATGGACACAAATGGTATTTGGGACCTGACGAGCTGTTGGAGTGTGAGCAGGGTAATATTTAGTGAAGGGATTCAGGGAAACCGGTTATTTTATATAACCGGACTCGAGTCCTGGAAATGGGAAGTACAATGCCTGCACTTTAAAGGAGGGGTTTGGGATATTGGCAGTTTGGAGGGATATATTGTGTATTTTATACATATACACTTCTAAACTGTTGTATTCTGGGCACCTCTGCAAAAACAGTGATTATGTGTGAGTGAGGTGAAAGTGTTGAATGATGATGAAAGTGTTTTCTTTTTGGGGATTTTCTTTCTCTTTGGATCACCCTGCTTCGGTGGGAGGCGGCCGACTTGTTGACAAAAAAAAAAAAATCTTAATGCCATTGGTATTATTCCTGAAATATTTCCTTTCCAATTTAGGAGACCTGGTCTGAAACTGGTTCATGAGACAATAATCTATTAAGCCATTCACATAGATAACATAACCATTTATTTACCTGGCTACCCATGACACCTGGGTACATACAGCATGGTTCAATCTATCCCAATCATTATTGTCAAAAAATGCACACAATCCTCTGGCACAAAGCTACATTGCAAGGCTCTATTGCACACCTTCCAATACAATTAATTTTCTTTCCACTGCATTAAATATATAATTTCAACATGATGATTGGTGGAATTTCGGTGTTGTACACAGGCGTTGTTTAAGTTGTCGTTCCTACATGCGTATATGTGTTCATTGAGGCGGGTGTCGAGGTTTCTTGCTGTTTCACCTACGTAGATCTTGTCACAGCCTCCACAGGGTATAGTGTAAACTCCTGCATTGACTGGTTCGTGGTGCTTGGGTTTTGTCCTGGTTAGATCCTTTATTGAAGTGGTAGAAGCGATGGCGACTCTGGTGTTAGCTTGTGAAAGTACTTTTGAGACGTTTAGTGCAACCTGGCTGTTGGGAAGAATTATAACTTTGTTGGGAGCGGCGTTGATGCGTGGAGAATTGATGATCTGAAGAGCTCTTTTCTTGCAGTCTTTGATGAAAAAAGAAGGAAATTGTAACTCAGTAAATGTTTGGTGAATGTAAGTACATTCCTCGTCAAGAAACTCAGGACTACAAATTCGGTATGCTCTTAGGAAAAACCCGATGATGATGCCTCTTTTGGTCTTGGTATCTTGACTGGAATAGAAGTGTGTGAGATCATTTTTATTGGTGGGTTTCCGATAAACTTGAAATCTTAGGTTGTTGTCTACTTTGTGAATGAGGACGTCGAGGAAAGGTAGCTTGTCATTGGACTCTTCTTCCAGTGTAAACTGAATCGCTGGTTCAACTGCGTTGAGCCTTGCCTGAAGATCCCGTACATCAAAACGTTTTGGAGTTATTACGAGGACATCGTCCACGTAACGTAACCAAGTGACGCTTGAAGGGATGATGTTGGCGAAGTGTTCAGACTCTAGGTGTTCCATGTATAAGTTGGCTAGGACGGCACTTATTGGGGACCCCATTCCCATGCCGTAGGTTTGTTTGTAGAGCTTGTTATTGAAGGAAAAACAGTTGAAGTTAACACAGAGTTCAATCAAGTCAACAAAATCTCCGGGAGGTAAAGGAAGATTAAGGTCCTGGTTGACTTTACGTCGTAGAACCTCGATGGCTTTTTTGGTAGGTACTTTTGTGAAGAGGGAAGTCACATCCAAACTGCTTAGTTTCTTGTTACGGATGGAGAGGTTACGGATGCGGTTGAGAAGGTCGCCTGAGTGTTTAAGATGAGCGGGGCTGATGGTCCCCAGAAGGCAGGAAAGATGTTTGGCAAGAACTCCGGCTAGCTTGTGTGGAGCACTGCCTATTCCTGACGTGATTGGTCTGAGAGGAATATTGTGTTTATGGGTCTTGGGTAAACCATACATGTGTGCTGGTTTAGGGTTGCTTGGTAACAAGTACAGAAGTTTCTTCCCTTCTCTAGTGCGTTTGAGTATTTGTCTGCTTTTGTATAGAAAGTCTTTGGTGAGCGTCTCCCACTGTTGAGTGCTGATAGGTTCGTATGTAGATTGATCATTCAAAAGGTCCATCATTTTAGTGTTGTAGTCACTGGTGTTGAGTATGACGACTCCACCTCCTTTGTAATATTTACTCATGCACATCTGCTTATACTGAGCATTTTAACATTAGACATTTATTGATCCTACCTTGAAGCAGCTTTGTATTTATTCCAGTACTTCACAGGGAGATTGTCATAAGAGAACAATAACTGTGCTCCTTCATCTGGTAGTGGAGGTGGAGAATCTCCAGGCACTGAACCCAAGCCATTATTTGGCTGATAGATAACTATCTGAAATAATATACACAAATAACTTTATTTAAAATGTATACAAATCACTGTATAGAAATACCCCCCTCTTGTATCTCTGCAGACATCAATCATCTTTACAAATGCACAAATTATTATATACTGCACTATTATGGGTAAAAAATGTATGTTCATAAAACAAAATAAAAAATATAAGTCATAATGCACTATACACAAAAAATAGGATAAAACATTCAATATTAGTGATGAAGACAGTTCAAGTCTTAATATAATTTAATTGGGGTTTGGGATATTGGCAGTTTGGAGGGATATGTTGTGTATCTTTAAATGTATATGCTTCTAAACTGTTGTATTCTGAGCACCTCTGCTAAAACAGTGATTATGTGTGAGTGAGGTGAAAGTGTTGAATGATGATGAAAGTATTTTCTTTTTTGAAAAAAAAAAAAATCATACCCTCATTCCATCTGGAGAAATTCTGCATACATCATCTACCATTTCTTGACTTCGTTTGCTGCACAGATGTTCAAGACAAACCTCTCCATTACTCAAGATGTTTAGGAAGTACTTGTTGCTTCTATATCTCACTTTTTTCAATCTGCATGAAGAAAGGGGTGAAGTTTGCTGACTCAAAGATTGACTGTTTGCTGCACCCCGTTTTTTTGGTGTTCCAGTTCGTTGCGGGTTCTCAGGCACTTCTGCATCTTTTGGATTTACATTCTCACTGTCAACTGATCTGTTTACAACTGGTGGAATGTCACTTAGAATATTGTTTTGTTGCTTATTTTTTGAAACGCATACACAATGCTCCTTGCAACATGATTTAGAACTTATGTTACACATACTGTTACATGCATTATGACAATGTCTAGAACAATTTTCAGGATTTAAATTAATTCTTCTTTCAGTTCCACTGTTTTTACCACTACTGTACACTGAATCTACATCCTCTGAAGCCCTCTTTCTTTTTTCACACCAAGACTTGTGTTGTGAGCTCTGACAGCATGAATAAGTTCTCTCACTATAATGTTCTTTAGATTTATGCTTGGAACTCTGTAATTCAGGTTTTGTCTGGTTTCTAGAACTTTCTTTGAAATCATATCTGGGTTTCTCCCGTGAGCTGGTCATATGTTTGGAAGTGCCACTTTGTGGAAACTCACTGCTTCTTGGCACACCACACCTCTCTCTAGATCTTGAAAATCTATATCCTGGATCATCTTGTTGACAATTTTCCACAGACCTAAGTTGGTTTTCAATTAATCTACGACTTTCTTGTCCTGAAGTGCATTTTTTTTCAAGGGATCTACTTCTGCAATCACTGTATATTTCTTTTGATCTCATACCAGAGCCTTGATTTTGGTGACCTGAATACTGATTACATAATTCATTTTTGTGACTCTCAGAAGAGCATTCATAAGATATCCTTGACCGTTCTCCAGAATTATCATTGTAATCACCAGATTTATCTTTTCTTGAAGGATTATGAGTTTCACTAGTGCAATTGTGTTCTACTGTGCCACAATCATTGCTTCTACTTCTCGAGTTACTTCTAGCCCTACCTTTCCTTTCCCCCGGAATGTGATGAGATACCTCATCTTTAATGCGAGAAGAGGAATACTGTACAGAGTTACACTGGTCATCACAAGAACTGGAGGAACTGCATCTAAGCTCATTTGAATTCTGCTGCCTATTCCGCTCCTCAGACACATCTCGTTCCCGCTTTATCGAAGGTGGCAGCAGTGGTGTAGTAAAAGCAAAATTTCCTCCACCCTTCAGTGACGGCAGGGGTGTAAATTTCTTTTTCAAACTATCAATAACTCCAGCATTCGGAGGTAGAAGATCTCTTGGACTGTAAGAATAATCAGACATAATTATTCAATAAAAATTGCAAGTTATAATATTTAATTATTAATATTCATTTAATGAATATAACATAATTGTTAGCAACAAAGGAATAGCAATGATCAATATTTAACTAATTTATGTCACCTAGATTTCATCCTAACTGGTGGAGAAGAGGGATGGCGAAGAAGGGGCTCAGAACATGGTTTTATCTGCCCTGTATGGCTGCTGCCACTGCCTTCAGAACAAGACAGATCACTTTCTGATATGGAAGCTAGTGGAGCTCTAGTATGATGGGTGGTGGTTACAGTAGTCATGGTATATAACCCACTGTCAGACATCCTTGATACATCCACTTTATTTCCTGTATTCATGAAAGGATGATTAGGAATAGCTTCAAGCTTGATTCTTTCCTTTGGGTTTTTCTGAAGGCACTCTGATATCAGATTACGGGCATTAACCGACACATAACTTGGTACCTGAAAATATCAATACTGTATTATTATTTGCAGTTATTCACATTTTTTTAACACATCGGTAGTTTCCCACCGAGGCAGGGTGACCCAAAAAGAAAAAAACTCAAAAAGAAAGAAAAAACTTTCATCATCATTCAACATTTTCACCATCACTCACACATAATCACTGTCTTTGCAGAGGCGCTCAGGCATGGCAGCTTAAACGTTCCTCCAAACTGCCAATAACCCAAACCCCTCCTTTAAAGTGCAGGCATTATACTTCCCATTTCCAGGATTCAAGTCCAGCTTACTGGTTTTCCTGAATCCCTTCACAAAATATTACCCTGCTTAAACTCCAACTTGCCAGAAAATATACATAATTATTGCAATTATTCACATACAATATATAAGTGACTTGCTAGATACTGTAGAAAATGTAATAATCTGATTTGCCAGATATTGTAGATAATATAATAATCTGACTTGCTAGATAATGTAGATAATTATAGCAACCACCCAGGGAGGTAATACCATCCTGCCAAGTGAGTGTAAAATGAAAGCCTGTAATTGTTTTACATGATGGTAGGATTGCTGGTGTCTTTTGTCTGTCTCATAAATATGCAAGATTACAGGCATGTCTTGCTACTTCTACTTACACTTAGGTCACACTACACAAACATGTACACATTTATTTACACACACTCATCTGAGTTTTCTTTGATTTTATCTTAATAGTTCTTGGTCTTATTACTTTTCCTTTTATATCCATGGGGAAGTGGAATAAGAATCTTTCCTCCGTAAGCCATGCGTGTTGTAAAAGTCAACTAAAATGCCAGGAACAATGGGCTAGTAACCCCTTTTCCTGTAAAGATTACTAAAAAGAATAAGAAGAAGAAAATTGTCAAAGTGGGAAGCCTGAAAGTGCGTGGATGTTGTGCAAATGATAAGAAAGAGATGATTGTGGATGTTATGAATGAGAAGAAACTGGATGTCCTGGCTTTAAGTGAAACAAAGCTGAAGAGGGTGGGAGAGTTTCAATGGAGAGGAATAAATGGGATTAGGTCAGGGGTTTCAAATAGAGTTAGAGCTAAAGGAGTAGCAATAATGTTGAAGGATAAGCTATGGCAGGAAAAGAGGGACTACAAATGTATAAATTCAAGGATAATGTGGAGTAAAATAAAGATTGGATGTGAAAAGTGGGTTATAGTAAGCGTGTATGCACCTGGAGAAGAGAGAAGTGTAGAGGAGAGAGAGAGATTCTGGGAAATGTTGAGTGAATGTGTGGGGAGTTTTGAATCAAGTGTGAGAGTAATGGTGGTTGGGGATTTCAATGCTAAAGTGGGTAAAAATGTTATAGAGGGAGTAGTAGGTAAATTTGGGATGCCAGGGGTAAATGTAAATGGGGAGCCTTTAATTGAGCTATGTGTAGAAAGAAATTTGGTAATAAGTAATACATATTTTATGAAAAAGAAGATAAATAAATATACAAGGTATGATGTAACACGTAATGAAAGTAGTTTGTTAGATTATGTACTGGTGGATAAAAGGTTGATGGGTAGGCTCCAGGATGCACGTTTATAGAGGGGCAACTGATATATCGGATCATTATTTAGTTGTAACTACAGTTAGAGTAAGAGGTAGATGGGAAAAGAGGAAGGTGGCAACAACAAGTAAGAGGGAAGTGAAAGTGTATAAACTAAGGGAGGAGGAAGTTTGGGCGAGATATAAGCGACTATTGGCAAAAAGGTGCGCTAGTGCAAAGATGAGTAGTGGGGGGGTTGAAGAGGGTTGGAATAGTTTTAAAAATGCAGTAGTATTAGAATGTGGGGCAGCGTGGTTATAGGAGGGTGGGGGCAGGAGGAAAGAGGAGTGATTGGTGGAATGATGAAGTAAAGGGTGTGATAAAAGAGAAAAAGGTAGCTTACGAGAGGTTTTTACAAAGCAGAAGTGTTATAAGAAGAGCAGAGTATATGGAGAGTAAAAGAAAGGTGAAGAGAGTGGTGAGAGAGTGCAAAAGGAGAGCAGATGATAGAGTGGGAGAGGCACTGTCAAGAAATTTTAATGAAAATAAGAAAAAATTTTGGAGTGAGTTAAACAAGTTAAGAAATCCTAGGGAAAGAATGGATTTGTCAGTTAAAAACAGAGTAGGGGAGTTAGTAGATGGGGAGAGGGAGGTATTAGGTAGATGGAGAGAATATTTTGAGGAACTTTTAAATGTTGATTAAGAAAGGGAGGCAGTAATTTCATGCACTGGCCAGGGAGGTATACCATCTTTTAGGAGTGAAGAGCAGAATGTAAGTGTGGTGGAGGTACGTGAGGCATTACGTAGAATGAAAGGGGGTAAAGCAGCTGGAACTGATGGGATCATGACAGAAATGTTAAAAGCAAGGGGGGATATAGTGTTGGAGTGGTTGGTACTTTTGTTTAATAAATGTATGAAAGAGGGGAAGGTACCTAGGAATTGGCGGAGAGCATGTATAGTCCCTTTATATAAAGGGAAAGGGGACAAAAGAGATTGTAAAAATTATAGAGGAATAAGTTTACTGAGTATACCAGGAAAAGTATACGGTAGGGTTATAATTGAAAGAATTAGAGGTAAGACAGAATGTAGGATTGCAGATGAGCTGGGAGGCTTCAGAGTGGGTAGGGGATGTGTAGATCAAGTGAAGCATATATGTGAACAGTATTTAGATAAAGGTAGGGAAGTTTTTATTGCATTTATGGATTTAGAAAAGGCATATGATAGAGTGGATAGAGGAGCAATGTGGCAGATATTGCAAGTATATGGAATAGGTGGTAAGTTACTAAATGCTGTAAAGAGCTTTTATGAGGATAGTGAGGCTCAGGTTAGGGTGTGTAGAAGAGAGGGAGAATACTTCCCGGTAAAAGTAGGTCTTAGACAGGGATGTGTAATGTCACCATGGTTGTTTAATATATTTATAGATGGGGTTGTAAAAGAAGTAAATGCTAGGGTGTTTGGGAGAGGGGTGGGATTAAATTATGGGGAATCAAATTCAAAATCGGAATTGACAAAGTTACTTTTTGCTGATGAAACTGTGCTTATGGGAGATTCTAAAGAAAAATTGCAAAGGTTAGTGGATGAGTTTGAGAATGTGTGTAAAGGTAGAAAGTTGAAAGTGAACATAGAAAAGAGTAAGGTAATGAGGGTATCAAATGATTTAGATAAAGAAAAATTGGATATCAAATTGGGGAGGAGGAGTATGGAAGAAGTGAATGTTTTCAGATACTTGGGAGTTGACGTGTCGGCGGATGGATTTATGAAGGATGAGGTTAATCATAGAATTGATGAGGGAAAAAAGGTGAGTGGTGCGTTGAGGTATATGTGGAGTCAAAAAACGTTATCTATGGAGGCAAAGAAGGGAATGTATGAAAGTACAGTAGTACCAACACTCTTATATGGATGTGAAGCTTGGGTGGTAAATGCAGCAGCGAGGAGACAGTTGGAGGCAGTGGAGATGTCCTATCTAAGGGCAATGTGTGGTGTAAATATTATGCAGAAAATTCGGAGTGTGGAAATTAGGAGAAGGTGTGGAGTTAATAAAAGCATTAGTCAGAGGGCAGAAGAGGGGTTGTTGAGGTGGTTTGGTCATTTAGAGAGAATGGATCAAAGTAGAATGACATGGAAAGCATATAAATCTATAGGGGAAGGAAGGAAGGGTAGGGGTCGTCCTCGAAAGGGTTGGAAAGAGGGGGTAAAGGAGGTTTTGTGGGCTAGGGGCTTGGATTTCCAGCAAGCGTGCATGAGCGTGTTAGATAGGAGTGAATGGAGGCGAATGATACTTGGGACCTGACGATCTGTTGGAGTGTGAGCAGGGTAATATTTAGTGAACGGATTCAGGGAAACCGGTTATGTTCACGGTTTATGTTCAAACCGGTTATGTTTGGGATATTGGCAGTTTGGAGGGATATGTTGTGTATCTTTATACGTAAATGCTTCTAAGCTGTTGTATTCTGAGCACCTCTGCAAAAGCAGTGATAATGTGTGAGTGTAGTGAAAGTGTTGAATGATGATGAAAGTATTTTCTTTTTGGGGATTTTCTTTCTTTTTTGGGTCACCCTGCCTCAGTGGGAGACGGCCGACTTGTTGGAAAAAAAAAAAAAAACATATATATATATATATATATATATATATATATATAAATGACTTGCCAGCTAATGTAATAATCTACATATCACAAAATTAAACAAAAACAAAATCATTTAGTGTACATATGTTTTTATGGCCTAATTAAGGACTGGCACTTAATCTTATAAATTGTCAAATATATGTCAGAGCTGAAGTATGCCACAGTACACCAAAACTAATATATAAACAAACTTAAGAAATTGTAAAAACTAAAAATTCAAGCCATGAAATATATGCCAAGACTAAAAAGCAAAAGCTATTTTAAGACTCAAAACTCTTGAATATACATTTGACAAAGGTTGGTAGGTTGGTAGACAGCAACCACCCAGGGAAGTACTACCGTCCTGCCAGATGACTGTGAAACAAAAACCTGTAACTGTTTTGCATGATGGTAGGATTGCTGGTTTTCTTTTTCTGTCTCATAAACACGCTAGATAACAGGGATATCTTGCTACTCCTACTTACACTTTGGTCACACTTCACAGACACGCACATGCATATATATATATACATACATCTAGGTTTTTCTCCTTATTCTAAATAGCTCTTGTTCTTTTTTATTTCTTCTATTGTCCATGGGGAAGTGGAAAAGAATCTTTCCTCCGTAAGCCATGCGTGTCGTATGAGGCGACTAAAATGCCGGGAGCAATGGGCTAGTAACCCCTTCTCCTGTATACATTTACTAAAAAAGAGAAGAAGAAAAACTTTATAAAACTGGGTTGTTTAAATGTGCGTGGATGTAGTGCGGATGACAAGAAACAGATGATTGCTGATGTTATGAATGAAAAGAAGTTGGATGTCCTGGCTCTAAGCGAAACAAAGCTGAAGGGGGTAGGAGAGTTTCAGTGGGGGGAAATAAATGGGATTAAATCTGGAGTATCTGAGAGAGTTAGAGCAAAGGAAGGGGTAGCAGTAATGTTAAATGATCAGTTATGGAAGGAGAAAAGAGAATATGAATGTGTAAATTCGAGAATTATGTGGATTAAAGTAAAGGTTGGATGCGAGAAGTGGGTCATAATAAGCGTGTATGCACCTGGAGAAGAGAGGAATGCAGAGGAGAGAGAGAGATTTTGGGAGATGTTAAGTGAATGTATAGGAGCCTTTGAACCAAGTGAGAGAGTAATTGTGGTAGGGGACCTGAATGCTAAAGTAGGAGAAACTTTTAGAGAGGGTGTGGTAGGTAAGTTTGGGGTGCCAGGTGTAAATGATAATGGGAGCCCTTTGATTGAACTTTGTATAGAAAGGGGTTTAGTTATAGGTAATACATATTTTAAGAAAAAGAGGATAAATAAGTATACACGATATGATGTAGGGCGAAATGACAGTAGTTTGTTGGATTATGTATTAGTAGATAAAAGACTGTTGAGTAGACTTCAGGATGTACATGTTTATCGAGGGGCCACAGATATATCAGATCACTTTCTAGTTGTAGCTACACTGAGAGTAAAAGGTAGATGGGATACAAGGAGAATAGAAGCATCAGGGAAGTGAGAGGTGAAGGTTTATAAACTAAAAGAGGAGGCAGTTAGGGTAAGATATAAACAGCTATTGGAGGATAGATGGGCTAATGAGAGCATAGGCAATGGGGTCGAAGAGGAATGGGGTAGGTTTAAAAATGTAGTGTTAGAGTGTTCAGCAGAAGTTTGTGGTTACAGGAAAGTGGGTGCAGGAGGGAAGAGGAGCGATTGGTGGAATGATGATGTAAAGAGAGTAGTAAGGGAGAAAAAGTTAGCATATGAGAAGTTTTTACAAAGTAGAAGTGATGCAAGGAGGGAAGAGTATATGGAGAAAAAGAGAGAGGTTAAGAGAGTGGTGAAGCAATGTAAAAAGAGAGCAAATGAGAGAGTGGGTGAGCTGTTATCAACAAATTTTGTTGAAAATAAGAAAAAGTTTTGGAGTGAGATTAACAAGTTAAGGAAGCCTAGAGAACAAATGGATTTGTCAGTTAAAAATAGGAGAGGAGAGTTATTAAATGGAGAGTTAGAGGTATTGGGAAGATGGAGGGAATATTTTGAGGAATTGTTAAATGTTGATGAAGATAGGGAAGCTGTGATTTCGTGTATAGGGCAAGGAGGAATAACATCTTGTAGGAGTGAGGAAGAGCCAGTTGTGAGTGTGGGGGAAGTTCGTGAGGCAGTAGGTAAAATGAAAGGGGGTAAGGCAGCCGGGATTGATGGGATAAAGATAGAAATGTTAAAAGCAGGTGGGGATATAGTTTTGGAGTGGTAAGGTACCTAGGGATTGGCAGAGAGCATGCATAGTTCCTTTGTATAAAGGCAAAGGGGATAAAAGAGAGTGCAAAAATTATAGGGGGATAAGTCTGTTGAGTGTACCTGGTAAAGTGTATGGTAGAGTTATAATTGAAAGAATTAAGAGTAAGACGGAGAATAGGATAGCAGATGAACAAGGAGGCTTTAGGAAAGGTAGGGGGTGTGTGGACCAGGTGTTTACAGTGAAACATATAAGTGAACAGTATTTAGATAAGGCTAAAGAGGTCTTTGTGGCATTTATGGATTTGGAAAAGGCGTATGACAGGGTGGATAGGGGGGCAATGTGGCAGATGTTGCAAGTGTATGGTGTAGGAGGTAGGTTACTGAAAGCAGTGAAGAGTTTTTACGAGGATAGTGAGGCTCAAGTTAGAGTATGTAGGAAAGAGGGAAATTTTTTCCCAGTAAAAGTAGGCCTTAGACAAGGATGTGTGATGTCACCGTGGTTGTTTAATATATTTATAGATGGGGTTGTAAGAGAAGTAAATGCGAGGGTCTTGGCAAGAGGCGTGGAGTTAAAAGATAAAGAATCACACACAGGGTGGGAGTTGTCACAGCTGCTCTTTGCTGATGACACTGTGCTCTTGGGAGATTCTGAAGAGAAGCTGCAGAGATTGGTGGATGAATTTGGTAGGGTGTGCAAAAGAAGAAAATTAAAGGTGAATACAGGAAAGAGTAAGGTTATGAGGATAACAAAAAGATTAGGTGATGAAAGATTGAATATCAGATTGGAGGGAGAGAGTATGGAGGAGGTGAACGTATTCAGATATTTATGAGTGGACGTGTCAGCGGATGGGTCTATGAAAGATGAGGTGAATCATAGAATTGATGAGGGAAAAAGAGTGAGTGGTGCACTTAGGAGTCTGTGGAGACAGAGAACTTTGTCCTTGGAGGCAAAGAGGGGAATGTATGAGAGTATAGTTTTACCAACGCTCTTATATGGGTGTGAAGCATGGGTGATGAATGTTGCAGCGAGGAGAAGGCTGGAGGCAGTGGAGATGTCATGTCTGAGGGCAATGTGTGGTGTGAATATAATGCAGAGAATTCGTAGTTTGGAAGTTAGGAGGAGGTGCGGGATTACCAAAACTGTTGTCCAGAGGGCTGAGGAAGGGTTGTTGAGGTGGTTCGGACATGTAGAGAGAATGGAGCGAAACAGAATAACTTCAAGAGTGTATCAGTCTGTAGTGGAAGGAAGGCGGGGTAGGGGTCGGCCTAGGAAGGGTTGGAGGGAGGGGGTAAAGGAGGTTTTGTGTGCGAGGGGCTTGGACTTCCAGCAGGCATGCGTGAGCGTGTTTGATAGGAGTGAATGGAGACAAATGGTTTTTAATACTTGACGTGCTGTTGGAGTGTGAGCAAAGTAACATTTATGAAGGGATTCAGGGAAACCGGCAGGCCGGACTTGAGTCCTGGAGATGGGAAGTACAGTGCCTGCACTCTGAAGGAGGGGTGTTAATGTTGCAGTTTAAAAACTGTAGTGTAAAGCACCCTTCTGGCAAGACAGTGATGGAGTGAATGATGGTGAAAGTTTTTCTTTTTCGGGCCACCCTGCCTTGGTGGGAATCGGCCAGTGTGATAATAAAAAATAAAGCAAAAATTTTTAGTTAAAAAAATAGGTAGTTCTAGCAATTCACAACTAACTTGCCAATTGGAGGAAACCTCAGAAAACATTTCAGTCTTTCCTGTACCATTATTTAGTCACAACTGTTGCTAACTGATAATCATCAAAAGGTAGAAAAGGTCTTCTAAAGTTTCCTCCCCAGATTTCAGGTCAGTTGTGAATTATTCGAGATACAGTATTTTAATGTTTAGTCTTAAAAATCTGCAGCAAAGATGTATTTATTCTTTTCTTCACAAATCCTGACATCCTAATAAAATAATGCCAGAATGACTAATCCACAGTACAGTGGACCCTCGGTTATTGGCCGTAATCCGTTCCAGAAGGTTGGCCGAAAACTGAAATGGCTGAAAACCGAAATAATATTTCCCATAAGAATTAATGTAAATACAATTAATCTGTTTCAGACAAAAATATCCACAAAAAAACATTTTTTTTAACAATTATATAAATATTACATACCTTTATTGAAGGCTAATGCTGGCTTCTGGAAGATAGGGAGGAGGAAAGAGGGAGGAAAGTCCAAAAAGACTTTCGTCAGCAAAGCCCTCTCTGGGGTTACTTCCCTTCTTTGTCTTTTAATGCCACTAGGACCAGCTTGAGTCACTGGACCCCTGTCTCACAAAATAACTGTCCAGAGTGCTGTTTCTGGCATCTCTTTAAGATTTCCCTGAAGTGGGACAGGGTTTTGTCACTAAACATGTTGCAGATATGACTTGTTTCAGATTTGTCAGCATGGTACTTCTCGACAAAACTTTGCACATCGTTCCACTTTGCACAAATGTTCTTAATCAATGAAGAAGATACCTCCTTCACTCCCTCTTCCTCCTCCTCTGAAGCAAGTTCCTCAGCTGCAGTCTGTTGCTGTTCAAGTTGAAGCTCTTGCAGCTCTTCAGTGGTTAGCTCTTCATTGTGGTGCTCCACCAACTCTTCCACATCCTCGCCACTCACCTCCAACCCCAGGGACTTCCCCAGTGCCACAATAGAGTCCACAGGGTCGGCAGGGTCAGGGTCAGCCTCAAACCCTTCAATCTGGCCACAGTTTTCTCCAAGCAGAGTTCAAAGTCCTAGAAGTCACTCCCTCCCAAGCCTTACCTATGAGGCTTATGCAATGGAGGATAGTGAAGTGATTCCTCCAGAACTCTCTTAGGGTCAATTCAGTGTCCGAGGTCACTTCAAAGAACTTTTGAAACACTGCTTTTGTGAAGTTTTTTGAAGTTAGAAATGACCTGCTGGTCCATGGGCTGGAGGAGAGGAATGGTGTTAGGAGGCAAGAACTTCCCTTTTATAAAACTGAAGTCCCTAAACACTTGGTCTTCCAAGTTTGGAGAATGTGCAAGAGCATTGTCCAGTACCAGGAAGCACTTGAGTGCCAATTTCTTTTTCAAGAGGTATTTTTTCAAACTTGGATCAAACACAACATTAACCCACTCTGAAAATTTGCCTTGTGACCCATACCTTATGATTACCTTTCCACATCACACACAATCTATTCTTCACGACATTGTTTTTCTTGAACACTCTGGGATTTTCCGAGTGATACACAAGTAAAGGCTTCACTTTGAAATCCCCACTAGCATTACCACACAACAAAAGAATAAGCCTGTCTTTCATAGGCGTGTGTCCTGGCAGTGCCTTTTCCTCCTGGGTAATGTAGATCCTGTTTGGCATTTTCTTCCAAAACAGGCCTGTTTCATCACAATTGAACACTTGTTGGGGTTTGAATCCTTCAGCCTCTATGTACCCTTGGAATTCCTGCACGAATTTTTAAGCCGCACATTTGTCAGAACTTGCAGCCTCACCATGCCTTACAACACTGTGTATGCCACTACGCTTCTAAAATCTATCAAACCATCCTTTGTTGGCCCTAAATTCACAAACTGCAGCACTTGTTCCAGGCCTTTTCTTTGTAAGATCCTCATGCAACTGTCTTGCCTTCTCACAAATAATCGACTCCATAACACTGTCTCCCACTAATTCTTTTTCCTTAACCCACAATAATAATAACTTTTCCATCTCTTCCATTATTGATGGCCTTTGTTTAGTTAGAAAAGTTACTCCTTTTGCAACATTAGCATCCTTGATTTGTTCTTTGCCAGGATGGATGTAATTGTTGATTTCTTCTTGCTGTACATCCTGGCAAGTTCCACCACCCTCATACCACTCTCAAACTTTTCTATCCCTTCACGCTTAAATTCCATGGTGTTTCTCACTTTCTTTACCACAGGAACTTTCTTTGGAGCCATGGTTACTTATTTCACAGTTGCACTGCAAAAATAACACAAACTACAATGGGAAATAAGAGAAATGTTTGGATGTATGAGCAGAAGCTTCCTCAGCCACTGAGACACACAGCCAAACTGATGCGCAAGCGGTCCCAGCCAGCGGACAGATGCATCCCAAACGGGTGATCACCGAATTAACTGCTGATAACCGGGCGCCGAAAAACCAGCCAATCACTGAGTTGCCGATAACAGAACCGGCTGATAACCGGGGGTCCACTGTATATCTGTGCCAAGCTACTATGCTATACATATTGTCATACTGAACGTTAATAATAAAAGAAGCTCGATTTGACATACCTTATAATCACCAATGACAACATTGGTAAATATAGACTCCTTGGCACCCTTAGAGTCAAATGGAGGATGACCAACAAGCATAATAAACAACATGCACCCCAAACTCCACACATCTGACTCAAGGCCATGGGAACTGCGAGTAACTACCTCAGGACTGAAACATAAATTGCATAATTATTATTTATTAATAAAACTGACTGTATAAATCAATGTATGGTATAAATGTGCATTACCATTAAGATGTACTGTAGTCAAATGTTTATCTAAATAAAAGTTCAACATTGTACAGTTTTTTTATTTAACATGCTGGCTGTCTCCCACTAAGGTAGTGTGACCCGAAAAAGAAACACTTTCATTATCATTCACACTATCACTGTCTTGCCAGAGGCGTGCACAGATACGACAGTTTAGATGTCCCTCTAAACAGCAAATACATATCTCTAAACCATCCTTTAGAATGCAGGCACTGTACTTTCCACCTCCAGGACTCAAGTCCTGCTAACCGGTTTATGAAAATTAAATAAAGGTACTCATGGAACGTGAGCAAGGTAATACATACAAAGTGTCTCTGAAACGATTCAGAGACAATGCCTGCACATTAGAAGTAATTTTGTTATTATCTAAAAGGATTTTAAATCGATGGTGGCTGGAACATGGTGCAGAGGACATCCAAGTAATGATTGGAAAGGAGTGAATGATGTAGTAGTCTTGAACATCATGAAGAATATGAGAGTCATAGTATATAGCTAACAAGCTCTTGCAATGAAGGAACGGTAATATGGTGTCCCATGGCCTGGTAAGCAACCCTTTCATCTCACACAGTGACTGTGGTTTGATCCCCAGCAAGGGTGGAAACACTAGGCATGTTTGTTTACACCTGCTGTCCCATTCACCTAGCAAGCAAGTAAGTACCTGGGTGTTAGTTGACTGGTGTGGGTCACATCCTGGAGGACAAGATTTAAGTACCCCAGTAGAAATAAGACAGACAGCCCTATATGACGCACTGATTTTCTTGGGTTATCCTGGGTGATTAACTCTCCAGGGTTAAAAATCCAAACAAAATCTTATCTAATCTGACACGTGTTACATGTTAGTGCAAGAAGCACTAACAAATCACATTGTAAAGTTAAGGAGAGAAAGGTGACAGAAGAGACAGAATTCAATTTCAAACCTAATCCTAGCTCACCTTATTGTCCTCTATTACCTGCCTAAGCATTTATTCAATGAGCATTACTGAAGAATTAGACTTTATTAACCCATAACTAGTGTGATATACCTGAATGCAGAGAGCCAATCTGTGCACAATGTAATTCTACATCTAATTCTTGTGCCTTCAAACATGGTGCCTGCCACCATTTTAGGCCCCAGGTTAACTCCAGAGGCACTTTATGTTACAAAGAAGCAGATGTTTAATATTTTTCCAGTAGTTGCTTAAATTGTTTTTACTGTACCAGGGTAGGGTTACTGGTTAAGTGATAATGATTCACAAGTAAAATATTAATCTATTTCGAGCAATGAATATCTTAACATGGCTCGTCATTAATCCCTTATCATCTTACGTGTATGTACTTACATTAGTTTATTTTTGATACCCAATGTTTACTTTTTATCCCTCACTAAGGCTACCACTCAACCATGGCTTATTTTAACCTTGGGGCCAAAAATGCAGGAGTGAAGATAATTTTAAACAGAATGTAAATGAGAAAAGAAAACTGGGAAAAAAATTAAAATTCATATTTTTAAAAAATTTTAAGTTTAATCCCTTAACTGTCCATATGTAGATCTACGTTCTCTCGCCCAGCGCTCTGAATATTTGAAAAAAAAAAAAAATAGGACCAGTACTTACCGAGATATAAGACCGCGAAGTTGGCACTGGATGCTCACTTGACGGCAACATCGAGTCCTGCTGCTTGCAGAAGTGTTGCCGATATACCGTTTTTTCTCATTTTCATTTTAATTTATATAATTTTTATATTCTGATAATTACAATTTATAATAGTTCTTGTGATTTCATAGCCAATCTTTGTTCTGACACTAATATTATGTACTGAAATAGTACTCAAATTGTAACAATCACACTGACAGGTGAAGATTTTCACCTGCCCTGGTCATTTACTAATGTCTAGAAATATATACAAAGTATTTATATGCCTCAGTAATGTTTTAGACATGTTGGAGTATACATATATGAAACTTCTTAAAGCATGGTGTTTATGATGAGTGTCAGTAAACTGCTGACAGGGTAATCAGTGGTTTGACACTTGATGATCATGCACTGCTGCAGGGAACCCCTGGCTTTATTTGTTTTCACTGTTACACACAAACATGTCTGTCTGTCTGTCTATCTGTCTAGCTCTGCTTATCTGTCTTCCTTTCTGCCTGTCTGTCTTTCTGTCTGCCTGTGTGTGTGTATCTTTCTGTCTGCCTGTGTGTCTCGGTCTTTCTATCTGCCTGTGTCTCAGTCTTTCTGTCTGCCTGTATGGGTCTGTCTTTCTGTCTGCCTGTGTGTGTGTGTGTGTGTGTCTTTCTGTCTGCCTGTGTGTGTGTCTGTCTTTCTGTCTGCCTGTGTGTGTGTCTGTCTTTCTGTCTGCCTGTGTGTGTGTCTGTCTTTCTGTCTGCCTGTGTCTAGGTTTTTCTGTCTGCCTGTGTGTGTGCCTTTCCATCTGCTTGTCCTTTAGTCTCAGAGAGCGGCTTGTAAACCAACAGGTATTACACACGATGCAGTAGTCTGATTCCTGATGAAGTGAAAATGTGTATTACTTGCCACTGAGTTGCTAATCATGCTTATTATGTCTTATATCTACAAGCACTACATAGCACTTTGCCTGGAAATTTTGGGTTATCCTAGGTAATTTACACTATGTATAAGAACTGTACTTATGTATGCATGTGAGAGACAGAGATAGACAGAGATATAGACAGATAGATATAGACAGAGATATAGACAGAGATATAGACAGATAAAGACAGAGAGACAGCCAGTGGTATAAAAAACGAAAGGATGTTGCAGAAATGCTACACATGGGTTATTATCGAGGTTATTTCCTTGACCACGTGTGACTACATCCATCACTTTCCTCTTAAAAGGGGAGTGTTAATATGACATGACATCAGTGACTCTCTGGCGTTTGCCAGACTATTTGCTCTAGCTGGTGCTCCATTGAACTGGTGATCCCACAAGGTACTAAGTGGTCCCAGATTTTTTTTAATACTACGCACACCAAGTGTTAAGACCCATCCTATACTGACCAGGCATCTCAGGGCAATTGTGCCAAATTTGGAGGCAGGAAAAATAAAACACAGATCTACATTTGGAGTGCTAGCGGTAAGCATGTCGATCTATGTTTGGACAGGTAAGGGGCTAAAGAGGGAAAACTCTTATTTTTGCAACATTTTCAGGTACACTTTTATTTACCTTCTTACACATTTTCAATTACTCAAAAAAGCCTTATTCAAGCAACTTTTCAACACTGGTAATTATAATGTACAGTGGAACCTTGGTTTTCGTGATTAATCCGTTCGAAAAAGTCTGACGAAAACTGAATCGTACGAACACTGAAGCAATATTTCCCATAAGAAATAATGCAAATCCAATTACTGTAATCCATTCCATATACCCAATTAAAAAAAAATACATTTTATAGAGAATAACTATAGTTTTACATACAGAAAACAATGAGAAATAAATATAAATGACTAATGAAATGGATAAATCAACATTTAACATCACTTCTACCTTTATTGAAGACTCTTGTTGGCGTATGGAAGACGACGAGGAGGGGAGAGGAAGGAGGAGAGGTTATTGTTTGGAAGGAAAATCCCTGTCCATAAGGAATTCAGATATCAAGGCCCTATCTGGGGTTACTTCCCTTCTTTGTCTTTTACTGGCACTAGGACAAGATTGAGTCACTGGATCTCTGTCGCACAAAAAAATCTGTCCAGAGAGGTCTGTTTCTGGCATCTCTTTAAGATTTGCCTAAAATGGGACAAGGCATTGTCATTGAACATGTTGCAGACACAGGGTGCAACAGCTTTGTTAGGGTGATATTTCTCTACAAAACTTTGCAACTCATTCCACTTTACACACGTACTTAATTACTGAAGAAAGCACATTCTTCCCTCTCTCCTCCTCCTCCTCCAAAGCAATTTCCTCAGCTGCGGTCTGTTGCTGTTCCAGTTAAAGGTCTTGCAGCTCTTCAGTGGTTAGCTCTTCCCTGTGGTCGTCCACCAACTCTTCCACATCCTGCTCACTCACATCCAACCCCATGGACTTCCCCAAAGGCACAATAGATTCCACAACAGGCATAAGGTCATCAGGATAAGCCTCAAACCCTTCAAAATCCTTCTTGAGGACACATTCTGGCCACAATTTTCTCCAAGCAGAGTTCATCCTCCTGAAGGTCACTCCCTGCCAAGCCTTATCTATAAGGCTTATGCAATTGAGAATACTGAAGTGATTCCTCCAGAACTCTCATAGGGTCAATTCAGTGTCTGAGGTCACTTCAATTCAGTGTCTGAGGTCACTTCAATTCAGTGTCCGAGGTCACTCCAGCCCATGGACCTGCTGGTCCATGGGCTGGAAGAGAGGAGTGGTATTAGGGGGCAAGAACTTCACTGTGATGAAACTAAACTCCTCCAACAATTGGTCTTCCAAGCCTGGAGGATGAGCAGGAGCAATGTCCACTACCATGAGGCACTTGAGTGGCAACTGCTTTTCCAGGAGTTATTTCTTCACACTCAGGCAAAACACTTCATTGACCCACTCAATGAAAATTTGCCTCATGACCCATGCCTTTTTGTTAGCCTTCCACATCACACACAATTTACTCTTGATGACACTGTTTTTCTTGAACATTCAGGGATTTTCTGAGTGATACACCAGTAAAGGCTTCACTTTGAAAATCCCCACTAGCATTACCACAAAACAAAAGAGTTAGCCTATCCTTCATAAGCTTGTGTCCTGTCAGTGCCTTTACCTCCTGTGTGATATAGGTCCTCTTTGGCATTTTCTTCCAAAAGAGGCCTGTTTTGTCACAAATGAAGAGTTGTTGGGGGAGGAATCCTCAGCCTCTACGTATGCCTCGAATTCATCAACGAATTCTTCAGCCCCACATTTGTCCGAACTTGCAGCCATGCTATACCTTACCACACTGTGTATGCCAGTTTGCTTCTTGAATTTCTCGAACCAGCCTCTGCTGGCTTTAAATTCACTAACAGCAGCAGTCATTCAATGCATTTTCTTTGCGAGATCCGCATGCAACTACCTTGCCTTTTTGCAAATTATCGCCTCCAAAACACTATCTCCCGCTAACTGTTTTTCGTTGATCCACACCAACAACTTCTCAACATCTTCGATTGCTTGCAATCTCTGTTTTGTTAGCACATTTACCCCTTTCACAACACCAGCTTCCTTGATTTCTTTTTTCTTCGTCAGGATGAAACTGATCGTTGATGCGGACTTCCCGTACATCCTGGCGAGATCAGCCACGCGTACGCCACTTTCATACTATGCTATGAGTTATTTCTTGAATTCTATTGTCTTTCTAGCCTTCTTTATTAAAGCGCTGGCACTCGGAACTTTCTTTGGCCCCATGGTAGCTTATTTAGCAGTCGCACTTAATAAACAAGCACAAAAAACAATGGATTACTACGAAGTGTTTCGGATGAATACATGGGTTGATGCTCACTCAACGAGAAACAAAGGCAGTCTGACTCACAAATGCATGGGATGCTTTGTGTAGGCGCTCGAAATGAAATGGCCGAATCACGCGGGCAGGCGGACAAGTTTGGTACAGACCATTTTCAACTGTACGAAAAGCTGAGCTAATGTATGAAAACTGGGACAAAATTTGACGAAAAAAGTCATTGAAAACCAAATCGTACGAAAACTATGGCATACGAAAACCGAGGTTTGACTGTATCTTGGCAAAACTCACGGGACTATTTGCATTCATGGGTGCCCTATACACAATGTTACACAGGCCATTCTCAAATTTCGTGTTTATGCAGTAACTGGGGACAGGATCCTCTGACTGGTTTCAAAATTTTAACACTTATACTTACTTAGAAGAAGGCTGGTATATTTAATTGAATGTGCAGATGCCATTTTGCCACTTTTAATCTCAAAATGGTATACAGTGGATCCCCGACCAACGGCGGCATCGTAAAAATATTGGCTCTACCAACGGCGAAAAACTCGTCTAACGGCTTTCGTCCTGAATGTGTCCATGCGGCCGGAGCATGGCCTGAGTGGGCCCAGCCACTCCAAGACTCAGTGTGCCAATGTTTACAAGCCGTTGCAGACGATTCCACGTGTACCTGCGATATATTTTGTATTATTCCAGTGTTTTTAGTGCTTGTAACTGCTAAATAAGCCACCATGGGCCCCAAGAAAGCTTCTAGTGCCAACCCTGTGGTAAAAAGGGTGAGAAATACTATCGTACCAGTCAGCTGCTGCTGCACCACGGTCAGCTGTACTACTTGAAGATGTGGAGAGACTGTTGTTGGTGTGGCTGATCGAGAATACCGAGAAACAATTAACCCCATAGGGCCAGCCACCCAGGATAACCCAAGAAAGTCAGTGTGTCATCGAGGACTGTCTAACTTATTTCCATTGGGGTCCTCAATCTTGTCCCCACACCAGTAGACTAACACCCAGGTGAACAGGAAAAAATGCCTGGAACTAGTGCTCATATTGGTGAATTTAAGGCCAGCAAAGGTTGGTTTGAGAGATTTAACCCTTTCAGGGTCCGTCCCGTAGATCTACGGCTTCACGTTGAGTGTCCAAACCGTAGATCTACACCAAAATTCTAGCGCCGTCAAATTTAGCGCGAAAGCGCTCATAGGCCTACATGTGAGAGAACAGGTCTGCGTGGTGGGTGTGCGCCATAAACAAAAAATCTAGGCGTCCGCATAGCATTGTGGGAACGCCGGCTCAGTTACCCTTGTTCACCATGCCTCGTCGCAAGTCAGCTCTCACTCCCCGGAAAATTGGGACTCTCCTCTTCCTATCTGATAGTTCTGACACTGATGGAAGTGCAAATGAAGACGAATTCTATGGCTTTGATCAGTTAGTGACCGAAAGGAATGACCAGGATATCGATAATAGTGCAGAAAACCCTGACGATCCTCAACCTTCTACCTCTGGTGTGGGCACTCGTGACTCACGGTCGGTTGTACCTCAACGCAAGAGAAAACTAATATTTTTGCATGGCCAGGCCACTGACTTCAGTAATGATGATGATAGTGACGTGGATTGTGATTTTATTGCGCTTGACGATCATTCGAGTAGTGATAGTGAGGAATCATATTCACCAGTGAAGCGTCGGTATGTGCGCCGCCGCATGCACTCGGGTAGGGTACCCTATGCTGTGCCCAGGGGACGGAGTACATCCCGGAGTACATCCCGTGGCCCTACACCAGGTTTAGATAGTGATAGTGAGGATGATGTGGCTACACTTGGCATGGATAGACCACAGGCATCAGTAGATGGTGGTAGTGGTGATGGTAGTGGCACCGCCATGCGTGACTCACCAGCCCAGGCTGGGACCCACGCTGCTGACTCAGTTCAAGGACAAAGCGGAGCATCAGCCACCAGCCCACCACAACCACAACCACCCGCACAACCAGCCTATGATGTCCAGCATCCACCAGCAAACCATATCTGGGATTGGCAGCAAAATCCCAATTTTGTACCCAAGCCCCACCACTTTGATGACTCTCAAAGTGGAATTCTACCTACTTGTCCCCTTGGAACCACGGCCAATGAACTGGAATTCTTTGAATTATTCTTTGACCAGCCATTGATGGAAACTATTGTCAGGGAAAGTAATAAGTATTTTGAGTACACCATGGCAAATACGATCATATCACCACAGTCAAGACTACACAGGTGGAAAGAGACGACTGTTGCAGAAATGTATTTGCTTTTTGCAACAATAATGCTTATGCCTCATGTCTATAAGCATAATATAAAAGCATACTGGTCCACAGATCGGCTAATTTCTATCCCGGTCTTCAGTGAAATCATCCCAGTGAACAGGTTTATCTTACTGTTACGTATGTTGCACTTCTCTGACAAAACCAGGCCTGACAGAAGTGACAGGTTATACAAGATTAGAAATGTTTTCATGTATCTCAAACAAAAGTTCAGCATATACTTTTATCCATTCAAGAATCTTGTAATTGACGAGTCTTTGATTTTTTTCAAAGGTAGACTGTCATTCAAGCAGTATATACCGAGCAAGAGGAAACGCTTTGGTATAAAACTGTTTGTACTCTGTGACTGTGACAGTGGCCTGGTGTTGGATATTGTTGTATACACGAGAAGTAAAACATTGAAAGATACCAAGATGTTATTGGGTATCTCAGGTGACATAGTGAGAAACATGATGGCACCTTATCTTGGTAAGGGGCATACATTATATACCGATAACTGGTACACAAGCCCATTACTCAGTGATTTCATGCGAGTGAACAAGACAGATGTGTGTGGCACAGTGCGTTCTAATCGTAAACATATGCCCAGGCTCAACGCGGGTGCTCGTGGTGATGACGTGCAGGTGCTTACTGCCAATGACATCATGGCATTACGGTGGCATGACAAATGAGATGTCACATTGTTGACAACCATTCACCGTAATGAAATGCAAGACAGTGGCAAAGTTGATCGAGTGACTAATGAACGTATTCGAAAACCAGTGACAGTGATTGATTATACACAAAGCATGCGCTTGGTTGACAAATGTGACATGCAGATTGGTTTTGTTGATTGTGTTCGTAAGAGTTACAAGTGGTACATGAAACTTTTCTTCCATCTCATGGACATTTCACTGCTCAATGCATATAATATGTACCAAATAAAGACTGGCAACAGAACACCGTATGGTGAATTTTGTTTGTCTTTTGTCAGACAACTCGTTATGAAGTACCAGGTAAGAACACCTGCTATACAACAAGGTCCTCGAACTCCTCAGGATATACCCAAGCGTTTGAGGAGGGAAGGTGATCATTTCATAATACAGCTTCCTTCAACTCAGAAGAAATTTGCTCAGAAGAGATGCATCGTCTGTGCACAAACAAAACGACGGCAACAAAGACGCAAAGACACTCGGTTTATGTGTGAGGAATGTAAGGTACCTCTGTGCATGGTGCCTTGTTTCAAGGAGTTCCACAAGCTCCAGCAGTTCTAAAACCATGTCCAGTGATTGTAAATATGTAAATATATGATAGAACATTAGTATTATACAAGATTTGTGCATGTTTATTGTAATAAACAACAGTGGTAAACAATAATATGATAATAACTTTAGTGCGGTTATTGTGTTCAATACAGTGAGTTTATATATATACATTATATACAGTATTGGTCTCTCAGGCCCCAAATGTTAGTAGGAAAAGAAAAAAATTGGAAAAGAAAAGAAAAAACTACAAAAACCGCTAAATAAAGTAATGCGCGTATGTGGAATTCGTCGATGTTGCCGCCACCACATCATTTTGGACAAACTTCTTGGCGCTGTATCAGAATTTTTTTTTTTTTGTCTTATTACCTTCACAAAAATATGCTCTTTAATTCTGTAAGAAAAAAAAATTTTTTTTTTTTCAAAATTTCTTGGACACTGGAGCACCACTTCAGAATTTGGCCTTGGACCCTGAAGGGGTTAAGAATCGTAGTGGCATACACAGTGTGATAAGGCATGGCGAAACTGAAAAATTCCAACCCCAACAAGTGTTTAATTGTGACGAAACAGGCCTGTTCTGGAAGAAAATGCCAAACAGGACCTACATTACTCATTACTCAAGAGGAAAAGGAATTCCCAGAACACAAGCCTATGAAAGACAGGCTAACTCTCATGTTTTGTTGTAATGCTAGTGGAGATTGCTGTGAAAATCTCAGTGTTTTCAAGAAAAATAGTGTCTCATCACTCAACAATACTCTTCAATAAAGGTAAGTGTCATTTTAATATTTATTCATGCATGTATTGGGCATGTCTCATTGTTTTCTGTGTAGGGAAATGAATATTTCATGTAGAAAAAAATTATTTTTTTTTTAGTACTTTTGGCTGTCTGGAACGAATTAATTTGATTTCCATTATTTCTCATGGGTAAAATTAATTCAACTAACGGCTAATTCAACTAAAGGCTAGCTTTCTGGAACAGATTAAAGCCGTTGGTCGAGGGTCCACTGTAGTATTATTTAGGTGTCCCACAGCTCAATTGCTAGAGCACTTTACATTTTCAAATGTAAAAAAAAAGATGATGTACAATTTTTTACATACTTTCAAATGTTGAAAAAACGTATATATACATTCGGACCATTTAACCCTTTCAGGGTCCAAGGCCCAAATCTGGAGTCACGCACCAGTGTCCAAGAATTTTCAAAAAAAAAATTTGTTATTTTTTCTTATGAAATCGTAGAGAATCTTTTTGTGAAGGTAATAAAACAAAAAGTACGAAATTTGGTGGAAAATTGACGAAATTATGCTCTCGCGAATTTTGATGTGTCAGCGATATTTACGAATCGGCGATTTTGCCGACTTTGACTCCCATTTTAGGCCAATTACATTATTCCAATCAACCAAATTCTTAGCTATTTCACTAGTATTACTTCTATTCTATCGATTGATTACAAGAAATCGCCAAGTCAAGTGTTTCAACTACAAAATAAAGTGATCGGAAATTGTCAATTTGGCCAATTTTACACAAAGTTCAAAATATTTCAATTTCAAAATAGGGTCCAGAATAAACAATGTAGGCATTCCTGGCACTAAACTAACATTTCCTCTGTTCGTTAGTTATGTTTTGAGGCTTTACAAATAAATTCCATTTTGATTTTTTATTCACATAATGAATTTTTATTCGCACCAAAAAATAGAAGATTTACTGTTATGCAATACTGTAATAATTGTATAAATATCTTCACCATATTTGTGAATGTATATTAGACCCACCAGCTGACGTGTATTAGATGTGTGAGGTCGTTTGTTTACTCTTGAATATCGGCAAAAATTTAACATTTCCACTACTTTGAGCTCAGTTTCACGCCATTTCCAGTGCTAAAACCAATCAAAATCATCTCTATTTCTGTAATATGTCTTCCATTCTATCAAATGAGACCAAGAAATCGCAAATACAACTATAAAAAACATACGAAAAAACACTGCAAAGTTGCTGTTTTAATCGAAAAATCATGATTTCAGTTTTTTTCTCTCATTATACACAGTCTGCTGCAGGATCTGTTTTATGTGGTGCACACATACCACATAGATGTATTCTCTCATATCTAGGCCCAAATGTACCACTCACAGTTTATCAGAGTGACCTGAGCTCATGGCGTAGATCTACGGTTTGGACACTCACCGTAAAGCCGTAGATCTACGGGACGGACCCTGAAAGGGTTAAGGGTTAAGGTGGTTCGGACATGAAGAGAGGGTGGAACAAAATAGAATGACTTCGAGAGTGTATAAATCTGTAGTGGAAGGAAGGCGGGGTATGGGTCAGCCTAGGAAAGGTTGGAGGGAGGGGATAAAGGAGGTTTTGTGTAAGAGGGGCTTTGACTTCCAGCAAGTACGCGTGAGCGTGTTAGATAGGGGCGAATGGAGTCAAATCGCTTTTAGGACTTGGCGTGCTGTTGGAGTGTGAGCAGGGTAACATTTATAAAGGGATTCAGGGAAACCAGCAGGCCCGACTTGATTCCTGGAGATGGAAAGTACAGTGTCTGCACTCTGAAGGAAGGGTGTTAATGTTGCAGTTATATAACTGTAGTGTAAGTGTGCCTCTGACAAGACAGTGATGGAGTGAATGATGGTGCAAGTTTTTCTTTTTCGGGCCACCTTGCCTTGGTGGGAGATGGCCAATGTGTAAATAAAAAAAAATAAATAAGTGATCAGCTTCAACCTTTCCATGCTCATAACTAGATAATACCCTAGGTAGTAGGTTGGTGGACAGCAACTGTCCAGGGAGGTACTACTTCCCTGCCGAGTGCAAAACGGAAGCCTGTACTTGTTTTACATGATGGTAGGATTGCTCGAGTCTTTTCTGTCTCATAAACATGCAAGACTTCAGGTACGTCTTGCTACTTCTTCTTACAATTAGGTCACACTACGCATACATGTACAAGCATATATATACACACACACCCCTCTGGGTTTTCTTCTGCTTTCTTGCTAATTCTTGTTCTTATTTATTTCCTCTTATCTCCATGGGGAAGTGGAACAGAGTTCTTCCTCCGTAAGCCATGTGTGTTGTAAGAGGCGACTAAAATGCCGGGAGCAAGGGGCTAGTAACCCCTTCTCCTGTATATATTACTAAATGTACAAGGAGAAACTTTCGTTTTTCCTTTTGGGCCACCCTGCCTTGGTGGGATACGGCCAGTGTGTTGAAAGAAAGAAAGCATGCAAGATCTCAGGTACATCTTGCTACTTCTACTTACACTTAGGTCACACTGCACATACATGTACAAGCATATATATACACACACCCCTCTGGGTTTTCTTCTGCTGTCTTGCTAGTTCTTGCTCTTATTTATTTCCTCTTATCTCCATGGGGAAGTGGAACAGAGTTCTTCCTGCATAAGCCATGTGTGTTGTAAGAGGTGACTAAAATGCCAGGAGCAAGGAGCTAGTAACCCTTTCTCCTGTATAAATTACTAAATTTAAAAAGAGAAACTTTTGTTTTTCTTTTTGGGTCACCCAGCCTCGGTGGGATACAGCCGGTTTGTTGAAAGAGAAAGAACTAGATAATACGTCTGAACAGCTTCAAGCTTAAAGTGTTTGTGCACTTTTGGATATTCATCTCTCTCTGAAAGGTTTCAATTAGATTTGGCTGTGTACATCTTAATTTATCATTTTTATGGAAGAAATTAGGATATTAGCTTCCACGTGACTTGAGAATGCCTCTTCGGATTCCCAATTTGTTCAGAGGTACAGAGGACTAGGGTTATGGAATACAGAGATACCTTTCTTGGACTGCATAATGACCAAAATATATCTAGTTAGTATTAGTATATTTAGAGGAAAGTGTTAAATCTATAGAGGTTACACAGCACCTGGGAAATTGGTAGACAGTCAGATATGATCCAAGAAGGGGAGGATATATGTAATTTCTTGCATCAAAAGCCCCTTACCAGCATCAAGGAACTTCCCTTGAGGGAGTGATAGTAAATGATTCCTTTTTATAATCAATTCCTTGGTGAGAATTGGCTAATATTAAAAAGAGTTGTAACGGTAAAGAATGGGCAAAGTAAGAAAAAGCTTCTATGTATATCAAATGCTGAAAAAAAAAAGTGAAATGGGAAGATACGTTACAGAAAATAAAAAACTAACCTGATGTAATTTGGAGTGCCACACATGGTAGTGTGCCTGTCATCTGGGCGCCTAAGCTGTGTAGCAAGCCCAAAGTCTGCTATTTTTATCCTTCCATGATTGTCAAGAAGTATATTTGATAGAGTAAGATCCCGATGCATAATAGACTGGGAGTGAAGATAAAGCATTCCTGATACGATCTGGCTCAAGTATTCCCTGGCTAGCCATGGAAAATAAATATTACTCATACATTGCGTGCTGCAGGTCTCTTAACTTAATTTTGCTTTAGCATTACTTTTATTATTATTGTTATTTAAATTTTATTAAAAATACCATTGACAGTTTTGGAGTGAGCAATAAGCATAAAAATACCCAACAGCAACATGAATATCATTACTGAAAGTAAAATTCACAATAAAATTTACAAGTGAAAACTTATTATAACAATAATTAAACTGTACATACAGTACAATCTAAAGTAGAGAATATATTATATAGATATTTTGCTATATTAAACAACCTTCCTCATTTCTAGTATAGTGACACTTCATATTACATTATTACAGTATATTCATTGGGAAGTACTAAAACTGTATGGGTAATACATTGCCCGAGGAATGGGAAACAATCATGTTTGATCTGATGAAGGGAAGGTTAATATCAAGAGCTCTTAACCAACATCAAGGCATCCCTTTCTTCTTGAAAGGACTGTATATGATAAACTTTCTACTTTAAGTGGTGTTATAATTACATACTTTAATATTAACACTGTGCTACACAACAATAATTAGCTTATCACACCTTCATTTTCAGCGAGGACTCTTCGTAGATTTTTTAAATGTTTCTGCAATTCTCCTTTAGTACAAAGCTCTAGGACTAGATAAACAAACTGCTGATCTTCAAAGAATGTATAAAGTTTAAGTATAGCTGGATGACTGAGCTGGGAGTGAATTGTAACTTCTTGGCGCACTCTGCTAATAAGACCACCAGCTGTAATCTCACTCTTGTTAATCTGAAAGTGCAAATGAAATATATAATAAATTAATAAAATACAGTACCTTATTTTACTGAAGAGCATTAACAAAGTGCAACACCAACAATGAAGGCTAAAGTTTCATTAGCATCCCTCGTACCAGACCTACATGATAGGCTGGCATGAGGGTTATCTCCAAAGATAGCCCTGGAACCTTGAGACTGGTACTAGAGAATCCTACAATATGAGGCATTTATGCAGGAAAAACTGTAATAAGGGGGAAAAACTGCCACAGTTGAACAGAAAGGACTGAAGTCACTATGTCCTTTCAAATCATTGAAAAGAACTAAAATGGGCAGAAGAAATTGTAAGGGCATTATAGCTAATATATTCCAGACACAGGGAAGCTGTAAACTGGTGGAGGCCCATTCTAACCTCAATACAGTACACAGTACAGTACTTTGATTTGCCCTCCCCACAGTCATAAAATTATATATCTAGTGTTGTACACTGAAATATGAAGGCCTCCTATCTCTCAAACACAACCTGATGATAGTTAAGAAGATGCTGGAAAGAAAGTGTGGTATCTATGATGTAACACAGTAGAATATTCTGCCTCACAAAAAAAAAAATATCAGAAATGGTGAGCATCACTTTCCCAGGAATCACAAGGGTAAGCCTTCAAATCTTCTTCAACATATGGCAGAACTCGTATAGAAGAGGATTCGAGTTATCAGAACAGGGTAAGTGTGAGAGAGCCAAACCTGAAAATGTCAAGTCCTAGTACTAGGGACATGGCCAACAAAACTCTTGGGAAGAGAACAAGTCCTGACCAAAAGAAGCATTTCCTGAAAATATTGATTTGGGTGTAATGTATTGTGACTGCTATAGGATGAACACAAATGGGTGAGCCTTGTAAATATCAGCCATACAGTACAGTAGCTGCTAAAATATTGCTAAGCCCAGGCTGGGCATATCACTAACAAGATTCTGACTGGTGAATTGGCATGCTGTACTTCCAAATATTGTAGAATACAGTAGTGCAAACCAGAAGAGTATCAACATGAGATCTAAAACCCCAGCAGCAAATGCTCAAAAAAAATGTGGGAGTGTTTCAGAGCCTGCTTGTAGTTTGTTAAGTAGTGAGTTGGAGCCAATACTAAGTGGAGGAGCAGTATTCCAATTTTTCTTTCTTTTAACGCACTGGCCGCATCCCACCAAGGCAGGGTGACCCAAAAAGAAAAACAAAAGTTTCTCTTTTTAAATTTAGTAATTTATACAGGAGAAGGGGTTACTAGCCCCTTGCTCAGTATTCCAAATATTTATCACAATACAAGAATTGAATGCTTGACATGCAGGTTAGACAGGGAAGGGAAAGTTTAAATTGTATCTACACCAGATACAGTTTAAACTTTAAATGATTTGGGAGTTTGAGTCCTCACTTTGATCAACAGGTGCAGCCAAACACTCTGAACACTGTAACTGCGTACAGTAATACAGAACACTGTCAGTAGAGAGGAGCAACTTTGAAAGTTCAGAGCAACGATGTATATTTTTTCAAGGTACAATAATGTCTTCAATCAAGCAAAGATAGAAAGCACAGTGAATCTGCACGAGGTAAACAATATGGCATACTGAGCATAAAAAAAATACCTGTTCAGGAGTGTATTACTGGTGTTATAGAGGTTAAAAGGTTTATATATGAAATTTGCACACAGAAAGCACCCACACATTCTAATGTCCCTCAAAATTACACAATGTAGCAACACAATATTCCTAAATAATATACAATGTAATAATGCAATATTCCTAATTAGGTAAAAATTGTGTTGGACAATGGTATGCATACAGTACTTTAGTCATTTAAAATTGACCAGTTACATTTCATGTTGCTACCCTTCATAATCATCAAATTTCTTCATAGGAGCATCTAGTAAAGAGAGATGAGCATTAATCTTAAAATCTTGCATCACTTTAATAGCCACTTTTCGAAGTCACTTCTAAACGTACATACATACATGTATTCTAGTTAACATTATCTTCAAAATATGTAATGACCAGTGATAACTAATGGAGACAACTGTGTTATCATTCTCTACATATACTGTACATAATTTAAACACAATAAATTTTTAATTCAACAGAAAAATATCAAAAGAACTTTTACATATGGGGATTTCAATTTTTATGAAATTCAAATGTCAAAACTGTTATTATTCCTGAAAAGTAAAGTAGCATTGTCTCTTTTTTCCATTCAATATTTATTATATGGAATAAACTCTCACCTTAATTTCCAGTCTTAAAAGATTTTTTTTTTTTAATAAACTAGCCAATTTCTACCAAGGCAGGGTGACCCAATAAGAAGAAATTAAAGTCTTTCTTCTTTGTACATTTAGTAATAAAAGTAATGTACCTACAAAAATCCCTTTTGAATAATGTCTGATATTCTTCTGGTCCAGCACACTTGGGCAACTCAGATTTTTCCATTAACTAATCTATAAATTAAAAGCAGTACTGTATTTAAACACCAGTTCAAAAATGTTATAATGTACCTTCTTGATGGCCACATCTCTTCCTGTGTTGCGACATTTGGCACAATACACTGTGGCAAAGCCTCCCCTTCCCAAGTGTGTCCCTACATCATATTCCTGAAATTATATAATAAATCAATTAAAAAATACTAATGCATACACAAAGAGACAGTGAGGTAAATAAGTGTTGAAAAAAATTCTATAATCAGTAATTAAATACATTGTGTGTAATTATTCATGTACTGTATCCTCAAACTAATGATTCAAGTATCAGTTCAATTTCAGCACTGCTGCAGATGTATGTATGCCTAATGATTTTAGTAAAAATTATTTTAAGGTCATTGCAAGGGTCATGCAATATATCGACTTTTTCTAATTTAGAAACAAAAAGGTATAAACACACGTGTTTCCACGAAGGGAATTTTGGAAATATTTAACAAGACATATCCATAGGACTATTTCATGAATTAGCAATTAGTATTTGAATGCTAATTTATTACTAGGTGGCAAAAATTCATCAAGTACCATGTCTGTTGATAAATTGATTATATTTTTTTCAGTTTTTAAATGTCTTAACAGCTGACTATGTCAGATTAAACAGACATATGTATATGGAACAAATTCTGAGGGGTCAGTGCGACTAATATATTAGCTTCATACCTATTGTGCATAACAGCCAAAAACAGTAGCAAATTAACATCAAGTAAATAATACATGGCCTACAGACACTTCATAAAAATATAATTAAAGGGTTGATAAAGCCTGTTGTGCAGGCAAATTGCTGTTTACGTATTCTTTATACAGTGGTACCCCGAGTTTCGGCCACCTCCCAACTCGAACAATTATGTAAGTGTATTATTGTAAGTGCTTTTGTAAGTGTATTTTTGGGGGTCTGAAACGGACTAATCTAATTTACATTATTCCTTATGGGCACAAATTCGTTTGGTAACGGCATTCAAACAGCCTTCTGGAAAGAATTATGGCCGAAACTCGGGGTTCCACTGTATATATGTAACTTATATGTATATATTTTATATATAATATATACAGTAGTATGCAATAAGATCATAGTAAACAGGTGATTTCAGAATATGTTCCTTGATAATGTGAGTAGTCACGAAAGCACTTTGAATTTCTCTATTCTTTCACAGTGGTTGTTTTGCATATACAGTAGCATGTGTAGATACTTTGTAGGCTAAGTTCAAGTCTTCAAATAGTGGGGATGAGGAATGGTGGTTGAGTGATTGTTCTGAAAATTAATAATCCTTTTTCTTTAGAAACATACATAAAAGTTACATTGGATGGGATCTGCAATTCATTTGGTTACAATTTTTATACTATTATGAAACAAATACAATAAGATAAGATTGTATGTTGAAAAGAATGTCATTCATGCAAAGCCTGTTATGTTATGACTTCTTCATATCGAGAAGCATAAATATTTGGAGTCCTCAGGTTGTTCTTCAACTCTATATATCTTTGGTTAGGCCTTGTTAAGATTATGCTGCACAGTTCTGGTCACTGTATTACAGAATGGATGTAAATGCACTGGAAAACATACAAAGGAGGATGACAAAGTTGATTCTATGCATCAGAAATCTTCCCTATGAAGATAGACTGAGGGCCCTGAATCTGCACTCTCTAGAAAATGCAGAATTAGGAGGGGATATGACTGAGGTGTATAAAAAGAAAACAGGAATAAATAAAGGGAATGTAAATAGTGCTAAAAATATCTAGCCATGACAGGACTCACTGCAATGGTTCAAGTTGGAAAAATTCAGATTCAGGAAGAATATAGGAAAGCACCGGTTGGCAAAAGAGTTGTGGATGAGTGGAACAAGCTCCCAAATACTGTCACAGAAGCTAAAACGTTGTGTAGTTTTAAAAATAGGTTAGACAAATATATGAGTGGGTGTGGGTGGGGTGTGAGATGGACCTGACTAGCTTGTGCTAATAGGTATGATACCATGCTCCTTCATTAAGTGGATGTGACCTGGACCTGACTAGATTGGGTCAGTGGCTTAAGCCTGTAGGTGACTTGGATCTGCCTCGCATGGACTAGTAGGCCTGCTGCAGTGTTCCTTCTTCCTTATGTTCTTATGATCCCAATTCACAGTCTACCATAAGTGAGGTAAGGATAGATTAAAGAGCAGTAAGAAGTAAGGCTAGTAAGGCTATTTTGGAAACTTACTTAGCTTTGTCTTGAATGTGCTTGTTGTGTGTTAAACTTAAGTTTGCTGTTAAGGTGAATACAACACCCAAGAATTTTAGGACCTTTTATGCACATTGAGCGTTTTACAGACTGAACTGGGCATAAGTAAGTTTATTCAGGTACAGGTACACATAAATACAGTTACATAAATTATCATACAAAGTAGCATATGTGTAGATTACCTAGCATAGCCCAAAAAAGTCAAGACAAAATTACTTATTTCCACTGGGGTCCTTGTGCATTTCCAGTGAGGTCATTGCGAAATATGAAGGAGATTTTTTGTGTTTTGTATTATGCCTATGAGTTGTGTTGCAGCTATCAAGGAAGACTTTCAGAGCAGGGTTTATATTAGAACTGACTGTCCTGTATATATAGTATGCACATTAGTATGAGTGAATATTATGTATACTGAAAAAATTTAAACTTCTGAAGAGTGGGGAAGCACATTGTTTGACACTACATTGGGCAATCATTTGTACAATTGCTTTTGTTGAGTTATTATTTGTTTCAAGTGAACTACTGTAGAACCCCAGGTATGAATACCATAGTATAAAATAAGTAGTGCTCTTTGCATCTTATAGAGGATGTCTACTGATTTGTTTATGTTCTTTGTTATGTGCTGGATGTGGGTGTTCAATTTCAAGTTGCTGTCAAGGTACAGACTTTAAGAATTTTCCTTCAGTTTGTCTTGCAATGAGAGAACTGTTAATTATATTTAGTTGGACATCCGTGGCTCTGTTCCCAAACATCATGCAGAAGGTCTTGTTAATAATAAGAGTGAATTTATTGGTAGTCGTCCAGGGAAATATAATTATGAGCTCTTCATTAACAGTGTTACTGAGAAAATTTTAATTTCAGTCAGAGATGACAAAAGTTGTAATCTGCAAACAGAACAGGACAAAGTATCTGATATGTACTGGGAGGATCATAGATGTACATGAGGATAAGCAGAGGGCCGAGAACACTGCCTGAGGCACCATATGTCATTGTACCTAAGCAGAACACTGCCATCACTCAAGTTCTGCCCAAAGCTCATGAAGCACCTGACTAGACCCACTTTACATACAGTTTCCTGGTCTCTGTATTGAACTGATAAAGCCCCTGATAAACACAATATTCCAATAAATGGCCTAATAACTCATGCCTTACAAGCATAAGTGGTCCTAGAACACTGGCTTGTGGAACCCCCCCCCTACATGTTTAAAGTAAAAGAACACAAGTGCAACTGATGTGACATCTTTATTGTGGCAACGTTTCGTTCTCCAGGAATTTTGTCAAAGCTTGACAAAGTTCCTGGAGAGCGAAACGTTGCCACAATAAAAATGTCACATTAGTTGCACTTGTGACCTTTTACTTTACATATTGTGGGTAATTCTACCAACATTATTACAACCCCCCCAAGTTAATGGGTGGAGTAGATAATGGTGTCATTTATAGTCATAAACTGGAGCTCGTCAACGAGTTAGGACTTAAACTAACCTAAAGTTTTTAAGCCTATGCTAACCCAAGTCTCAAGGTATTATTTCCCGAATAATGATGTAATAAGCGAAGTTTCGTCATCTTTATGTAATAAAATATTTCCCGAGCAACAGGTGTAAGGCGGCGCCCAGATGCTTAATCCAGCAACACTATCAAGGGACTTCTTGCTCTTAATTTCAACAAAAATTTATAAAATGGAGACAATTTCCAATCTCAATGAAGACTAAAATTCTTTGCCTAACATTTTTGGGGATAATGTAAACCTAAATAAATATCTAAATCCTTACAATGATTGATCGACAACGCCAAACGTTGTCTTACATTTTGAAAATCCTTTCATTTCTTACATATTTTCCTGCTTGGTATACTTGAACTTAACATCTGCTGAACACTGAACTTTACACTACCTCAATTGAACCTCCAATCTCGTTCTTTTTGTTCATTCTTGTTAACCTGTTGCATGTTATTTTGAGATTTGTTCATGCATATCGCCATACATCGCCATGTTTATGTTTTTCATATTTCCCACTTGCTATGAAATCAAGACTCCCGTTGGCTCTTCCTCTTTGAGACAACCAATCATACTTAAGGTTGCTTTCAAATTCCTGAGCTCTGATTGGCTCTGCTCCAGCCTTTCTGGTATATTCTGCCAATGACTGGAATTCTCATTGGTCGATGAGAGGGACAGGGAAGACTCGTTTTGTGTGTCAGGGAACAAGCAACTAATGCCGAATTCCCAAGTATTTTTTTGACGCTTACAGATACACTTACGAAATTTCCGTAAAAATAAAACTAGGAAAGTAAAATTATAACACTAAACAAATAATTGTCAAATGAAATTTTACGAACCTAATGCTTTTAAATACTTAAAGCTACTAAATTATTTTGTCGAATGATAATAAATATATTTTGAAATTGAAGTCGAAATATTCAATCTCCATGGGGAAGTGGAACAGAATTCTTCCTCCATAAGCCATGTGTGTTGTAAGAGGCGACTAAAATGCCGGGAGCAAGAGGTTAGTAACCCCTTCTCCTATACACATTAATAAAGTTAAACAGAGAAACTTTTTTTCTTTTTGGGTCACCCAGCCTCGGTGGGATACCCCCGGTTTGTTGAAATATATATATATATATATATATATATATATATATATATATATATATATATATATATGTATATATATATATGTATATATATATATGTATATATATATATGTATATATATATATATTACCTGGAGTTTACCTGGAGAGAGTTTCGGGGGTCAACGCCCCCGCGGCCCGGTCTGTGACCAGGCCTCCTGGTGGATCAGCGCCTGATCAACCAGGCTGTTGCTGCTGGCTGCACGCAAACCAACGTACGAGCCACAGCCCGGCTGATCAGGAACTGACTTTAGGTGCTTGTCCAGTGCCAGCTTGAAGACTGCCAGGGGTCTGTTGGTAATCCCCCTTATGTGTGCTGGGAGGCAGTTGAACAGTCTCGGGCCCCTGACACTTATTGTATGGTCTCTTAACGTGCTAGTGACCCTAACAACGTCTGGGTCTCCAGGAACCCTAACAACGTCTGGGTCTCCAGGAACCCTAACAACGTCTGGGTCTCCAGGAACCCTAACAACGTCTGGGTCTCCAGGAACCCTAACAACGTCTGGGTCTCCAGGAACCCTAACAACGTCTGGGTCTCCAGGAACCCTAACAACGTCTGAGTCTCCAGGAACCCTAACAACGTCTGGGTCTCTAGGATCCCTAACAACGTCTGGGTCTCTAGGAACCCTAACAACGTCTGGGTCTCCAGGAACCCTAACAAAGTCTGGGTCTCCAGGAACCCTAACAACGTCTGGGTCTCCAGGAACCCTAACAACGTCTGGGTCTCCAGGAACTCTAACAACGTCTGGGTCTCCAGGAACCCTAACAACGTCTGGGTCTCCAGGAACCCTAACAACGTCTGGGTCTCCAGGAACCCTAACAACGTCTGGGTCTCCAGGAACCCTAACAACGTCTGGGTCTCCAGGAACCCTAACAACGTCTGGGTCTCCAGGAACCCTAACATCGTCTGGGTCTCCAGGAACCCTAACAACGTCTGAGTCTCCAGGAACCCTAACAACGTCTGGGTCTCCAGGAACCCTAACAACGTCTGGGTCTCCAGGAACCCTAACAACGTCTGGGTCTCCAGGAACCCTAACAACGTCTGAGTCTCAAGGAACCCTAACAACGTCTGAGTCTCCAGGAACCCTAACAACGTCTGGGTCTCAAGGAACCCTAACAACGTCTGGGTCTCCAGGAACCCTAACAACGTCTGGGTCTCCAGGAACCCTAACAACGTCTGGGTCTCCAGGAACCCTAACAACGTCTGGGTCTACAGGAACCCTAACAACGTCTGAGTCTCCAGGAACCCTAACAACGTCTGGGTCTCCAGGAACCCTAACAACGTCTGAATCTCCAGGAACCCTAACAACGTCTGGGTCTACAGGAACCCTAACAAGTCTCCAGGAACCCTAACAACGTCTGGGTCTCCAGGAACCCTAACAACGTCTGGGTCTCCAGGAACCCTAACAACGTCTGGGTCTCCAGGAACCCTAACAACGTCTGGGTCTCCAGGAACCCTAACAACGTCTGGGTCTCCAGGAACCCTAACAACGTCTGGATCTCAAGGAACCCTAACAACGTCTGAGTCTCCAGGAACCCTAACAACGTCTGGGTCTCCAGGAACCCTAACAACGTCTGGGTCTCCAGGAACCCTAACAACGTCTGGGTCTCCAGGAACCCTAACAACGTCTGGGTCTCCAGGAACCCTAACAACGTCTGGGTCTCCAGGAACCCTAACAACGTCTGAGTCTCCAGGAACCCTAACAACGTCTGAGTCTCCAGGAACCCTAACAACGTCTGGATCTCAAGGAACCCTAACAACGTCTGGGTTTCCAGGAACCCTAACAACGTCTGGATCTCCAGGAACCCTAACAACGTCTGGGTCTCCAGGAACCCTAACAACGTCTGGATCTCAAGGAACCCTAACAAAGTCTGGGTCTCCAGGAACCCTAACAACGTCTGGGTCTCCAGGAACCCTAACAACGTCTGAGTCTCCAGGAACCCTAACAACGTCTGGGTCTCCAGGAACCCTAACAACGTCTGAGTCTCCAGGAACCCTAACAACGTCTGAGTCTCCAGGAACCCTAACAACGTCTGGGTCTCCAGGAACTCTAACAACGTCTGGGTCTCCAGGAACCCTAACAACGTCTGGGTCTCCAGGAACCCTAACAACGTCTGGATCTCAAGGAACCCTAACAACGTCTGGGTCTCCAGGAACCCTCACAACGTCTGGGTCTCCAGGAACCCTAACAACGTCTGGATCTCAAGGAACCCTAACAACGTCTGGGTCTCCAGGAACCCTAACAACGTCTGGGTCTCCAGGAACCCTAATAACGTCTGGATCTCAAGGAACCCTAACAACGTCTGGGTCTCCAGGAACCCTAACAACGTCTGGGTCTCCAGGAACCCTAACAACGTCTGAGTCTCCAGGAACCCTAACAACGTCTGGGTCTCCAGGAACCCTAACAACGTCTGAATCTCCAGGAACCCTAACAACGTCTGAGTCTCCAGGAACCCTAACAACGTCTGGGTCTCCAGGAACTCTAACAACGTCTGGGTCTCCAGGAACCCTAACAACGTCTGGGTCTCCAGGAACCCTAACAACGTCTGAGTCTCCAGGAACCCTAACAACGTCTGGGTCTCCAGGAACTCTAACAACGTCTGAGTCTCCAGGAACCCTAACAACGTCTGGGTCTCCAGGAACCCTAACAACGTCTGAGTCTCCAGGAACCCTAACAACGTCTGAGTCTCCAGGAACCCTAACAACGTCTGAGTCTCCAGGAACCCTAACAACGTCTGGGTCTCCAGGAACTCTAACAACGTCTGGGTCTCCAGGAACCCTAACAACGTCTGGGTCTCCAGGAACCCTAACAACGTCTGGATCTCAAGGAACCCTAACAACGTCTGGGTCTCCAGAACACCTGCGATGTGCGTCTTACTAGCGATCAATAATAATAATAATTATTATTATTATTATTTACCAAGTTAGACCAAGAGCTGTGTGTGTCTTTCACCCAGCTGAGTGTTTATTTTTTCTTTTAACTCTTACATAGTTAAGACGTAACTATGTGTGTTCAGTGACCATCATGTTGCATGTATCTCCTGCCAGCCACACAATGAATTATAAAAAAATGGTTTGTCAGCCTTTACTGATAAACCAGATGTACTAGAGTCATGCATATCTTCATTCATATTATTTTTACTTTATGTTATTATTATTATTATTATTATTATTATTATTATTATTATTATTATTATTATTATTATGTGAGCAAATCACCTGCAGAAATAAGTCACTCTGTCTGACTTTTTTGGGTTATCCTAGGTTCTCTACACATATGCTGCTATGTATGATAATTCTATGTAACTGTATTTGTGTATACCTGAATAAATTTACTTACTTACTTACTTACTTACTTACAGGACATCACCTGAACTTTTTCCTGTAAGTAATTTGGATGAGGTAAGTGGGACTTAAGTCATAGTAGGTCACTGAACTGCATCTCCTTCGACTGCCCACTTCCTCTCCACTTTCACAAAAAGCTAGACCTGACATTAAATTAATAATTATAATATTAATGCTATGCATAGTATAAGTGGCTTTGGCATGCTGCTCTTATCTGTATTTTTTGTACCTCTGTATGTGTGCTCAAATTTTTAAATAAATAAATAAATAAATAAATAAATATTAAAACCAGCTACTCTGGTACATTGAAGTTTAGTGGATTGTATGAGATTAGGCTTGCTGGATACACAAAATTATAACTAGTAGCATAAAGAACTTTGTATTACCACTTATTATTTAATTACTGGAAGACATTTAATACTGACGGAACACACCCTAGCCTAACCCCTGGCAGCTAGAATTTACGATGGTCAATGCAAAAACTACTGTACCTTATGGGTAATCATCACTTAGCTAATGTGTGTTTTTGGGAAGGATTCATTGACGTCCTCTATTTTCGTCCTCCACACTCAGTTCTTGCGGTCCTACAAAGTTCCTGTCCCAATTCTTCAGAAGGAATTTGTCGGCAATTTCTAAATTACAAATTGAGGCCAATACACCCTATTAGGCCTCCGAGAACGCCCGATTATTAACAAAATTTCCCACTATAACTAGTGTTCACACATTCAAAATAGCGTCCCCCCCCCGGCGTCACTCTGCAGCTCTTCTACCCCCCCCCCCCCCACTCGAAATTTCTCAAAAAGGTCATTCAGCATAATATTTTATTAGACAATTATTGTATTATTCATTTTGTTCTACATTTAGGAAATTACGTAAAAAATTCCACAAGTACATTACACAGACGAAACATAAAGCCACTCAATCATGGAAACTGTTACAGGAAAAGAGAGAGAAACTGGATGTGGATATCGACGTCATCACTGGATCTAGGGAGTAAGAGGAAAGGTTAGGCGTGGCTGGTGCGCTCCTACCCGGCGCAGGTCATCACTCTACCTGAATAATAAAAAGTCACATTGCCGTGACTGCAACAATACACAAATAACGCGCACATAGGAGTATCAAACTTATTGATGACGTTTTGGTCTGACTTAATCAACTGTAGGTACGGCCAGTAACTGGATGGGTGACCCAGGGAGCTCCTGATGCAGGTGATCAATATACATACTGGCCAATAAGTGGATGGGTGACCCAGGGAGCTCCTGGTGCAGGTGATCAATATATATACTGTCCAATAACTGGATGAGTGATCCAGGAAGCTCCTGGTGCAGGTAATCAATATACATACTGGCCAAAAACTGGATGGGTGACCCAGGGAGCTCCTGGTGCAGGTAGGTAAGATAAGATAAGATTTTGTTCGGATTTTTAATCCCCGGAGGGTTAGCCACCCAGGATAACCCAAGAAAGTCAGTGCGTCATCGAGGACTGTCTAACTTATTTCCATTGGGGTCCTTAATCTTGTCCCCCAGGATGCGACCCACACCAGTCGACTAACACCCAGGTACCTATTTGCTGCTAGGTGAACAGGACAATAGGTGTAAGGAAACGTGTCGGAATTTCCACCCGCCGGGAATCGAACCCGGGCCCTCCGTGTGTGAAGCGGGAGCTTTAGCCACCAGACCACCGGGCCACTAAACATTGAGCCTGGACGATTAGAAGCCTAAATACTAACCTTCCAATCATCCAGGCTCAATCAATATACATACTGGCCAATAACTGGATGGGTGACCCAGGGAGCTCCTGGTGCAGGTAATCAATATACATACTGGCCAATAACTGGATGGGTGACCCAGGGAGCTCCTGGTGCAGGTAATCAATATACATACTGGCCAAAAACTGGATGGGTGACCCAGGGAGCTCCTGGTGCAGGTAATCAATATACATACTGGCCAATAACTGGATGGGTGACCCAGGGAGCTCCTGGTGCAGGTAATCAATATACATACTGGTCAATAACTGGATGGGTGACCCAGGGAGCTCCTGGTGCAGGTAATCAATATACATACTGGCCAATAACTGGATGGGTGACCCAGGGAGCTCCTGGTGCAGGTAATCAATATACATACTGGCCAAAAACTGGATGGGTGATCCAGGAAGCTCCTGGTGCAGGTAATCAATATACATACTGGCCAATAACTGGATGGGTGACCCAGGGAGCTCCTGGTGCAGGTAATCAATATACATACTGGTCAATAACTGGATGGGTGACCCAGGGAGCTCCTGGTGCAGGTAATCAATATACATACTGGCCAATAACTGGATGGGTGACCCAGGGAGCTCCTGGTGCAGGTAATCAATATACATACTAGTCAATAGCTGGATGGGTGACCCAGGGAGCTCCTGGTGCAGGTAATCAATATACATACTGGTCAATAACTGGATGGGTGACCCAGGTAGCTCCTGGTGCAGGTAATCAATATACATACTGGCCAATAACTGGATGGGTGATCCAGTTACTAGTTAGTTTAAGTGTAATATGTTTATTATGCAGCCCATACCCATCCTGTGGGCGGTAGTCAAAAGATTACAAAGGTACATAATGGGTCCAGGGACTGGACCCCAAAGTTATGATAGTTGAACTAGTTACAAAGGTAATGAACTCCAGTTAGATCTGGTCACAATCATGGCAAGTTACAAAGTACGTATGTGACTTTCTTGCCGCTTAACAATACTTTACACGTAAGCTGCAGTTTGTATACTACACACAAAAATAAAGAATTTAGATTTTGGTTTGATTTTGATTCTATAATACGGAGTTACAGATATATCATAATGGTAATTTGTATAAGTGATGTAATAGGTCAGCATTAATAAAATAGGGATATAAGAGGCTGTTCACATTGAAAAATGTAACCGATTTTTCGAAAATTTGAGAGCCTGTATTTATACCACTGACGCAATTCTCTGACTAATGATCCACTGACGAAGATGTTGACGGTGAAGATCTATCAGTGGTACAGCTCTGTTGACGGTGAAGATCTATCAGTGGTACAACTCTGTTGACGGTGAAGATCTATCAGTGGTACAGCTCTGTTGACGGTGAAGATCTATCAGTGGTACAGCTCTGTTGACGGTGAAGATCTATCAGTGGTACAACTCTGTTGACGGTGAAGATCTATCAGTGGTACAACTCTGTTGACGGTGAAGATCTATCAGTGGTAAAACTCTGTTGACGGTGAAGATCTATCACTGGTACAGCTCTGTTGACGGTGAAGATCTATCACTGATACAACTCTGTTGACGGTGAAGCTCCATCACTGGTACAGCTCTGTTAACGGTGAAGATCTATCACTGATACAACTCTGTTGACGGTGAAGATCTATCACTGGTACAGCTCTGTTGACGGTGAAGATCTATCACTGGTACAACTCTGTTGACGGTGAAGATCTATCACTGATATAGCTCTGTTGACGGTGAAGATCCATCACTGTTACAGCTCTGTTGACGGTGAAGATCTATCACTGGTACAGCTCTGTTGGCGGTGAAGATCTATCACTGGTACAACTCTGTTGACGGTGAAGATCTATTACTGGTACAACTCTGTTGACGGTGAAGATCTATCACTGGTACAACTCTGTTGATGGTGAAGATCTATCACTGGTACAACTCTGTTGACGGTGAAGATCTATCACTGATACAACTCTGTTGACGGTGAAGATCTATCACTGATACAACTCTGTTGACGGTGAAGATCTATCACTGGTACAACTCTGTTGACGGTGAAGATCTATCACTGGTACAACTCTGTTAACGGTGAAGATCTATCACTGGTACAACTCTGTTGATGGTGAAGATCTATCACTGGTACAACTCTGTTGATGGTGAAGATCTATCACTGGTACAACTCTGTTGACGGTGAAGATCTATCACTGGTACAGATCAATTAATAGTGAATATCCATCGTCAGTTACTGATGAAGTTCCAACCAGCATAAAATACCTCTTCGGGAATCCCTAATGAAGGCGGTGCATATATTGCTCAGGTAGCGCAGATGTTCTGGTAGTGCAGATATTGTTCAGGTAGTGTAGATGTTCTGGTAGTGCAGATGTTGTTCTAGTGTTGCAGATGTTGTTCTGGTGTTGCACAAGTGGCGCAGAGAAAAATCTCCACTAACAGCAGCGGCCCTAGTACCGATCCTTGTGGGATCCCACCTGATACCCTTGCCCATCCTCACACTTCCCCTCTTACTGTCCCTCTCTTTTGTCTTTCAGCTGCTGTGTTTTCCACTTAAAACTTTCCTTTTCTCCCTTGCTTGTTCTTTTAGCATATGAATCAGTCGCTGGCAGAAAAGAACGTTAAAATGCGTACTTGCAGTCTTCATTACCTTTATAACTAGTTCATCTATCATAACTTTGGGGTCCAGTCCTGGACCCATTATGTACCTCTGTAATCTTTTGACTACCGTCCACAGGATGGGTCTGGGCTGCATAATAAAGATATTAAACTAACTGAAGATGCAGTCCACCCACTCCAGTCTCTGTTGTTTTATATCTGTAATTACCAGAGAACTTCATTAGATTCGTCAGGACAGGATCTCCTGTTCCTGAATCCGTTTGGGATTCACTTAAGCATCTTATCCTCTCCGGGTGCCCCAGGACTCATCTTAACACGCCTTTTTCATTATATACTTTAGGAAGGAGGCATATCAGTGTGGCTACTGTGATCTATATAACAGTGTAGAGAAACAATTGACACTGTTTACTGAGCAGACCCATCACACAGGATGGTTTGCCTGTCATACTTCACACAATCAATCAATCAAAGTTTATTCTCTATTTCTCTATAAAGATTACAACGTGGGGTTTACATATAAAATATTGGTTACAATGTGTGGTTTAAGTATTATAAAATACTAAGTACAGAGAGGGCCATTATCATGTCCTGCATGACTAGGCATTTCGGGCAGACTAAGATTAATTTTTTTTATATTTTATTTAAAAAACTTACAGCATACAAGAATGTACACAAACATAAAAATATTGTCCAACATATGGACCAATGTCAAAACTTTCACAAATTACAACCTCAACACAATCTATACCAATCCAATGAACACTAAACCCATACACACTGATAACACTACCTCAAAACCTGCAGCGTGCAGGATGAGGCACCCTTGGTGCCACACAAAAGTGGCACACCCACCTTCCCCTTAACTTAGTTTGCAACTAAAAAAACACTTTTCCCCAATATATATATATACATGATATGAAAACTCTACATAAACTAAGTCATTAAGTAACATGTTATGTTAAGACAGATTTTGCCCAACTTTTTGAGTATTTACATACCAACTGACAAATGTCTTAACAATGTCTATATGCACTATCCCAACTACATTTATTTATACATTTTATTTAAAAACTTACAGAATACACAAATGTACACAACCGTCAAAATGTTGTCCAATATATGGACCAACATCAAAATTTCCACAAAATACAACGTCAACATAATCTATCCCAATCTAGAGAACACTAAAATATACACTCTGATTACACGCACTCAAAACCTGCAATATGCAGGGTGAGGAAACCCTTGCTGCCGCCACACAATAATGGCACAACCCCTTTCTTCCTAAAATTTTGCAACTAAAAACACTTTTATCCAATATACATATACATGATATGAAAACTCTACCAATTAACAAAATCATGAAGTATAATGTTATTTTAAGACAGATTTTTTTCAAACCATGTTAGAATCTGCATACCAACTTACAAATGCCTTAACATTGTCTATATACACTATCACAATTACATTACCCCACCCTAGTCATAACTACCAACAAAGGCGTTGTTCTGTTAGTATCCAATAAGTTTACACTTCCCTATCCCACCCTGCCACAATTTATAACAGCACACTCGCCAACAATATTTGCCTATGCTTCCGTCAGTAACATTTCATCAATTATCACCATACTTCTTAACAGTTGGTTCCACATCACCATACTGCCATCTCCTTTCCTCATTCTGCTCTACTAACAAAAAGTCCGTTATATATGGCAGCTTTCTGATGATCACTAACAATTACATATGATATGTGCTAACTAAACTACAAAATAAACTCTGGCACAATTAACTTTCATCTTAACTGTAGTTCCACCAGATCATACCAAATACAGTGAACTTCCCTTTCTTTGAGCACATTACGTACGCCTCATACTTTACCATTCATTCTCACTCACACCCCTACACTTCATTCATCCATCCCCTCACACAATACGCGACTCAAAACCAACCTATGAATGTTACTTAGCATACAAGCCCATTACATATCCAATCACAGATTTTATTATGCAAGGACTGTATCAACCTACGACAAGGTCCTAAATGCACTAGAAGACAAAAAGAATGCAGATGTAATATATACAGACTTTGCAAAAGCCTTCGACAAGTGTGACCATGGCGTAATAGCGCACAAAATGCGCGCTAAAGGAATAACAGGAAAAGTTGGTCGATGGATCTATAATTTCCTCACTAACAGAACACAGAGAGTAGTCGTCAACAGAGTAAAGTCCGAGGCAGCTACGGTGAAAAGCTCTGTTCCACAAGGCACAGTACTAGCTCCCATCTTGTTCCTCATCCTCATATCCGACATAGACAAGGATGTCAGCCACAGCACCGTGTCTTCCTTTGCAGATGACACCCGAATCTGCATGACAGTGTCTTCCATTGCAGACACTGCAAGGCTCCAGGCGGACATCAACCAAATCTTTCAGTGGGCTGCAGAAAACAATATGAAGTTCAACGATGAGAAATTTCAATTACTCAGATATGGTAAACATGAGGAAATTAAATCTTCATCAGAGTACAAAACAAATTCTGGCCACAAAATAGAGCGAAACACCAACGTCAAAGACCTGGGAGTGATTATGTCGGAGGATCTCACCTTCAAGGACCATAACATTGTATCAATCGCATCTGCTAGAAAAATGACAGGATGGATAATGAGAACCTTCAAAACTAGGGAGGCCAAGCCCATGATGACACTCTTCAGGTCACTTGTTCTATCTAGGCTGGAATATTGCTGCACTCTAACAGCACCTTTCAAGGCAGGTGAAATTGCCGACCTAGAAAATGTACAGAGAACTTTCACGGCGCGCATAACGGAGATAAAACACCTCAATTACTGGGAGCGCTTGAGGTTTCTAAACCTGTATTCCCTGGAACGCAGGAGGGAGAGATACATGATTATATACACCTGGAAAATCCTAGAGGGACTAGTACCGAACTTGCACACGAAAATCACTCACTACGAAAGCAAAAGACTTGGCAGACGATGCACCATCCCCCCAATGAAAAGCAGGGGTGTCACTAGCACGTTAAGAGACCATACAATAAGTGTCAGGGGACCGAGACTGTTCAACTGCCTCCCAAACCTCGAAACATTGTCATATTACTCAAAAATTCAATATGCAAGATATTCAAACATTTTTTTAAACAACATCAGCCTACCTCGTTCACAAGATGTCGTTCACACATGTCTTGTATATTCTGAATTACACAAAAATTTATTAGTGGCCATCTACAACCTATAATAACGCAATGTTGCTGGTATGACCATACGTACAATACCATTTTTCTAAGTCAATCTTTAAACCTGATTGCTTCACATAACCTCTCCTTCTATAACTCAAGGCCCTAATTTATACAATCCTGAGCCATGCTAAACCTTTCACACTAAACTTACATGTCAACACAGCACAACTCTTTACATACCTTCCCGACCCTCACATTCTTTCGCGAAAACCTTTCCTCATACTCTTTCCCCTCCGAAAACTAATGTGAACCCGCTTATAAAGGAAGCCAGTCCCTTACATATAATTAGCTCGCCAAATGAAGGAGTCTATTGACCGTAATTTCTCGGTAGGGCTCTGGAAAACATGCCCTCCACTGATAAAATATTGGTTACAATGTGTGGTTTACGTATTATAAAACACTAAGTAGAGAGAGGGCCATTATCATGTATAGCATGACTTGGCATTTCAGGCAGACTAAGATTAATTCTAACTCTATATTGATACAGGTTATGGAGCATGTTGATATTAAAGCTAGATAACTGTATTACAGTTTGTAAATTTAGCAATGAGAATGGTTTTGTCTTGGTATGATACACAGTTTCTATTAAAGCTCCTATAATGGAGTATCTCAGGCAAACTTATGACTAGCTTAAGATTTATTAGGCAATAGCTTTATTACGTAATTTTATGTTTACAGTCATTTGGGTGAATGTAAGTGTAAATTGTGGGGAATCACAGATACCGAGAGTAGGTCGAGGTTGTTTTTCATGTGTATGATACAAGAGAATGGCTGGTTATCATGTAGTTAGCTGACGGTGGGGTGTGTCAAGGAGATAAGATGTCTTCTAACGCTAGTTAGTTGTATCTGCAGGTCTAGAGTTTTCATGTATGGTGTTCCAGATTTTTGGTCCTTTTATGTACATTGAATTTTTGTATAGATTTAGCCGGACACGGGGAATGTCATAGAGATTTTTGTGCTTGGTGTTATGCTTGAGGGTCTTGTCACAACTATCAAGAAAGTGTTTTAGTTCTGGGTTAATATTGGAATTTATGGTTCTGTAAATGAAGGTTGCACAGTAGTAAGTGTGAATGTTCTGTACAGTGAGTAAGTTTATATCTTTGAAGAGTGGGAAGGGGGGAGGTGTTACCTGGGATTGGATTGCGTGATTATTCTTACTGCGGCTTTTTGTTGGGTTATTATTGGCTTTAGGTGTGTTGCTGCTGTTGATCCCCAGGCACAAATAGCATAGGTGAGGTAGGGATAGATGAGTGAATAGTACAGTTTAAGAAGGGCTGTTTGTGGCACGTAGTAACATATCTTGGAGAGGATCAAAACCGTTTTGGATACTTTTTTGTTATGTGTTGGATATGGGTGCTGAATTTCAGGTTGCTGTCGAGGTGTAGGCCTAGGAATTTGCCCTCATTATGTTTGGCAATAAGAGTGTTGTCGATCTTAATATTCGGTTGTGCAACACCCACTATGTTACCAAACATAATATAGATTTTGTCAGTGTTAAGTGTAAGTTTATTGGATGTCATCCAAGTAGATATTTTTTAGCAGCTCCTCGTTAACAATGGTGTTGAGTGTGGCAAAATTTGGGTGGGAGATGACATATGTCGTGTCGTCAGCAAAGAGAATTGGTTTCAGGTGTTGTGATACGTTGTGAAGATCATTGATGCATAAGAGGAAGAGCAGGGGACCAAAGACACTTCCCTGTGGCACTCCAGTATCAAGTGGTCGTGTTGATGAGGTTGTGTCTTTAATGGTGACGTACTGATACCTATTAGTAAGCTAGGATTTGAAATATGCAAGTACATGGCCTCTTATACCATAATGGTCAAGTTTGTGGAGTAGGATGCCGTGGTCTACTGTGTCAAAAACTTTCCTTAGGTCAATAAAAAGTCCTAATGGATATTCCTTATTTTCCAGTGCTGTGTAAAGCAGATCTAGCATTTTTACAACTGCATCGTTTGTGATTTTGTTTTTCTGAAGCCAAATTGGCAGGGGTTGAGTATGCTTTGTGCTGTTATAAACGAATGTATTCTCTTGTGCACGAGTTTCTCGAAGATTTTGGATAGCAATGGTAAGTTTGATATTGGACTGTAGTTGTTTACATCTGTGGGGTCACCACTTTTGTGTAGTGGTGTAACCCTTACTGTCTTGAGTAGTGCTAGTTTCTAGTGACTTGTTAAAAAGTAATGAAATAGCATGAAATGTTGTGATAATGGGAGATTTTAACTTTAGACAAATTGATTGGAGCAATATGACAGGAAATTTTGAGTCTAGTGACTTTCTTGATACGGTTCAGGATTGCTTTTTAGAACAGGTTGTGACAGAACCAACTAGAGGAAACAATCTGCTTGACTTGGTTCTTGCCAACAAAGATTCACTAATTAATAATCTTGAGGTTAATGATGAGCTTGGGGAAAGTGATCACAAATCACTTAGTTTCAATATATCATGAAATTACCCAGATAACTGCAATCAAATCTCTGTCCCAGATTTTCGCTTGGCCGACTTCATGAGACTGAAAAATTACCTGGGTGGGCTAAATTGGGATGTCCTGACTATGGGTCAGGTAGGTGATCTTGGTTGCCAATATGACGTTTTTCAGAGCATAGTTCTAGCTGCCCAGACAACTTTTGTTCCGAGTAGGGAAATTAGATCTAACAAAAATGATCCCAAATGGATGAACAATAGATTAAAACATCTCATTGGTCAAAAGAGAGGCATATATAGGCGTATCAAAAGAGGGGATGGGCAGTTAAGAAATCAATAAATTAATTTAAAGAGAGAAATAAAGAAAGGAATAAGAAAAGCAAAAAGGGATTATGAGGCTAATGTCGCAAGGGATTCAAAGACTAACCCAAAAGTGTTCTTTCAGGTATACAGAAGTAAGATTAGGGACAAGATAGGCCCACTTAAGAGTAACTCTGGTCAGATCACTGACAGTGATAAGGATACGTGTGAAATTCTAAATACCTACTTCCTCTCAGTTTTCACCCAGGAAAATACTAGCGATATTCCTGAAATAATAGATTATGTAGAACAGGATGATAATAAACTATGTACGATTGCGGTAACTAGTGACATGGTCCTCAGACAAATAGAGAAACTAAAACCTAACAAATCCCCAGGTCCTGATGAACTGTTTGCAAGGGTGTTAAAGGAATGTAAAGAGGAACTTAGCATTCCTCTGGCTAATCTTTTTAACATATCACTACAAACTGGCATAGTGCCTGATAAGTGGAAAATGGCAAATGTAATACCTATTTACAAGGCAGGTGACAGGTCCTTGGCTTCAAGCTATAGACCAATAAGCCTTACCTCCATAGTGGGAAAATTTATGGAATCAATAATTGCCGAAGCAATTCGTAGTCATCTTGACAGGCACAGACTGATTAATAAATCTCAACACGGTTTTACAAAGGGGCGTTCCTGTCTTACGAATTTACTAACTTTTTTCACTAAGGTGTTTGAGGAGGTAGATCATGGTAATGAATATGATATTGTGTATATGGACTTCAGTAAGGCTTTCGATAGAGTTCCACACCAGAGGCTATTGAGGAAACTTAAGGCACACGGAATAGGAGGAGAAATTTTTTCCTGGGTAGAGGCATGGCTGGCAAATAGACAGCAAAGAGTTTGCATAAATGGGGAGAAATCAGAATGGGGGCACGTCATAAGCGGTGTTCCTCAAGGGTCAGTGTTGGGCCCGTTGTTGTTCACAATTTACATAAACGACATAGATGAGGGAATAAATAGCGACATAAGCAAATTTGCTGATGACACCAAAATAGGCCGTCCAATTCATTCTAATGAGGACACTAGAGCACTCCAGGATGATTTGAATAGACTGATGCAATGGTCAGAGAAGTGGCAGATGCAGTTTAATATTGACAAATGCAAAGTTGTAAATGTTGGACAGTTAAATAACCATGCCACATATAAACTAAATGATGTAGATCTTAATACTACTGATTGCCAAAAGGATTTAGGAGTTCTGGTTAGCAGTAATCTAAAACCAAGACAACAGTGCATTAGTGTTCGCAATAAAGCTAACAGAATTCTTGGCTTCATATCTAGAAGTATAAATAATAAAAGTCCTCAGGTTGTTCTTCAACTCTATATATCCTTGGTTAGGCCTCATTTAGACTATGCTGCTCAGTTCTGGTCACCGTATTACAGAATGGATATAAATGCTCTGGAAAACGTACAGAGGAGGATGACAAAGATGATCCCATGTATCAGAAATCTTCCCTATGAGGATAGACAGGCCCTAAATCTGCACTCTCTCGAAAAGTGTAGAATTAGGGGGGATATGATCGAGGTGTATAAATGGAAAACAGGAATAAATAAAAGGGATGTAAATAGCGTGCTGAAAATTTCCAGCCAAGACAGGACTCGCAGCAATGGTTTCAAGTTGGAAAAATTCAGATTCAGGAAGGATATAGGAAAGCACTGGTTTGGTAATAGAGTTGTGGATGAGTGGAACAAACTCCCGAGTACAGTTATTCAGGCTAAAACGTTGTGTAGTTTTAAAAATAGGTTAGATAAATACATGAGTGGGTGTGGATGGGTGTGAGTTGGACCTGACTAGCTTGTGCTGCTGGGTCTGGTGCCGTGCTCCATCCTTGAGTGGAGATGACCAGACTGGGTGGGGCATTGGGCTTTTCCGGGGGGGTTATCATTGGCCTAATATGGGGGGGGGACATGGACCTGCTCCGCATGGGTCAGTAGGCCTGTTGCAGTGTTCCTTCTTTCTTATGTTCTTATGTTCATGCGAGAGGACATGGGCCGCTCGCTTGTACAATAATGGTGGGACTTGAGACAGATTCCCTGAGTTATTTTTAAGTGACTTGTTAATCGTGGTGACTTCAGTGGGCTCAATAGGTGCAAGATAGAAGGAGTTTGGGAAATTTCCATCTAAGTAATCACTGGCTCGGGCGTTAGTACCTGGGATTTTACTGGCGGGATTAGATCCTATGGTTGAGAAGAATTCAATTATCTTGTTAACTGTATCAATAGGCTGTATATATCTCCTCTTGTTTCAGTGAATCTGCTGGAGTAGTACAATTGTTTGGCTTTTTTTATTAGTTTGGTGAGAACTGATGAATAGTGTTTAATAATATCTTTGTGTATTAAGCCCAGTTTATATTGCATTTCATATTGATGTTTCTTATCAATGGATCTTAGTATGCTGTTAGTTAGCCATGGGCAACCGAGCCGTTTATTTGTGATCTGGTTTACCTGTCATACTTCACACAGGATGGTTTACCTGTCATACTTCACACAGGATGGTTTACCTGTCATACTTAACACAGGATGGTTTACCTGTCATACTTCACACAGGATGGTTTACCTGTCATACTTAACACAGGATGATTTACCTGTCATACTTAACACAGGATGGTTTACCTGTCATACTTCACACAGGATGGTTTACCTGTCATACTTAACACAGGATGGTTTACCTGTCATACTTCACACAGGATGGTTTACCTGTCATACTTAACACAGGATGGTTTACCTGTCATACTTCACACAGGATGGTTTACCTGTCATACTTAACACAGGATGGTTTACCTGTCATACTTCACACAGGATGGTTTACCTGTCATACTTAACACAGGATGGTTTACCTGTCATACTTCACACAGGATGGTTTACCTGTCATACTTAACACAGGATGGTTTACCTGTCATACTTCACACAGGATGGTTTACCTGTCATACTTCACACAGGATGGTTTACCTGTCATACTTAACACAGGATGGTTTACCTGTCATACTTAACACAGGATGGTTTACCTGTCATACTTCACACAGGATGGTTTACCTGTCATACTTAACACAGGATGGTTTACCTGTCATACTTAACACAGGATGGTTTACCTGTCATACTTCACACAGGATGGTTTACCTGTCATACTTCACACAGGATGGTTTACCTGTCATATTTAACACAGGATGGTTTACCTGTCATATTTAACACAGGATGGTTTACCTGTCATACTTCACACAGGATGGTTTACCTGTCATACTTCACACAGGTTTACCTGTCATATTTGGATGGTTTACCTGTCATATTTAACACAGGATGGTTTACCTGTCATACTTCACACAGGATGGTTTACCTGTCATACTTAACACAGGATGGTTTACCTGTCATACTTAACACAGGATGGTTTACCTGTCATACTTAACACAGGATGGTTTACCTGTCATATTTAACACAGGATGGTTTACCTGTCATATTTAACACAGGATGGTTTACCTGTCATACTTCACACAGGATGGTTTACCTGTCATACTTCACACAGGATGGTTTACCTGTCATACTTCACACAGGATGGTTTACCTGTCATACTTCACACAGGATGGTTTACCTGTCATACTTAACACAGGATGGTTTACCTGTCATATTTAACACAGGATGGTTTACCTGTCATACTTCACACAGGATGGTTTACCTGTCATACTTAACACAGGATGGTTTACCTGTCATACTTAACACAGGATGGTTTACCTGTCATACTTCACACAGGATGGTTTACCTGTCATACTTCACACAGGATGGTTTACCTGTCATATTTAACACAGGATGGTTTACCTGTCAAACTTCACACAGGATGGTTTACCTGTCATACTTCACACAGGATGGTTTACCTGTCATACTTCACACAGGATGGTTTACCTGTCATACTTCACACAGGATGGTTTACCTGTCATACTTCAGGATGGTTTACCTGTCACACAGGATGGTTTACCTGTCATAACACAGGATGGTTTACCTGTCATACTTCACACAGGATGGTTTACCTGTCATATTTAACACAGGATGGTTTACCTGTCATACTTAACACAGGATGGTTTACCTGTCATACTTCACACAGGATGGTTTACCTGTCATACTTCACACAGGATGGTTTACCTGTCATACTTCACACAGGATGGTTTACCTGTCATACTTCACACAGGATGGTTTACCTGTCATACTTCACACAGGATGGTTTACCTGTCATATTTAACACAGGATGGTTTACCTGTCAAACTTCACACAGGATGGTTTACCTGTCATACTCCACCCTACAGGATTTATTTCCTGGCATATACCATCACACAGCATGGCAACCATTGTGGAAAATTAAATTTACCTGGATGTAACTCATAAGATACATACCAGTAAATGGTAACAAAGATAATTATTCTTTATCAAGGTTACAGAGACAAGTAGGAATTTTAGGACATCTAGGTCGCAAAAAATGTCCTCCTTCGATACCTACTACTGTCATATCCATAAGTCACTCTGGACCTATATTAATTTCAAATGAAATATACATCACCAGGAATTCTGGTAAAAACATAAATATAAATATGTGGACTGTATATTAAATTTAAAATGTGAATACATATACATTAAAGGAGAATTTATAATAAGACTCACCAATTAGTCTGGAGAATACGGTGTGTCATACAAACCCCCCTGCCTAAATTTATGAAGAAAATACTGGCCAGAATTTCAACACAAAATAGACATGACTTAGCTGGGGTTCCGAAGCTGTCCTGTCCATCTGCTTAATGCTCACGTTATGCAGGACTGCAAATCCAACAATTTCGGCTCCTATTTGAGAGGTTTTAAGCCCAATATAACCCCTAGAACGACGAAAATTTATGCACATTTCACTAACGTGGTTTTACCACATTCAAAACAATGGCGTCTCTCCCCCCAGCGATGCTCACCCATCACTGCTTCTTTATTTATTTACAAATTAATTTTATTACCTACAATATAGGCCAACAATTTGCATGTAAAATAGAGTACACTGTATTTTTGGAGAATATACAGTATTTTCCACAGCTCCCCTGTCATACTCCATCATGGAGGATGGTTTTCAGGTCATGCGCTATCGTGCAGAATGGTTTTTTGGTCACACTTCTTCACATACGATGGTTTTCTGGTCATACTTAGTCACTCAGGATGGGGTCAACTTAGGGAGACTAACCACATCCTGTGTATGAGGAAGGAATGTGAGACTGACTACATCCTGTGTATGAGGAAGGAATGTGAGACTGACCACATCCTGTGTATGAGGAAGGAATGTGAGACTGACCACATCCTGTGTATGAGGAAGGAATGTGAGACTGACCACATCCTGTGTATGAGGAAGGAATGTGAGACTGACCACATCCTATATATGAGAAAGAGATCTGGGAGACTGTATGCGGAAGCTGGCTATGATAATCTTTGTAAGTAATATATTACAAACTCTTATTTGCACTACATGTTCAAACGTATCTTGCTGTTTTGCCTGATGGCATTAATTTACCAGATTTTTTCTGAGTTGCATTTATTTGTGGCATGTTTCATTGTTGGTTATAACAAAAAATATCATGATATTCTTATCTTCTGTGAGTAATTTGGCACCCAAACTGGTAATCCTCAGTGTGGTAGTGACTCCAGCCCAGCTTGATGGAAACATGCATAGCTGGAGTAGCTGGTGAACCCACACAGTACATAAGAACATAAGAAAGGAGGAACACTGCAGCAGGCCTGTTGGCCCATACTAGGCAGGTCCTTTACAATTCATCCCACTAACAAACATTTGACCAACCCAATTTTCAATGCCACCCATTCTTGATGATATCCTCATAACGACTGTAAACAGATGTAAACGTGTACACTGTATTTTTGGAGAATATACAGTAACTGTAACTTGTTTAGGTATCAGAACTTAGCAGCCGAGGCCCTGGACCCATTAGGTACCTCTGTAATCTTTGGACTACCGCCCATACCATAGGTATTCTGTGACTACCACCCACATCATGGGTATTCTGTGACTACCGCCCACATCATGGGTATTCTGTGACTACCACCCACATCATGGGTATTCTGTGGCTACCACCCACATCATGGGTATTCTGTGACTACCACCCACACCATGAGTATGGTGTGATTACTACCCACAGCATTGGTATGGTGTGACTACCACCCATATCATGGGTATAGGGTGTATAATAAAGATATTTAGCCCATCTACTGAAGCCTGTCATCTCAGGCTCACCGATTCCATTACCTGGTTTCAAAACCTATCCTGTGTGATGGAGTATTTCCTGAAACCTGTGTTGAATGGTGCAATATGACACGAAAACCATTCTTTGTAACGGAGCATCACCTGACAACCATTCTTAGTGATGAAGTATGCCGTGAAAATCATCCTGCATGACTGGTGTGTCAGGCAAACAGTTACTGTTCCATCATTGTGAAATATCATACACAGTACGGTGCCAGACGCTGTAATATAAAGAACTTCGTAAGTACCACAAACATCCACAAGTTACATCTTCTTGTACTTTCATTTACATCAGTTCCTAAATATAAAACATTAAGTGCTATATTTTTTCCAGAGTATGTAAGTGTATAAGTATAATTTTAAGTAGTGTTGTATGAGAGGAGCATACAGGTATACACGTCTCCACCACCATCATAATACAAAGTGAAAGTGACGGTGTTGAGTGACTTATAACACTACACTCACGCCGCCATAAAATAAGTTTATACACTCAAATATATATGGAAAAGATGGTTTAATAAAATCAGTCACGAAATCGAACCTGACGGCTGCCATCTGCGACCACCAGCTGCTCTCAGATGGTCTCACAGCTTTCAGACAGCTTCGATGCATATTGTTTCGTCTTATAGTATACAGTATGTTATTGTTTAACATATACTGCATGCTATTGAATAATGTGTGATACCTGAACATTTTTTTTTCAGTTTCTGTGTTGACAAACTTTGCAGACGTCTCAGTGAACTGTTACTGTGATGCTGTGATTAAGAATTTAGTCAGCAGAAGTGTAGGGTACAGGTGAGGTGCTAGCAAGTGTGTGCAAGTTACTGCATGACTAATACCAGCATCAAGGCAGTTTACCTTGCAATATACATGTGTCATCCTGCAGGTGTGTATGCACTTGCTCAACACGCATGTCATCCTGCAGGTGTGTATGCACTTGCTCTACACGCATGTCATCCTGCAGGTGTATATGCACTTGCTCAACACGCATGTCATCCTGCAGGTGTGTATGCACTTGCTCAACACGCATGTCATCCTGCAGGTGTGTATGCACTTGCTCTACACGTATGTCATCCTGCAGGTGTATATGCACTTGCTCAACACGCATGTCATCCTGCAGGTGTGTATGCACTTGCTCAAAACGCATGTCATCCTGCAGGTGTGTATGCACTTGCTCTACACGCATGTCATCCTGCAGGTGTGCATGCACTTGCTCTACACGCATGTCATCCTGCAGGTGTGTATGCACTTGCTCTACACGTATGTCATCCTGCAGGTGTGTATGCACTTGCTCAACACGCATGTCATCCTGCAGGTGTGTATGCACTTGCTCAACACGCATGTCATCCTGCAGGTGTGTATGCACTTGCTCTACACGCATGTCATCCTGCAGGTGTGTATGCACTTGCTCAACACGCATGTCATCCTGCAGGTGTGTATGCACTTGCTCTACACGCATGTCATCCTGCAGGTGTGTATGCACTTGCTCAACACGCATGTCATCCTGCAGGTGTGTATGCACTTGCTCAACACGCATGTCATCCTGCAGGTGTGTATGCACTTGCTCTACACGCATGTCATCCTGCAGGTGTGTATGCACTTGCTCAACACGCATGTCATCCTGCAGGTGTGTATGCACTTGCTCTACACGCATGTCATCCTGCAGGTGTGTATGCACTTGCTCTACACGCATGTCATCCTGCAGGTGTGCATGCACTTGCTCTACACGCATGTCATCCTGCAGGTGTGTATGCACTTTCTCTACACGCATGTCATCCTGCAGGTGTGTATGCACTTGCTCAACACGCATGTCATCCTGCAGGTGTGTATGCACTTATTCAATATACTTGCTATCGGTAACTATATATCCAGATAATTACTTATACTTGGTTCAGAGTCCATCTACCGCATCACACCTGGTAACGTACAGGTGGGATGCGCTAAAATTAAGTACATTTCCACTGACACAATTCTCAGGAAGAAATTGGAAGAGTTAAGGAGAATGGAACAACGAATAGGCAATCTAGACACCCACGATGCTTTGTACCTTCTCACAAAGTGCTTGAGTCTGCCCAGGTTGACATATTTCCTAAGATGTGCACCTTCATATGATAACCCTATACTGCACGAATATGACAGTATTCTGAGGCAGATTTTTACGAAAGTACTTAACCTTACTCTAGAAGACGGGCAGTGGAACCAAGCTACACTTCCAGTCAGACTAGGAGGCATTGGTGTCCGCAAGTCATCACAGATTGCGCTACCTGCTTTTCTGTCCTCGTGTATTGCATCCAGAGGGCTTGTAGCAGCGATTCTCCCTGAACATCTTAGGGACAAGATTGGAGTCCAGGACCAAAAATTCATTGACGGAGCAATGATCTGGGATAATCTAACGGGCTCTGAAACCAGACCTGTTCCCCCCAACAACTACAAACAATCGCACTGGGATGGTCCAATAGTGGAAAATATAACCTCAACAATGCTTCAGAGTGTGTCAGGGAAGGATAGAGCCCGCCTCCTGGCAGTGAGAGCCCCTCATGCTGGGGACTTTCTGTTGACTGTTCCCAACTCCAGCCTTGGCACACGCCTCGACCCACAGACCATCCGCATCGGTGTTGCCCTTCGACTTGCCGCCCCTATTCTCGCCGAACACAGGTGTATTTGTGGCAGTGAAGCAGCAGACCGATTCGGGTACCATGGTCTTGTGTGCCGTAAATGCGAGGGAAAGATTGCAAGACATGAGGAGGTTAATAACATTATCAAGAGGAGCCTCACAACAGCTGGATGCCCAGCAGTAAGGGAGTCACCCCAACTATGCAGATCTGATGGCAGCCAGAAGCGTCCAGATGGTATCACCCTTCAAGCCTGGACAGATGGGAAACAGGTGGTGTGGGACTATACATGTGCATCTACCTTGGCTGATACCTATCTCCAATACACCAGGGAGGAAGGAGGGGCAGCTGCCAGCTTCAGGGAGTCCCAAAAGTCTAGAAAATATGGAGAACTTGCCCATCATTATATGTTTGTTCCAATAGGCTCAGAGACCCTTGGCTCATGGGGAAAGAGTGCATCTAAATTCCTTAAGGAGCTGGGAAAAAGACTCATCAGGGTAACTAGGGATCCCAGGGCAGCTAGTTTTCTGTTCCAGCGGCTCAGTGCGGCTGTTCAAAGGGATAATGCCTGCTGTATTTTGGGCACACGCCCCAGCTCTGAGGAGCTGGATGAGATTTTCGCCTTATAATCGGTGATACACACGTAACAACATGTACCGTATATGCCACCTTTATATCAACAATGTATCTCTTAAATCTTCTGTACCATATTATGTAATAAAATACTCCTATTGGTAAAAAAAATATATTAAAATATTGGGTGGTAGGGGAAGTGGAATATTCATACGGCTTAAGGAAGAAATCCAAATATTCTTCCTTGAAGCCTTTTTATCCACTTCTCCGAGGCTGTGGGTCCCACAATTTACACCAGAGGTGGACCCCATCCTATATAATATATATATATATATATATATATATATATATATATATATATATATATATATATATATATAAAAATATATATATATAAAAATATATATATATATATATATATATATATATATATATATATATATATATATATATATATATATATACATCTATATATATATACATCTATATATATATACATATATATATATATATAAATATATATATATATATATATATATATATATATATATATATATATATATATATATATATATATATATATATATATATATATATATATATATATATATATAATCTACTTTACCTTCCATTTTAAGGAGTAAAGTATTCTTGACTGGGAACATACAGGTATGTTACAGTGTTAATAACCAGCGTGCACCAGATGGGCTTTAAACCTACCAGACGAAATCATATGGATACGTAACACCAGGATGACAAGCATACAGAGTACATACACACACGATGACAAGCATACAGAGTACATACACACACGATGACAAGCATACAGAGTACATACACACACGATGACAAGCGTACAGAGTACATACACACACGATGACAAGCATACAGAGTACATACACACACGATGACAAACGTACAGAGTACATGCACACACGATGACAAGCGTACAGAGTACATACACACACGATGACAAGAGTACAGAGTACATACACACACGATGACAAGCGTACAGAGTACATATACACACGATGACAAGCGTACAGAGTACATACACACTCGATGACAAACGTTCAGAGTACATACACACACGATGACAAGCGTACAGAGTACATGCACACACGATGACAAGCGTACAGAGTACATACACACTCGATGACAAACGTTCAGAGTACATACACACACGATGACAAGCGTACAGAGTACATGCACACACGATGACAAGCGTACAGAGTACATACACACACGATGACAAGCGTACAGAGTACATACACACTCGATGACAAACGTTCAGAGTACATACACACACGATGACAAGCGTACAGAGTACATACACACTCGATGACAAACGTTCAGAGTACATACACACACGATGACAAACGTACAGAGTACATGCACACACGATGACAAGCGTACAGAGTACATACACACACGATGACAAGCGTACAGAGTACATACACACTCGATGACAAGCGTACAGAGTACATACACACACGATGACAAGCGTACAGAGTACATATACACACGATGACAAGCGTACAGAGTACATACACACTCGATGACAAACGTTCAGAGTTTACCTGGAGAGAGTTCCGGGGGTCAACTTCCTCGCTGCCCGGTCTGTGATCAGGCCTCCTGGTGGATCAGAGCCTGACCAACCAGGCTGTTACTGCTGGCTGCACGCAATCCAACGTACGAGCCACAGCCAGGCTGGTCAGGTACCGACTTTAGGTGCTTGTCCAGTGCTTGCTTGAAGACTGCCAGGGGTTTATTGATGATCCCCCTTATGTATGTTGGGAGGCAGTTGAACAGTCTCGGGCCCCTGACACTTATTGTATTGTCTCTTAATGTGCTAGTGACACCCCTGTTTTTCATTGGGGGGATGTTGCATCGTCTGCCAAGTCTTTTGCTTTCGTTGTGAGTGATTTTCGTGTGCAAGTTCGGTACTAGTCCCTCTAGGATTTTCCAGGTGTATATAATCATTTATCTCTCCCGCCTGCGTTCCAGGGAGTACAGGTTCAGGAAGGTGATTTAGTGACCTGCAACAATGTTAATGTTCTGATGGAAGAACTTGGCATCGACTACGAACCCAGTCACTGGAGGCTGTTCATAGATTCATCAAAAACGAATCTGAAAGGTGACTTGCTGTATAACGGTAATAGCAAGCCATCAGTTCCTGTGAGCTATGTACCACATATGAAAGAAACTTATGAGAATATAAAGCATATGTTGCAATGCATGAAATATGATGAACATCAATGGCAGCTCTGTGGTGACTTAAAGGTTGTTGCTCTTGTGATGGGCTTGCAGGGGGGATACACCAACTACTGCTGCTTTCTATGTGAATGGGACAGCCGTGCAAGAGGTTCCCACTACATCAGAAGAAACTGGTCACGTCATCAATCATTGGAGTGTAGGATGAAAAATGTTCACCATCTATTTCTCATTGAACCAAACAAAATTTTACTATCACCACTGTGTTAGGTAAGACACCATACCCCCGGCCGGGATTGAACCCGCGGTCATAGAGTCTCAAAACTCCAGCCCGTCGCGCTAGCCACTAGACCAGCTAGCCACAATAAGATTCATCCAACTAGGTATATTTCTACACCATAGGAAAGTTAGCACAGGCACCTCTGTGACCACAAATGCAAGTTTTTACAGACGAATCTCCAGCTAGCGTGGCCGTGACGAACTCTAGCTCAAGTCCCTTCACTGCCGTCAACATGACTTAAGAAATCGTAATGACACGATTGCAAATCGTGCAATCGTGTCATTACGATTTCTTAAGTCATGTTGACGGCAGTGAAGGGACTTGAGCTAGAGTTCGTCACGGCCACGCTAGCTGGAGATTCGTCTGTAAAAACTTGCATTTGTGGTCACAGAGGTGCCTGTGCTAACTTTCCTATGGTGTAGAAATATACCTAGTTGGATGAATCTTATTGTGGCTAGCTGGTCTAGTGGCTAGCGCGACGGGCTGGAGTTTTGAGACTCTATGACCGCGGGTTCAATCCCGGCCGGGGGTATGGTTTATTTGCAATCGTGTCATTACGATTTCTTAAGTCAAGTTAGGTAAGACACATATGCATATGTGTCTTACCTAACAACCTGTCGGTATTTTATGCCATTTTAATGTTCACTATCACCACTACACATAAAACTGGGGCTCATGAAAAACTTTGTGAAAGCTATGGACAAATCCGGTCAGGGATTCAAGTATTTAATATCAAAATTCCCCTCACTGAGCGACGCTAAGATGGTGACTTTGAATCAGACCTTTATGGGGAGGAGAAGCTGCTTGGGAAGCATTCAAATTAGTGGCGAAGGGATTTCTGGGAAACAGAAGGGAAGGCAACTATGAAGAATTAGTGGAAAACCTCATCAAGACCAAGGGATGTAACATGTCGTTTAAAATCCACTTTTTGGACTCACATTTAGACTTCTTTTTTTTCCAGCGAACTGTGGGGCAGTTAGTGACGAACATGGTGAAAGGTTTCGCCAAGATATTTCAACCATGGAAAAATAGTACCAGGGCAAATGGGGCACAAGAATGCTTGCAGACTATTGCTGGACATTGACAAGAGATGATTCTTCAGCCCACTATAAGTGCCAATCAAAAAGGCAGAGACATGTAATATTTGATTATTTTATTATAACGTACAATATGTGTCAGCATGTTTTAAATTGTAATCCGTACCGGATTACAATTTAAAACATGCTGACATATTGTACGTTATAATAAAATAATCAAATATTACATGTCTCGTATCTTTAAACCTGCAACCAATAAGCATTTTTCAAGATGATATTAGGATTTAGGACATGATAATACAGAACAATTAACTAATCTCATTTAAGAAGCATAATGTAATATATGAGGTGAGAGATCAGAGGTAGAGAATGGAAGATGTGAATGGTGAGCAACCATCATGATCAGCTGCTCCCTTCCCCCTCCTTCACCCCCCACACACACGCCAGTCACAGAAGTCAGAGGTCGGGGGGGGGGGGGTATACGAGGTTGCAGACTTATAAAGGGAGAAGGAGCCGTGTGTGTGTGTGTGTGTGTGTGTGTGTATGGAAAGTAGTGAGCAGAGACACCAATGTTCATCCTTCAGCCTAACCATCATCCTCCACTACACCACAACCTCTTTCTCTTCATCCTCCAGCCTACCCATCATCCTCCACCTCATCACAACACCTTCCCATCATCTTCAGTGTCCCTTCCTTACTGTCCCTCCTGCTATACCATCTCAGACTCAGTGTCCAATACTTCAACCCAATTTTACTTATTTTTGGGTTATCCTGCTGGGTAATTTACACGTATGTTGCTATATGCAAAACAACCACTGTGAAAAAAATAGTGGCCTTCCAAGCGCATTCGTGATTTCTCACATTATCTAGGAAATGTAAAAATAATAACATAGAAAAAGGTTTATAAGGTCAGCATCAGACACCTAACCCGCTTGGAAGCTCACTATTTTTTCCACTTGTTGTTTTGCATATTGTGATATCTGTTTACTGTGATCTTGTTGCACATATGTTACTGTGTATGATAATTGTGCTTATGTGTAACTGTACCTCAATAAACTTACTTAATCTACACATCCCACTGTTGACACTCAGCATCCCAGCTTCCGTACAACTTCACACATCTCACGAATACCTGGAGTTTACCTGGAGAGAGTTCCGGGGGTCAACGCCCCCGCGAATATACTAGAAGAGAAGGTGAAGAATGACAACGTGAATGTAATAGTAATCACAGACACAAAACAATGTTGATACCAACAGAAGCAATATAACCAAGGAGATGCCAAGCAATAAGATAAAACAGTGGGGTCAACAACAGCAGGAGAGCAGGACAACCTATCAAGTACATGAACGGTATATGATACCCACTAGATGAAGAATTAAACACATGTGCAACACTTGGGTATCTTTATTGAGGAAACCTTTCGCCACACAATGGCTTCATCAGTCCAGTACAAAGACGAATGGTGAAGATCAGAAAGAGGCTGAGGCAATCAGTCCCTTAGCCTGGAGCCGATGTAATCAGTTCATCAGTCTTGAAAAGACTGATGAACTGATTACATTGACTGATTACATCTTCACCATTCTTCTTTGTATGGACTGATAAAGCCACTGTGTGGCGAAACGTTTCCTCTGTAAAGATAACCAAGTGTTGTACACGTGTCTAATTTATCAACTTATCGGTTCCCTGAACCATTTGTCAACATTCATGATGCTATCTGACAAGTTGTACATAAATGGCATATAATGCCCGCAATATAAAAAATTACACACATGTGTTTAATTCTTCGCCCTATCAAGGAATAATGTAAAATTGGAAAGTTATATAAAACAAAGTTTCTTGTGTATACAAAGTGTATAATGGGGAGCACAACAACAAGAGAAGTAGAGTTGTGGCGACTGTGTACAAGGCGGTGACAAAACACCAGAGATCACCTCAAGAATATGACAGTAATAATGAGTTCATTATAAGTGTCCTATGGCTCGGTTAGTAGCGCACTCAGCTCACATGCTGAGTGTCCGTGGTTCGATCCCCGGCAGTGGGACATGTTTCCTTACACCTGCTGTCCTTATTCACCTAGCAGTAAGTAGGTACCTGGGTGTTACTCGACTGATGTGGGTGGCATCCTGGGGGGGGGTGACAGTATACCTTACACAAGGCTGGGCTGTGAAATGAGCTGAGGTAGGATAATAACTTTTAGCCTGTAAGATGGATTTGTGTAAAAAACAAATGAAGTTCACTTCTGATTGATGAGAAAAATTACTCAAAGATTACAATAACGAGAGACTCAGCGGCTGAGAACTAGCATGAACACGAGAAATATAATGCAAAGTAATGAATTTCACAAGAAAGAACATGAACTAAGTGTAAAAGAGCTTACAAGGAGAGACCAGCTAGATTAGACTTGTTTATATCCCTGGTGTTGAGGTTCTTGCTGGAGTACAACTGAAGAATGAGACGGGGCAAGCAGGATGATGATGGAAGGTAATCAGCCAGAACAGTAGTGTGATACTCAACTCAGCACAGAATGTAATGGAAAGCTTCAAACAAGTATCTGAGGAAGCCATCAACAGGTCAGTCCAGCCCAGAATTTAAATACATGTGAAGTCATTGATTCAAAAGTTCGTGTGAGGAAGCGAAAGTTATATCTACAATAAATCTTGAACAACTGTATAACAAAATGAACAGAGGAAAACAAAGACCTCAAATGGATAACACCAATGAATCTGTCCACCCAGCCAGCGACATTTCGCCCATGGTTGCATCGCAGGGACACTCAGCTCACACACTCAGATTCAGGGGTTGATTTCCGGTACTAGTATCCTAGGCCCAATGACCATGAAATTTGCATTTATGTTAAAGGTTAGGGTAGGTAAGATTCGTCAGAGAAAGGGACAAATGTTTGCTGAGGTGGATTTCATTTATATGATGACCCTGGAAATATAAACACATATGTGATGAATGGTTTTGAAAACCGACAAGTTGAAGAATTGAGACACTTATGCAACATATGGGAATCTTTACTGAAGAAACGTTTCGCCAGACAGTGGCTTCATCAGTCCAATACAAAGTAGAAGTGGGTAAGGAGAGTAGAAGTCTGAGGTAATCAGTCCCTCAACCTGGAATCGATGTGTTCAGTCCATCACTCTTGTAGGAAGTGCAGCATAGGGCCAGAGAGGTGGCTTATATACTGCGGTGAGATGAGTTGAAGCAGGAAGAGGCGGGATCACAGTGGGACCTGCCACTAGTGTAAGTAGGTCGTCGCCCAAAGGTTGGGCAAGCGTTGAAGTCTTTGTACCAAGATCCCATGATGTTGCAGTATAATGTGATCCTTTATTGACTACGTTTCGCCCACACAGTGGGCTTTTTCAAGTCACAAACAGAACTACCTGGGGTGTTGTTGTTGTTAAAGATTCGCCGGTATTTTCCCGGCCCGGGCCCTTCCAAGTGGTGGCCCGGCACTGGCTCCCTGTCTAGGGAGTGTCTGAGACCTAAGTCTCCCATGGGAGGAGGCACAAGTACCCCCCTCATCTTGTAAGGTACAAACTCGGGCTCTGGCACCAATCATGCCCTAGAAGGGCAATGCATGGTGTCGATCGTGCTAGCGCTGTGCTCTCCTGTGTGGAGTGTCGTGTGTTGGTGTTCATTTTCATTCATGTTGATTCGCAGGTCCTTCTGGCCCAGGTCTTCTCCAGATGGTGACCCGGCAGTGGCCCCCCGGGTGGGGGTTGACGATAATCATCTTTCTTCTTTCTTGGCCCTCCGGTTGGAGGATGTCGTCTTCTTCTATCTTGCGCTGACTTCCCCAAAGAGAAGCGCAGTCGGGCAGAGGCAGCAGTTACAGGGTTGATTGGAGCCACACCCCAGCTTTAGCGGACAGCAAAGTGCTGGGTGAATGGTCATGGATAGTCGTGCTAGACGAGGGTACCGTCTTCAAGGTCCCTATTCTGAAGCATCCTGAATTTCCTCTTTGAGGTGTATTTGACTTCCACAAGGTGTTGGGTGTTGGCAGTGAGTAGTCTGGTCATGTCTGCAGTGGTGTATGTAGCAGTTTGGTCGTAGGTATACTTGACTGTTCCGTCCTGGAGGTGATGATGGATTTCTGAAGACAGCATTGTGTTCTTATACTGCTTGGTTGTGTAGAAGTATACACCCTTCAGATATCGGACTTGTTGTGGTGCAGCAGTGTCAGTGACAGTGGCACCGTGAGGTGCATCCGCAGTGTCTTGTGTTTTTGCTTTCTTGGCTGGTGGCTGAACTGGTGAAGGCGAGATTTCCGACTGGTCAGTTGCTCTAGCAGTGGATGAAAACGGTAGTGGACTCTCATTGGTGGGTTTTGCCGACGTCTCAGAGGTCTCTGATTGGTCCATCTCTGTGTCTAGTGGAGGTTGTGACAGCGGTGGAGCAGCGGTGATGCTGGTAATATTTGCAGTAGATTTTAGGATCTCAGTGGAAGGTGGTGATGCAGGGAATGTGAGGCCAGGCATATTATTTAGTTTGAAAAGTTCATTGATGGTGGTGTTGAAGGAACCAGGCTCAGCTGCATTCTGTACATGAGCATACATAATGCAACAAAGAATCTTGGTGGAGTCGGCAGTAGGTGCTGGCAGGGAAGTGGTGGGAGCAGCTTGCGTGGCATGTAGTATCTTGGTAGTGTCTGCTTGAAGCTTGGCGATAGCAGAATATGTGGTTGCTTGTGGGTTGGGTTTCTTTTGTTGTTGTTGTTTCTTGAGTATGTCTCTTCTGGTAGGGCACCTGGCAGCAAGAGTATGGTGGTCATTCTTGCAGTTCAAGCATTTAGGTGGTGAAGCAGTAGTGCAATTCTTGAAGTCATGACCCTCACGGCCACAGGTGGAGCAGAACTTCTTGTCCTTGGTAGGACAATCATTTGTGGTGTGTAAGTATGAGTAACAATTATAGCACTGTGAGATATGTTGGAATTTCTCTGCTTCGATGAAGGCTGGGTTGATGTGGAAGTAGTGAATAGCCAGGCCCTCAGCGAGAGCTCTGGCTGCCATGTTGACGTCACTGAAGGTGACCTTCAGCATGGATGAAGCATTGGGTATTTTAGTAATGAAGTCCACCTTGGCCCAAGGGTTCTTTGCTTCGATAGATGACTTGATTTCTTCAGTGGCCTGTACAGTGATAAGGTTGTCGAGTCGCTGGAGGAACACAGTTCTCCTGGCCCTCAGTGCTGGGGAAGTCAAGACAAGAAATCCCTGGTCTCGTAGAGTGGTAGTATCAGTGGTGGTAAGTAGTTTCTCAGCCTCTGTGTCGTCTGTACAGACGACAACAAAGGCCTCTTTGAGCGATAAAATCGCATTACTTTTGACTTGCAGCCTGCCACTAACGACAGCTGCAAGAGCTAGTTTGGACGACTCATTGGTTATACCACTCGCTGGTTTGATCTTTACTCTGTTAGAGTAATGCATCGTGAGTAAGCAGTGCTCTGGTGTAGAGTGAACTGATGCTGATACCTGGGGTGGAAGGAACGCGAGTATTTATAGTCAGGTTCAGAATGCTGAGGTCAGGTGGAGAATGCTGCATCTGATGATGTACCGAGTGGGGTTATAGAGTCTAAAATCTTGGGTAGCTTGGAAAGGAGATTGGATAAGTTTGTGAGCAGACCTTCTACAGTGTTCTTATGTGGGATAGCGATGAAGAAGTTTCTTGGCAAGTGGTTCAGCTATGTTATAGAAGCCACTATTCTGGTTGAAGTTGTCGGATATAGAAATAAGTGATGATTCCAGGATTCTTCGGTATTGAGTGTTGTCTTCTGTGGCGATAAGTCTTGAGTTTCTGTAGTTTATCAAGTGGTTGTGTGAATTACGGTGTTGTACGCAGGCATTCCTTGTGTCGTCAGACTTGCTTGCGTATTGGTGTTCTGAAATACGTGTTTGGAGGTCCCTTGATGTTTCGCCCACGTATAACTTGTTGCAGTCATTACAAGGGATTATGTATACCCCTGCAGAGGGTGGAAGCTTGTCCTGTCTATCACTGGTAATGTCCTTGATGGTCGTGGTTGTGGAGGTAGATACTTGAAATGAGGTATTGGAAAAGATGTTGGAAACGTGTTTGGCAATGGAGTTGGTGGGGAGGACTATGTATCTCTTCTCGGCAGTGTGTTGAAGATGTTTAATGCCCGTCGTCTGCAGTCTCTGATGAAGTGACGAGGATAGTGGAGTTTAGAAAGTACTTGTTCAATCATCGTGCATTCTTCTTCAAGAAACTCATTGCTGCAGATTTTGAGTGCACGCAGGAAGAAGCCTATAATTACACCACGTTTGGTTTTGGTGTCGTGGTGAGAGTAAAAGTGGAGAAGATCGTTTTGGTTGGTGGGTTTTCGATAGACTTTAAAACGAAGTTCGTGGTCAGCTTTGCAAAGCAGAACATCAAGGAAAGGAAGAGTGTTGTCGACTTCTTCAAGTGTGAACTGGATTGAACTTCGTTTTAAAGTCTATCGAAAACCCATCAACCAAAACGATCTTCTCCACTTTTACTCTCACCACGACACCAAAACCAAACGTGGTGTAATTATAGGCTTCTTCCTGCGTGCACTCAGAATCTGCGGCAATGAGTTTCTTGAAGAAGAATGCACGATGATTGAACAAGTATTTTCTAAACTCCACTATCCTCGTCACTTCATCAGAGACTGCAGACGACGGGCATTAAACATCTTCAACACACCCAGAGAAGTAGATGAATGGTTCAGAGAACCGACATGTTGATAAATTAGACACATATGCAACTCCATATCTCCTTCGTATGGACTGATGAAGCCACTGTGTGGCGAAACGTTTCCTCAATAAAGATACCCAAGAGTTGCATATGTGTCTAATTTATCAACACCCAGAGAAGACACTGCCGAGAAGAGATACATAGTCCTCCCCACCAACTCCATTGCCAAACACGTTTCCAACATCTTTTCCAATACCTCATTTCAAGTATCTACCTCCACAACCACGACCATCAAGGACATTACCAGTGATAGACAGGACAAGCTTCCACCCTCTGCAGGGGTATACATAATCCCTTGTAATGACTGCAACAAGTTATACGTGGGCGAAACTTCAAGGGACCTCCAAACACGTATTTCAGAACACCAATACGCAAGCAGGTCTGACGACACAAGGAATGCCTGCGTACAACACCGTAATTCACACAACCACTTGATAAACTACAGAAACTCAAGACTTATCGCCACAGAAGACAACACTCAATACCGAAGAATCCTGGAATCATCACTTATTTCTATATCCGACAACTTCAACCAGAATAGTGGCTTCTATAACATAGCTGAACCACTTGCCAAGAAACTTCTTCATCGCTATCCCACATAAGAACACTGTAGAAGGTCTGCTCACAAACTTATCCAATCTCCTTTCCAAGCTACCCAAGATTTTAGACACTATAACCCCACTCGGTACATCATCAGATGCAGCATTCTCCACCTGACCTCAGCATTCTGAACCTGACTATAAATACTCGCGTTCCTTCCACCCCAGGTAGTTCTGTCGTCTCTGTTAGAGGCATTTCGATGTTCATTCAGGCTGACTGCAAGATCTCTGCCTGTCTCGCCTACATATTTCTTGGGACAGAACTCACAGGGGATAGTGTAGACGCCTGCTGTAGAAGGTAAGACACATATGCAACAGTTAGGTATCTTTATTATGAAACGTTTCGCCTACACAGTAGGCTTCTTCAGTCGAGCACAGAAAAGTTGATAGAAGCAGAAGAGACTTGAAGACGATGTAATCAGTCCATCACCCTTAAAGTTTGAGGTGGTCAGTCCCTCAGTCTGGAGAAGAGCATTGTTCCATAGTATGAAACAATATGGAGATGAAGTGACAGGATGGAGCTTTATATAGCGCCAAGAGGTGAGACGTAGGTCACTAGAAGAGGTAAGAACTCAGATGTTGAGAGGTCAGGTCCCTCTCAAATCCAGCCCCTCTCACTAGTGGAAGTTGTCGAAGTTGATTGCAGGTCTCTACCAAGATACCCTTGTGTTGCAGTGTCTGACAGATTGAACATTAAAATGGTATAAAATACCGACAGGTTGTTAGGTAAGACACATATGCAACAGTTAGGTATCTTTATTATGAAACGCTTCGCCTACGTGTAGGCGAAACGTTTCATAATAAAGATACCTAACTGTTGCATATGTGTCTTGAACATTAAAATGGTATAAAATACCGACAGGTTGTTAGGCAAGACACATATGCAACA